>NC_135497.1:261094233-261469233 GCF_052857255.1 Amblyomma americanum
TAACGGCGCGTAAAAGGCTTTTTGGAGCTTCTTGATCTAAAAATTCAGCATTTGCCAATGCACACTGAATAACAGGGGCACGGCGGCTAAAAATGTCGAATAAGTCTTATTTAGCTGCCTGTCATTACCAGCTTCTGTGCTCTATTTTGGGGACCTTCTTTCCCTGAATACGAAAAATCCCAGGCCATCTGCTTCACTCAGCTGTCGTAACACATGACACCCCTCAGCTGACCCCACTCGTCCCACCAATCCAGCATTCATGCAGGTGAACACCGTGTGGCGAAACAAAGAGGTCTGCTTCACGCGCGTACCCCACGCTGCACCGCGCCCACGCGGCCGTCGGCCGGAGAACCACGACTCCCAGAGTGCACTGCGGCAGCGGTGGCGTAGCCGAACTCCTGTTTAAATCGGTCTATTGCAAAAAACATCACTAACGACCTCTAGCCTCAAACACTCACCACTGACAGTGTCACCACTGCAGTGGTTCAGTTCCTATGGAGTTGTGCTTCTGAGTCCGAGGGCGCAGAAACAAATCCCGGCCATGGTAGCCGCATTTCGATACAAGTTAAATGTGACAATGTAATGTGCAATAACGGTGTACCTTATAGAACCCTAGGTGGTCAAAATTAATCCAGAGCCCTCGATTACAGCCTTTTCGTATCCCCACGTGCAGTGTCACACCCTGGGCGTGCCAGCGAGTGATGGCTAGAAAACAGTCGCTCACTCAATGCCTATAGAATACTGGGTACAGAAAGACTTTTATTTGTTTTCTTTAGCATTTCACTTACTGAAAGCCACCACTTCATAGATACCCAGTGGAACAAATCGACAAATATCGCAGGTATTTTTGCTACCCATCTCTTTCCGCGATATCGCAAACTGCTTCCATGCTAAGCAATAAGTACGTCAACCGAAACCGCGTCATTCGGTCATGCTACCAGGGTGCTGAAATAAAAAACCCCTGCGTAGCCACTTTGAAATTAGGGAGTGAACAGAGTAGGGAAGAAGAAAGGCAAAATAAAGAAAAAATAGATGCGGCTTAGCTCGGCGAAGCCCGGTTGTGCGATCGAAAGCTTTGTTATGCGTGGTTATGCTGCGTTGCTAATCCAGGTTAGACTCAACCTCTTCGTCCGGCGCCGAAGCCGTGGCGGAGGCAGAACCAGCTGCGGCTGCCTCCAAAGCTCTTCGCAGCCGCCCTTTCGGAATCCCACCGACGGTGAGCCAGTCGACGCTCCCGTTCTTGGCCGGTCGCTGCCTATAGCTTGGCACGTTTAAGTTCACTACCTCTAAATACTTAGCAAGATTGGCAACGTCAGCCAGATTACCAGATTCAGCCCGTCGTCTAAGAGACCATCCCGACAAAGCATACGCGA
The DNA here is from genome assembly GCF_052857255.1 of Amblyomma americanum. Taxonomy (NCBI): domain Eukaryota; kingdom Metazoa; phylum Arthropoda; class Arachnida; order Ixodida; family Ixodidae; genus Amblyomma; species Amblyomma americanum. Next base: position 261,095,607 of record NC_135497.1, read on the forward strand.
GTCTGTTCTTATGTGTTTGGATTTTGAATCAGAAGCAGCTAGGGCGATGGCAACCTCTTCAGCTTGTGTTGTGCCTGGGGCTCGAAAAGGGAGCCCATCCACCGGTATATCTTGATGTATGACCGCGGCCGTGTACCACCCCCCGTGGGTCGGCCCAGCTACATCTACGTAAAAGACACCATGTTTGTTGCCACAGTGGTGCGCTAAGGCTTGCGCGCTAGCCTGACGGGGACCACTATGATCCTCCTTGTCCATCTTAGTGGGTAGGGGTCGAACTCGGACGACGCGTCTCCAGAGGTCGGGCACTCGGACCCGCTCCTGAATGTGAAAATCATGTTGGATGTGAAAATCATGTTGGAATGCGAGGCCAGCCCAAACTGCGAGGCGGCAGCGGCGGCAGTGTGTATGCACACGAGAGCGGCGAAGTTTCCCTTTCAAGCCAACAGCAAGTCACGTGGTTATTCATACGGCCTTCGCATTCGCGGCGGAAGCAGTGAGAGTTTTGAAGCGAAAAGCTTCACTACGCTAGTCAACACCGCGCTTCGCGCGAGCCGGCCCGGCGAATGTCCGAGCACGAGTGACGTCACGCACGGCGCAGGTGGCCGCTGCCGACTCCGTCGCCTGACCTTTCGCACAGGTGGCCACTACCGCGCGCTATGCGTCATCTTTCTCTCTCTCTCTCGCTCCCTAGCCACTACTGCGCATGCGCCACTAGTAGCACCGAGCCACTGGCGTTCAGTGGTGGCGTAGCACGGCGCTTTTCCTCAAAATGCGAATTTCAATTTTCAGTTTTCTCTTTCCTCTTTCTCTCCATCCTTTATCCCTTCGTTTACGGCGCTGTTCGGGATTAATAATAATAATTGGTTTTTTGGGGAAAGGAAATGGCGCAGTATCTGTCTCATATATCGTTGGACACCTGAACCGCGCCGTAAGGGAAGGGATAAGGGAGGGAGTGAAAGAAAAAGGAAGAAGGAGGTGCCGTAGTGGAGGGCTCCGGAATAATTTCGACCACCTGGGGATCTTTAGCGTGCACTGACATCGCACAGCACATGGGCGCCTTGGCGTTTTTCCTCCATAAAAACGCAGCCGCCGCGGTCGGGTTCGAACCCGAGAACTCCGGATCAGTTCGGGATTCCACCGAGATATGTGAGACGGTTACTGTGCCATTTCCTTTCCTCAAAAACCAAACAAAATAAGTGAGCCGTCGGCGTTCATAGAGTTCATTGGCGTTGACAGCTTTGCAAAGACCGTTCATTTTCACGAAAGGAAATGCCCACAACCGGCTCCGTGGGCCCGTGGAGACCTCAATCACGCTTTCGCTTTGTATATCCTGGATTAGCTGGGCTAATTCACATTAATTTTTTTCTCCGGCTGTTACGCTGCCCGCCGCCACTGGAGGCGCGACGACCCTACCACTCCTAACGTCAAGCGGCTTTAACCGCTCCAGCGATTCCGTCTCCGTCTCCTTGCCGAATGTATTAAAACCGTTAGCGAAGTCTATTGTATTAACTTTCCCATTTGATTTAAATGACATTGAAGTTGCCAGTAAACGTATACGGCTTGTTACCGACCTTAATATCGAGGAGATATGACAATTTGTTCTTTATTGTCCCTTTTTTACAAGCGGATAGTTGATCAAATCACCTGGCCGCTAAAGATCGCGGGCGCTTGGTTAACATAGCTAGGAAATCATTCGTGTAACGTCCGCTTGAGTGGAGACTGTAATCACACACGTCATTGCTGTCTATCACGTCACCATTCAAGACATGGGTTGCTTCCTTGTGGAGGTTTTGCGTGCGAGCATGCGGAACGCAAAACGTAAAAATAGAAAGAAACGAATGAATGCCAATTTTTACTCTGCTCAGATGTGGCAGCTCATTATATGCGTTTGACAGAAATGTAACCCTGCTACTGCTAACATGAAACACACTTAACGGCTTCTTGTTATCATATTACCGAGACAGACAACCACAGTGGAACCAGGTAGACTGCTCCTGGAGTTGAGATATTTTTTTCTAACTTAGAGCGAGAGTTACTACTGTGATTAACACGCTTCGCACTTGCTTACATGATTGCTTTGTTATATCAATTTTGTAACGTCCACATTTTTTAATGGATTAGCAGCCTCTACGCACGCTACATATTACGCCATAGCTACAGTTCGATCGGTCGAAAAGCCGTCGGTGTCGTAGTAGTATAGTACCTTAAAGCGCGGTTCGGGTGTCCACTGAGATATGGGAGACAGGTGTCATTCCCTTTCCTTAAAATCAATTTTGAATTCGTTTTCTTGGAAAAGCACAATAATAATAATAGTAATAATAATGATAATAATAATAAGTTTATGTGAGTAGTGGGAAAAGAAGCTCTCGGGCGTAGTGCCCAAATAACGATGCTGCCACATCTGAGCAAAGAAAATTACATTCATTTCTTTATTTCACTTTTGTCTTTGAAAAATTGGAAATTGGAAAGCGAAGAGATAAAGGAGAGAGTGAAAGAAGAAAGGAAGAAAACTGTGCTGTAGTGAAGGGCTCCGCAATGATTTCGACCACCTGGGGATCTTTAACGTGCACTGACATCGCACATCACACGGGCTCCTTAGCCTCCATCGAAACGCAGCCCTTACGGTGTTTACCGCGCCGCGGTAGCTCAGTGCTTAGGGCGCTCGGCTACTGATAATAATAATAATAATAATAATAATAATAATAATAATAATAATAATAATAATAATAATAATAATAATAATAATAATAATAATAATGATAATAATAATAATAATAATAATAATGATAAATGGTTTTTCTGGAAAGGAAATAGCGCAGTAGCTGTCACATATACCGGCGGACAACTGAACCGCACCTTAAGGGAAGGGATAAAGGAGGGAGTGAAAGAAGGAAGAAATAGGTGCCCTAGTGGAGGGCTCCGGAATAATTTAGACCACATAGGGGATCTTTAACGTGCTCTAACATCACACAGCACACAGGTGCCTTTGCGTTTTGCCTCCATGAAAACGGAGCCGCCGCGGTCGGGTTCTGATCCGGAATTCCCGGGTTTTAACCCGACCACGGCGGCTGCGTTTCTATGGAGGCGAAACGCGAGAGGCGCCCGTGTGCGGTGCGATGTCAGTGCACGTCAGAAATCCCCAAATGATCTAAATTATTCCGGAGCCCTAGAGGCACTATGGCACCTCTTCCTTTCTTGTTTCACTAGCGGCTGCTGCGTTTTTATGGAGGAAAAAACGCTAAGGCGCCCGTGTGCTGTGCGATGTCAGTGCACGTTAAAGATCCCCAGGTGGTCGAAATTATTCCGGAGCCCTCCACTACGGCACCTCTTCTTCCTTTCTTCTTTCACCGCCTCCTTTATCCCTTCCCTTACGGCGCGGTTCAGGTGTCCAACGATATATGAGACAGATACTGCGCCATTTCCTTTCCCCAAAAACCAATTATTATTATTACCTCCTTTATCACTTCCCTTAGGGCGCGGTTGATGTGTGCGCCGATATTTGAGACAGATACTGCGCCATTTCCTTTCGCCAAAAAAAAACTGTTTTAATTTTCCCTTACGGCGCGGTTCGGGTAGTCACCGAGATATGTGAGACAGGCGTCATTTCCTTTCCTTAAATTGTCCAACGGGCAATGCGTCGCGCCAAACGGGCGATGGCGTTCCGTGGACTCCTAGGCAACGCTGTAACACGCTTCCACGTCCCACTCTTCAAGACGAAGCTTAAGCGTACTCCAACTTTTGCGCTTGTTCAAGCTTCAACGTGCTGACTGCGCCCGGCAGTGCGACCGTCATGTTCGCCGCTCCTTGTGCTTCTCTTGAACGCGGACTGATGGCGGCACGCAACGGAGGTTTTATGCGTTGCATATTGCAATCACTCAGTTCAGCCCTTGGGCGCGGCCGGGCAGCCACCAAACCACGTGACGTGACGTCACGACAGCCGGAGGAAAAGCTGGGCCCCGGTCGCGCGCGGCCGCAGCCACCACCTGACTCCCGCTCCTCCCGCTAGGGGCGCTGCGCTATGATTGACGTCACGGCATATGTATAAAAGAGCTGCGCTCCTTCGCCGGGACAGTCTTATACCCCTGTCACACGGGCATTTCGAGGGCCCTCGAACCGATAGTCTATCGACTCAAAGGCGATCGAGCGCTGCTACACGGGCAGTTTCAATGGCGATCGAGTCAATAGCCTATCGAGTCAACGGAGCAGCACGGAACTCCATCGAGATAACGCATTCTTGGCTTAACCAAGCTAAGCCTGGCCATTTTTTTTAGACTGCGAACCGCTGGCTCCACGCCTGTTTCTGTGGCGGCGCGTTGTAGCCCGCTGGTTCATGGTGAGCGCAGCATCGAAATCAAAGGAAACCAAATGCAGATACTTAAGCTGAATACCTTCAACACAGTCCACATGTGCACAAATTCTTCATCACAAATTTTGCTGAAAGAAAACATTTAAAATGAGGAATCATTCTCCCCATTCCTCAGACTATGTCGAACCTTTGTGGTTTTAAATCCATTAGGAAATACTACGATCACCTTCTCTGGTATGTCTCATGGTCCGTGAATAAATGACAAGTTAATGCTAAGGGAAGATAATCAAAACTCGAAGAAAGTGTTGTGCTCGTCCCATAGAAATGTACCATATCGCCGAGAAAATCCTCTACTACGCGTGAGCCGTGTATCCGATAGCGCCGCAGCTGATCGTCTGAGACGATACTAGTTCTAGAGCTGAAAGTGAGACTCATGCACACTAACCTTCAACTGTCAAATAAATTGATTGCTGGGATATATATATATATATATATATGAAGAAAGCCAACAGTCACCGAAACCAAGAGGTGCATAGGGGAATGTTTATCATTTTTTTTATTTGTGGTGCTGAACGATGGGAGAATAATAATTAATTTAAGTATTATTCTCCCATCGTTCAGTACCAGAAATAAAAATAGTAAAAACATTCCTCTATGCACCTTGGTTTCAGTGACTCGGTGATTGTTGGCTTTGTTCACAAGTCTGTGAAACGAGCCCCTCATTTCCCTTTGCTTGTTTGCGCGCGCATGCACCAGCCTTGCGTGCGTGCATGCACCACCCTTCTATTTGCACGCCAGAAGTGGTGGTGGTGACCTTTCTAGTCTCTCTCTCTCTCTCTCTCTCTCTCACACACACACACACACACACACACACACACACACACACACACACACACACACACACACACACACACACACACACACGCACGCACTCACGCACACACACGCACGCACGCGCGCACACGCACGCACGCACGCACGCGCACACACACACACACGCACGCACGCACGCACGCACGCACGCACACGCGCGCACGCGCGCGCACACACACACACACACACACACACACACACACACACACACACACACACACACACACACACACACACACACACACACACACACACACACACACACACACAGAGAGAGAAAGCAGCTACTTCGCCAAAGACGACAGGCGTGCATGCACCACTTTGTGACGCCACAGCGACTTAAAGACGCTGTAGCGTCACTGCATCACGAGTCACGAAGCCATAGCCGTACATCTGTTCAACCACCTGCAATATTTTCGCATCCGATTTTTTTTAATTCATCAAGGCATAGAATATATTATCTATAGGCACAGCGAACCCAGAGCTTCCCATCATAGAACAGCCGAGGCTGCCGGCAAAAGTTAAACCATTTTGTCAGTCCTATAAACGGGTCCACAAACAACGGTAAGCGATGGACTTCTCACGCTGTAAGAAATTCATTTTCTTCCTGCATTTCGGAAACTTTCCCTACAAATGGCGGGAAATAAGCTCGGATGGCTCAAATAAGCTAAATTCTTTGTTTATTCTGGGCTTACATTGAAAGAGCGCCATGCAGTGCGCTCTCTGCGACCTGATGCGGCGTCCATTCAGTGTGTGAGTAGAATGTTGCTTTCGACGCTCGTCGTAAGGCAGGCAAGCCGGTCAGGGATCGAAGTACTCCATGCAGGGTGCGCACAAAAATGTTTGCAACAAGTGGCCGAAGGCCGGAGCGAGGAAATCACAATACGCGTCGCTTCGATATTGCGAATATACTGAGGGCAAGGCCGGCTCGGCCGTTGCCACCTTTAGGTGAAGAGGGGTGGCGGGGGGGGGGGGGGGGGGGCTGTGACGGACAGCCGCTATCTTCCGCAACAATAATTTCAAGGGCGGCCTGCTTCACGCGGCGTCAGGTAACGTGTGGGATAGCACTTTCCTAGCGTTCCTGCAGATGTAAATGCCAACTTACGCTGTCACTGACCGTATCGTATTTGAGCAGCCAACTTTGAGTGTTATAAGCCAATAGCGGCGCCCAAACTATGTTGCCAAACGCTGATTGAGGAAGTGAATACCCCGGCTTCCGACAAGCAGACAAAGTGTAAACTTGTGGGGCGTATACAACGTACAAGTTAGCAGCAGCGGAGCTACAATGTGCACTAGCGAGAGACTTTTGCTTACCGGCTACCCCTGTGTTACAGCAATGGCGACATTGAATGGCGGTCTAGTCCCCGGTCTAGTCTCTAGTCTTCGCCTTACCAGGGAAGCCTGGTTTGTTGTAATCTCTTTTCCAGTGCACCGTATACTACGCACAGAGTTCTCCGTCACGTTTCGGTGGTACTTCACGAACAGTTGACCCAGAAGTTAGTTTGGTGTGTGCCATCACTGGTGGAGCGAGTGAAGCAAGGCAACGAGCGAATGGGCGACGTAGGAGGAGGACCTGCACATTGCTCTGCCTGGCATGTTCAGCAGCAAAATGCGAATCCCGGATAATCTCTGACTAGGCAGCGAATTCTAGCCTCGCTGATTTTCGTTTGGCCCTTTGAGAGCGCAGAGCACTTCCCATACTGCACCCTAGGATGTAGGCTTTCGGCCGGCGACAGTGCCCGCTATATTCTCCGTGTATCCGCAGCTATCACCAGCAGGCTATTTTGTGTCGAACTACGCCTCATTTACCATTCGTCTATCCGAATACGAAGACAGAGAAAAAAAAACAGAAAATACACTGAGCGCGCACGCATATAAAAAGCATGGGTGAAGGAAGGATACGGCCGATAGATGTTGGATGTTGCAGCGCTTCGACCGCAATCGACTTTTCCCGACGTCCTATTATCAGTGTGTCCTTTTCAAGTTTTGTTTCCCCCTCACTTCGCAATTGGACCAATCGCACGTATTAAGAGAAAAAGGAAGGTGCGGCAGAACGGAATCTATGTATAGCACACGCATGACTCGCTGCCACCGGAAACTGCAACGAGGGGAAGCAAACAGCGGGCACGCAGGGGCTCGCGGAATGTCGGTAGACCCAGTGGCCTGTCATTCGGTCGTTGCTGTCGCATCGGATTCGCGTCGGACGGCCACCGGCACTGCCGCGACATTAATCACGCTGACGATGCTCCCTACATCGTTTTCCTATTGTCGACCCGTGACGTCGAGGGCAAGCTGCGCGCCGCCCGTGGCGAGTGTTGTCGCTCGATGATGGAAAGCTGGCTCGATCTGACACCTGAGCCGATGTGGTGGCCGCGCGTGATAAATGATTTCGCGGTCGGCCGGGGAGGGCCGTGGAAGGAGAGGAAAGCGAGGCGTCGCCCACCCTCTCCGTCCGACGACAGCGCGCTCCTGTAGAGAAACAAGGAAACACGGGAGGAGCGTAGAAAGTGACCATACTGAAAAGCGCGTTCTTGCGTGCGTTGGGTACGCTGAACTTTTTCCCATATCACCCTGGGGAACCGCCTCTGCTGTCACTGCGACAAAAGAACACGGAAAAAAGGAGTAGTGGCTGTGGGGGGTTAGTCACACGCATGCGCACGCGGTCGTCCTTTGTGGCTTTGCCGTAAACATTGTGCTGTGATGCGTGAAAAGAAGGTTGCGCTTCTTTCTTTCCTTTTCTTTTCTTTTAAAGCCGAAGAAACCAATTGCAGCAGGCATGAGGTTCGTATGTATTTTCAAAGAACTGTCCACGTTACGCTCGAAGCAATCACGTGGTATGTATGTTATACAGAGTACGAACGACACAATAAAGGGCTGGTGTGCATGTGTGCGTGCATGCGCATGTAGGAGCACTTGTGTGCATGCATGCGTGAAAACGCAGTTGCAAGCTTGCATGCGTAAGTGCTTGCAGGCATCTTAAACAGTGAAGAAATACGCAGATTAACACATTCATGGAAGAAATTTAGGCACATGCCGCGGAGCAGCAACTTTTATGAAACCAATGTTGAGAAAAAAAATGAGTGAATGAAAACCGTCAGGAGAAAATGAGAAAATAAGCGAGCTGTTGTAACTGCAGATTTTCCCGAACTGCAGAGGGTGCCTCAGTTGACCGAATATGATGTCGGCGTTAAGGAGGACTGCTGATGTGGCCAGCCTTGGTAAAATCGAGTTTTGTTGCGATAGCTACATTACGGCAGCATTTCGAGCCTTCAGCGTAGTTGGTCACATGGTGCGGAGCAACTGCCAGCGGTGGGGCGCCGTGGCTGATCACGTGGTTCGTCGCGTGGTTGGTCACGTGACCAAGTTCCACTCGGCCAGCTGTAGCTATCGCGTCACTCCATGTTTAACCAGAGCTAAACCACCGGCATTTTTTTCTTAAGGTTGCGCTATTGAAACGCGCTTATTTACTGCTGGTGGCAACCTCCTATGAGCCGAACAGTATTCAGTTGTGTCCAGTATCAAGCAACGTTAGCGGTCGGGATAGGTTCTGGCGCTGCTCGTACTGCATGGGTTCCGAATACCCAGGAGGAGTGTCAGCCTACTCACGATGGCATTGTGAGCCTGCTGAAGCCAACATTGCTCGTTGCCAGATGTGGGGGAGGTCAAGAGCTGCCCGGACTGGACTAATGCGAATTCGGCTTGAGAAGGCGGCAAAATTTCCAAAACTCTAATTTGACTATGCCGATTCCGAACAGCTCGATACCTCACGGTTGGGTTCTGGGGAAGTTGCCTATAGGCTCGAAGCCGGGAAAGAAGGCAGAATTAGTAGCACATTCGTGTGGCTAGTAAGCCCCGAATCTTGAGAAAGCCCGGCGTCCAATACCAGGAAAGGTTAATAAAGCCGACAAAAACGCAGGACACCAATCCTTGTAGACCTGGGGGGCACGCGCACCTCTGTAGGTGCGTGATGCATGAAATGCGGACATCACTTTAGACGGTAAGCGCTGTTGCAGTCTGGAAGTAGCGCTCTTTTATACGTACATGCTTTGTCGGAGGGAAAACACCGTGAAAGGGTTCCCGCTGCGTGTGCAGGTACTTAGGCACCATTCCGGTGGTGTTAAAACTGTCTTTTGTTACTTGAGAGTCGAGATGGCGGTACCTGGCCGTAGGGAGGAAAACCTTTTAGGGTTACCTGTCTCAGAAGGTCAGAAACCCGCAAACACCTCGTGGTGATGGGAGTGCGCTTGGAGGCCGAGAGCTGCACATTCGCCTAAGTGCGAGTGCTCGCCCCCTCCGGAGGTCTTAAAGGGAGCTCGACGCCATCAGCATCAATTACAAAATCTCACGCTGTCCCCAATCCAGCCTAAATACCAATAACCCTGCACAGGGGAGGTTAGGGGAGTCTCGATGTGGGTCGCTAAGAGTAACTTCTTCCTTCTTATTTTATCTCCAACTTTCGGTGGCAAAATCCCAGTTGTCCGCTCAAGGGCCACATGTATTATTTTATAACCGAGATTATACACGGGATACATTAGGGGTCCTGGAGAGGCTCTTTTTTACTTCTTTGTCCTGCCTGGAATTACATTCTGTTAGTATATGGTTTTATACCAGCTGGCAGCGAAGTGGTGCTTGAAGTGGTAAACGGCCGGTCGTCGTAGCGGCGCCGTGCACTCGAAGCCACCCGGTGCACTATCGGCGTGCTTGCATGGCGAGAAGACGAGACCACACACCCGCGACGGCAGCAACGAGGAAAGAAAACTGCGCCAATAGAGCGCCGCGAGGGATGAAGTGAACGTCACCGCGATCACGCCAGCGCAGGCCGCGAGACACTGTGCGTCAATACACACACGGATAGAGCACATTTTTTTTTTGAGCGAAGAACACCGTTATGAGCGCGTCATATATATTTAAGGCTTACCATGACCTGGTGCAAAAGCTTATGACAATAAAATAGCCACACATTGCACAAATAATATACAATACGTTCGATAAGTCGCGACTGGGCTACACTCACCGATTCCGTGCTTCATATATTGCCCACATATTCCGAGAGCAGAATCGGTTATATCGGTGGTCTAGAATTTGGTTGAAATTGAGACCGCTTTTAGAGTCGTGAGAACGTTAGTAAAGAGACTTGACTGCCCCTAAAAATATGGCTTTTGAAAATAGGGCGCTCTTTTTTTTTTTTGTCCTCGGTGAAATGCCGTCTCTCTTTTGTTCCTGAAACAACTCAGCATTGCTTCATCAATTGTAAAAACGCAATATGTTGTGGAATGTCTCGCAACAGACATTGAAAAAGCGAATTAGTTTGACTTCTGATATCATACCATACCTTTCTGGAGTGCAATATGTTGATGAACCCCTTGATATGGCTTTTTCTCTCATTCGGTTGCAAAGCTTCTGAAAAACACGAAAGACGGACCGACGCTGTGAATCCGCTATTTCGATGAAATCTCATTTCTGCATATAGTCATCGTATCTGTGCGACCAGACAGACTTTATACTCATGATGTAAAAAAAACAGCGTGAATAAAACACGACGCCGTACTGTCGTCCTGTCCATCTGCCGTGTTTCCTTCGCGCTATATTTTTACGTCATAAACCTGCAACAACTCGCCCAACTAATGGCTTTACTGAGACTTTATACCTTCCTGGCATGGGCAGAATTTTCTCTCTTTTAATGCTCTGTCGCTCTGCCTTTCTTTTTTCAGGTGCTTTTGATGCCGTTTTCTTAATATTTGTTAATAGTTCACTTTCATAGCACATTATTTTACTTTAATAAGTAGTATGAGTAAGAACAAAGAACAAACAAGAAGCGGTAGTCTAGTGAATGGCCCACCCGGCTTTCAACCGACGAGACAGAGGCTCGATTCCCAACGTTTTTTTTTTCTTCTGTCAGCTGTTGCTTTCATTGCATGAATGGTTGCACGCCCCTCACTTCGGACGAACAGCTGCCTCCGAAGGGATGATTCGTCGGAGACTAACGGTGAGCCCCTAAATGACTAAAGGTTGTGGCAGACCAGTATACGTCCCCAAAAGGGCCAGCTTCTCTACTGAAAGGACGAAAAATGGCTTCGAGTGTACGATGAGCTTTAAATAGAAGTGCAAATCTGTAATCGGGGTGTGCAGGTGAAAAGCTTGAAAAACGAGGTCGCCTTTATCGCGCATCGTTTTCTCGGAGCAACAGCACCCTGCGTACTCAGTTTGTTCGTAAATAGCTAAAAGAAGGCATGCATTTAATGTAGGGCCTGTGCTTTTATGATGCAGCAGTCGCTTCCTTCCAATACCACTCGATCCTTACCGTCCACCTGTATGACTGTCTGAAAATGCAGTGGCAGCGAGGGCGTAGGACAATGACGAAGTGCAATAGAATCAAAACAAAATTAAATCGACCGTTTCATCTTCCACGCCACGGATAACAAAACAGACAATCACCACACACGCACTCCTTAAAGGGGCACTGCGGTAGAATTGAAGTTTGCGTGCATCGACAGATTAACGCATTGCAGCGAAAAAGACACTACATTCACTGACAATCAAGTCTGTCAGAAAATGAAATGCAGTTGTCTCCATCACCGTCCGATTTCGCGAGTGAACCGCTGTGCGTCAGCACGCATTTTGCACTGATTCTGCACTGAACGACGCCATTTGATTTGCACTGAACGACGCCATTCATTTCAAAACGATGATCACGGAGTCCTTTACGCTGTACACGTCATGAGTTTGAATAGTGTGGCGAGCAAAGTTGGGAATTAGATTTTCTCAGCAATAAATGCGTTTTTTCTTGCTCCCAAGCAAAGATCAACGTACCCGGAAATAGCCATATAGCCGATTTTTACTGGGAATGAAATTCTGATGAAGCCATCCGCAGTGCCTCTTTCGTAAAGACTTCCATTACTGAAACATTGCCAGAAACTGTCGGCGATTGAAATCTGCGCCTTTTTAGCCTTTGTGTTCAGCCTTATTTGTTAGCCACGAGCACTTCTTGTTTACTCGGAATATTCTAGTCCGGACAAAACTTTCAATGAATAAAAAAAAAACTGATGCGTGCCAAAACCGAGTGGCCATGGTGCATGCAAGTGCAAAAGTAATTTTCATTTTCTGTAGGTATTTTATTTCCGGTCGAGGCATTCCGATTTGATGCCTATCAAGTTAATATCAAAGTTCCGAGTTATAATTTAGGTGTTTTTAAATGCAGCGAAGTTTCAGTGCACTGCAATGTAGATGTCTCGCACATGACGAAATGCGTTCGAAATCAAATGACTCCACGTGTCAATTACTGGGCCGCCACGGTAGCCGTGACGGCTTCGGGCAACGCAATCCACGTTGAAGTAATATGTGGCATGCTGTCTCGTCTTCATGAAACGTCCACTGTTGTAACACTACATCGTGAAAACCTTCTGCTCACAGCCCTCTTTGCGTCGATGGCAGCAGAGAATTCATGCAATAACACTTTCAGCTCTTCTATAACGTTAATGTGTAAACATCTATTTGATAGCACTTATAAAATTTATTCTTAGCGCCAAACTGACAGTAACGACTGAATGTGCCTGCAAACCTCTCCACAAACGAGCAAACGACGCGGTTCCGCGCGCGCCAGTCCTGCTCCGACTAGTTCGCACTGTTGCCGTGGTGTGGCGTCGATTTTGAGAAAATTGGCATTAGGGTGATGTAGCCCTCTTTATTAAGATCTCTGCCCCCCAGGACATTGAAAATTATTTTGTCCATTTGTTACGGCACAAATTTGCCACGCTGGAAGAGAATGAGAGTAAGGCCGGTTGGCAAGTTGTCATCTGCAACACTTTCAGCAAACAGATGCCCCATGGAGGTACGTATGTAGGGTTTCAAGACCCCAAGCTGCAAGTGGGCTAAGCGAGATGCCTCTCTAAGCTGCGAACCCACCTTCCGGTATCTTACACGACCCACCGCACTGGCTCCGCAGCTATGGCATCCCGCTTTCAAAGTGCACGAGATAATCAAATTCAAGGCGCTCTTGTGCCGCGCTATATCAGGACATGCTAAAGAACCCCAAGGGAACGAAATTAGTCTGGAGCTCTCTATTACGGCGTCTCCCATCACCCACTTGCAGTTTCTGGACGGTAAACCCAGTGTGCCGTATCTTGATCACGAAACGAAGCGTGTTGTCTTCACCAAGAAAAGTATGACGCCAACGGCAGTTATTGAAGAGTCGCAGTGAATTGCGGAAGAGCGCGTGCTACTTATTATCCGGCACCCTTACCCTTTTCCTTATACTGTGCTTATGATGTGCCAGTGCAGGATAAGGGAAGGTGCAGAGTAGGGATATATATCGACCTCTGAGCCTTCCACAAAGCTCACGCATCCCACTGTCCCAGTGCCACGATACAACTCGCCATGATGTCGCAGTTCTGCCATGGCTCGGCAGTCGATCGCAGGGCGGCCTCTCAGTGTGCCCTCACGCAGACGCTCATTACTGTGGCAGACAAGATGGTGGCTCGAATAGGGGGAGCACCTTTGAAGGTCGCCTGGTAATTTTCTTTGTAAGTAATCGCGTACGTACAACTACGCACTTCTTGTCTCTGGTTATCGTCATCATTAGTCAAATTGCGTCCACTGCACGACAAGCGCCTCTCCTATTGATTTCTGACTGTCATGTCGATGGCGGGGCCCTGGAGTGAAAGCTCCCTTATGGTAGATTGACAGAGCCTCAAGCCCCTATTTAGGCAATGGCAAACTAGCGATCACAACACACCTATATCAACAGTATTGCGATCAGTGTTAACAATAGAATGCAATTATAAACGATGGAGGTCAGAAATAAAAATTACCCAGTGCGAATGCATTCCATGCTGGAATTTGCATGCCGGAAAAAAAAAATTGGCGGTGGTTTAGCTCTGGTTAAACCTGGAGTGGCTGGCCGAGTGGAACTTGGTCAAGTGACCAACCACGTGACGAACCACGTGATCAGCCACGGCGCCGCGCCAACGACAGCTGCTCCGCATCACGTGACCAACCACGTGACAGCGTGGCAGTGCCGCGACGGCCACGGCGCCGCCCCACCGAAGGCTCGGAATTCTACCGTAATGTAGCTATCGCTACAAAAGGCGGGAAAACAAAGGAAAAGCATATGAGAGGGAACGTGATATTGGCAGAATGTGCGCATTTTTCTTTCAAAAGAGAGCTACATTTCTCATTTTTTACAAAAGTTCCGCTGTCCTAGGATTAATTTGCAGTTAAGGTTCAAAAGTAGTTCCTGAATTGATGACCGTGGAGAAAAAAAAACGTTTACTTGGGATAAATCATTAAGTAGGTGCGGCAATATGTTTTCTGAAGTGTGCAGGCCATATGTCGTTCTGCATGCGTTAAGTTTCCAGGAATCTCGCTTGCGGGTTTGGTATGCTTGTTCTCGTTTTTGTAGATTGGCCAATGGTCGAAGAAAAAAATAAGGCAAGCAGCCGGGTTATTTAGTGTTGCATCATATTGGCCAACAGCGCTTAGACACATGAACTGAACACAAAACACGACTACATAGGTGTCGTGTCATGTGTTCCGCCCGCGTGTATAAGCTCTGTTGAAAAACATGCTCGAAGAAAGCATCTATTTTTAGAAATTTCTTGTTTGCTGGCGCGACGTAGTGTGTAGTCGGGCAGCTTCATTACTGAGATTATTTTATCCCTTCAAACTTTCCAATTTCATCTGATACCTGACTCTGTGCCGTTGTCTGCTTCGTTTAATTTCTGCTGTAATCCACGCTGTCAACTTTAGGGGACCATCGGTCATCTGCTTTCTGCGTTACATGTCCTGGTCTTTTCTCTGCCTGATTTGAAGTCGCCGCGGTAGCTCAGCGGTTATGGTGCTTGGTTGCTGACCCGTTTGACGCGGGTTCGATACCATCCATGGCGGTAGCATTTCGATGGAGGCGAAGCGCTAGGGACCCGTGTACTGTGCGATGTCACCGCAAGTTAAAGAACCCTAGGTGGCTGCAATTACCAGGAGCCCTCCTCTATACAGCGTCTCTCATAGCCTGAGTCGCATTTCGACTTTAAATGCCACAAAAAAACAAACAAAACCAATCTCCCTCATTTCAGCTGGAATATAAAATCGGGTTTTCCTCCTGATCCACTCCGTTCCCTTCCTATCCCATACCCCTTTAATTTTCCTCCTTATAGCTCGCCGCGCTGTCAGCAGTTTAATGCAGTCTTTTCGGTTGCCTTTATTTTTCTGCCCGAAAGGTGAGAAATACAATTATTGTATCTTGCCACGGTATTGCCATTGGTTGTTGTTGTTGTTTATTCGGGCAATACACACGAACATACATTCATGGCCGGCTTAAGCACACACACTTGTATGCAACCCAGGAAGGCAGTCAATGCACAACGGATATCGCATGCTTACCGACTTTGACATCAATCCTGCACTCTTAACACTACACTAAATAATCTATACAAATCAGCAGTGAGATACAATATCGTATTCACACAAATTATTGACTTACATGCATATAAACAAAGGTGAGATAGAGAGCGAGAAAATAAGCTAACTGGTGGTAAGAAATTGCTCCTCCATTGTGGTACCAAGAAGGTGACTATTTATCTGTACAATCTTTAACACACAAACAGACGCCCTAAAAACCATAATGACTCCTACCTGAGGCGTAAACGTAACACAAATAAAGCAAATAGAGAAAACAAGGAAAAAAACTGACAGGTTGATACAAGTGACAGGTAGAGATTATATTCAAATACCACAAAATTGATGAGATTACTCATGATCGAAAGCTAACTTTTTATTACCCTTCCTTTTTTTGCTGACTGTATTAGCCGTGCATCAGATGCCAGGCTATTAACTAATGAGGGACATAATAGAACCTGCATCTCTTTTTGATAGTTTATGTATATTGTTGAGACAACATACGTTTCATTGGTACTTAAGTTAAACTGGCTCTTAGGCTTTATTATTTTGAAGTTCAGCATTTTTTGGGGCTTTATCATTATCATAATAATGCCTGGAGTTGATCACATAATAGAGCAGTTTTTCAAAAGTTGACAGACTTAACGCTTTACGTAGCCTTTTTTTATAAGTGGTTTCATTATCTGTGCCATATTGCCAAACTGATGGCCATTTACTGGCGCCGCCGTGCGGTGCGACAGCACCCGCCGGTCTACCTCGTCTTCCCCTGCTCGAGCATGGATTGGCTGAGTGTGCCTGCTGTGCAAGTCCTGGTGTGCCCTTCTGCCCTTTCTTCTAACGCTCTACAGGCTCTCGGTGACAATACATAATATCTCTCAGAGGCGCCAATATATAACCCTACTAACTTTATTTATTAGTGTATTAGAACAGAAGCCGCACAATGTTATTCCGTATTTTAATAAAGAATCACCCATTGACTGGTAAACTATTTTTCTCAAGCGGTAAGCGGCTATTAATGGCCTGAGGGTACCTTAAAGATACTTTCCACATCATTATCTTCTTTTATCTGATGGTCCGCATCTGAGGTCACTGTACTTGCTCCTTGTAGATTATCTCCCTTACCGCTTTCTGTGGCTCGCTGCTTCTCGGAAACTGTTGTTCTCGTCCCAGCATTAGTTCAATTTTCTTCATATTAATTCTTCGTTCGACCGTTATATGCTATGAGTGCTCATGTCCCCAACCATGCGCTATAGTTCTTGCCCTGATCAGTTACTGAACAGGGCACCATCATCAACAAATGTCCAGAAATGTCCGGCGGATCGTGTTTCCTATAGGCGTAAGAACGGCTTTTGTGTTATACTCTCTATTTGTTTTTGAAAATCATGAGAGTGTAACTAAAATACTGTATAGGAGCTAATTATATACTGCGTGTTGCTTTGCACCCTTATTTATGACTTGGATGGGATCTATTTATGAGTACCCTCCTGCAAACTAGCCTGTTCCTTTGGTTAATTGAAGTCTAACGTTTCTTTCATCGTATAGCGATTATCTTTGCCAATACTTAGCAAGCTAAGCTAACCAGTCTATATTTTTTAAGTCTTCAACATCCCTTTCTTGTGGATCAACATAACATTGGTATTCTAACATGTATCTAGTATGCTCGCGGTGAAGAGGCGCTGCATATGCGCAGTGTGGCAAGTTTTAATGCGAAAGCATTTAGGTTGTCGTCTTGCAAAAACCACTGGGTTTCTCAGCAACGATTTTTCCAGAGGCTCATGACGTCATTAGCACCGCCATATTTGAAAATCAGAGGACAAGATTGTTAAAGTACAGAGAGCAAAACACATGTCTAGAACGACAAAATTGCATCTTACGCAGTTTCCAAAACCGCTGCGACCAGGAAGGTAAAAAATGATGATTAAATCCTATTAGTTTAACTGCACATGCTTACATCCAGACCATTTTTAACGAAATGTTGCTCTAGATACCGCGTGTTCAGCCCGAAATACGTCCAGAGCGTGTTCTAGACAAGCGTTTTGTCCTCTGTACCTTCCATTGAATTATCGCAGGGGATTATCTTAGCCCGAACCACTATTTAGCCTTAACTGTCAGCTAATCTAAGCTAATCTACCTTAATCCACATACGTATCCCCATTTATCCACCTTATTCCACCCACTAATCCCTACTAATCCCCATTAATAAATTTTCTGGGGCGGGCATTCCTCTAAAATTTGGGAGCCGTTTGTGATATCTGGGGTGCGCCAAGTACCAAATGCAACGAATTTTCTTGTTTAAAGGGATACTGATGCGGTTTTCGAATCTACTTACCTTCTAGGGTTCTGAAGTAGACTCGTTGTTGATCATGTTTCTGAAGTGATTTTCTTTTCGATTTCAACAGAAACACTGGCGCAACCCCCAATTGAAAGCTCGTCGTTCCAAAAACAAGACAACAAAAAGGGAAACATCGTCCATGTCGGCCCCGGTGACGTCACGTTGAGGAGCCGGGGATACTTTGAGCCACCCGAGCGAGCTTTCAGCGTGCGTTGTTTCTTGTGCTGCGTGCGTTATTCCTCGTGCTTCGTGCGTTCTGGACATGCAAGACGAGTCAGCTGAGCTTGAGCACCAAGTTAAACACGAGGTACTGCTTTGCGTTCGGGTGCGAGAACAACTATGGCCGCAACTGTGTCGTCTTCTACTGCTTCCGCCAGATCAAAAGCTCGCAGCACAGAGGGTCCCTGTTTTGAAGAGGAAGAATTTCAAGCCGACCAAAGCAAGTATAATCTGCTCGAAGCATTTTCTTCAGAGCGGCTGCATGCAGAGCTCGCCCCTAATGCAATCTATATGGCTTTCTGTCAAGGAGGCACGGTTGAACCACGGCACCGTTACTTGGATTTTCTCGCCTATGAGAGGTGTCTCACCATCGCCAAGAAGCGCCTCTGCTAAAACAGGAAACGTGGGGTAAAGCTTCTACTTCCGATTCTAATTTCTTTACTTTAAAGCAGTTCGTCTCCTTTTCTATGCAGCTTTGTATTAGGTGTTGACAGCGATCCGCCCTCGGAGACTGACCCCGTTTGGGACGGACAGACAGCTTCAGCGCTTGCCTGTATTGCGTGTTTCTTATTTTTTCACGCAAGGGGATACACAACACGCCTCTGTGCTAATGGTAGCGTAACCCATTAGCGGCACTATTATTGGCGCGCGGACCGGATATTGGGAAGAGCCCACTGTGTCAGAGGTCGTGGTGGCTCAGCGAAATGCTTTCCATCATGACATGCGTCTGACATGCTCACGGGGCCCCTGTAGAAGTTTCATAGAGGCTCAGGCATGTGTCGCTCTCCCCATAGGCGCGGCCAGACCTGGGGTGATGAGCACTGTTCGGTTGGACGCGTCCAAGAAAGCAAGCAGGCAAGCAAGCAAGCATGCAAGCAAGCAGGCAAGCAAGCAGGCAGGAAAGCAGGCAGGCAAGCAGGCAGGCAAGCAGGCAGGAAAGCAGGCAGGCAAGCAGGCAAGCAAGCAAGCAAGCAAGCAAGCAAGCAAGCAAGCAAGCAGGCAAGCAGGCAAGCAAGCAGGCAGGCAAGCAGGCAAGCAGGCAAGCAGGCAAGCAGGCAAGCAGGCAAGCAGGGAAGCAGGGAAAGCTGAAAAGCTGAAAAGCTGAAAAGCTGAAAAGCTGAAAAGCTGAAAAGCTGAAAAGCTGAAAAGCTGAAAAGCTGAAGATATGAGGCGTCTTGCTTTTCCACCCGTTGCTGTCAAGTTCTTGTACGAAAACACGACGTTTCGAAACCTCATTATGTCCAGCTTTCTCGGGCAAAAATTTTGAAAATTAGAGAATTGTAAGACACTGTTATAGAAATATTGAAGATAATGCTCCATTATTCTGATAAGTAGCAAAATCTTTCTTTTAAAGTGTTTCCATCGACCGCATCGAACATTTAAGACTGCCTTAGAAAACCAATAGGGAACGCTTTTGACGATACCAAAAACGTGAATCGAAAAAAAAAAGTACAAGACTGACGTCGGGTGATCTTCCGATATATTGTTATAGTGAAATCTTATATTATATGAAAAATTGCGTTCATAAACGGCATCCCGCTCAAAAACTTTGTCCAGAGTTGCTGGGTATGCGGTTTCTTAGTCAAGGTGTGACTGCGTGCGAGGTCAAGTTTTGCTTTTAAATACACGTATAGTTGACCGCTAAGTCACTGAGCTTTAACTACGCACTTAGGCAGAGGGAATTGTTCCGAGGGAGCGATTAATATTTCCCGGCATCTGCTGAACATGCCATGACTGAAGCAGCAGCGTTGTGTGCGGATTTGGCTTGGTCTCCAGCACAATAATTCCGTCTAAGTCTATACTGTGGTCACATGTTTTGCAGTGCTGGGCCACTGCGCTTCAATCACTCTGACGTCAGCATTGTGCTGCTTCATTCTGGAATAACAACACCGGGAGCTCATAGCGCAGTATGTTGTACGCAACGCTTTGGGCCTTTTCTTTCGGATGACGGTCTTTCGGTGGGGGCAGGAGATATCCGATGGTGGTAATCGGCTTGCTCATTGTTCGCACAGCTTTTTTTCCGAAAATAAGAGCCGAGGTTTTCCAGACGCCTTTTTACGCTTGGAATGCATACGCGTCTTTCCCGCTGTCGTATGTTTGGCTACGCTTAGAATTGTTTCGGGTGCGTCGTTTTTGGTTTCAGGTGATACACGGAATGAACGAACTCGGGATGTCCTTTTCTCAGAGGTCAGCGAAAAAAACAGCCGTCATAATCACTTTTAAACACCGTGGAAAGAAGCCGCGATCTGCACAGAACGCAGCGCCGGATTCATTTCGGCAGCTTCTCCCGTCCTCAGTGTGACGTCACCACCTCTTGACCAATCGCAGACGGCGGTGCGACCCACGGCGTGCCCCGCGGCGCCGGCTGCATATTTCTGCTAAAAAAGACAATTCGCGTTTGTTTCTGCTTAATTTGGGTTCGATATTCAGGTAGGCAGCATGAAAAACCGCAGGCTGCCGCTGCAAGACCGATTTGCGCAAAAGTGCTTCAGTGTCCCTTAAGTAATGTGGCTACGAAGGCCCCAAGTTTTTTCTAGGAGAATGTCTGCTGACCTTCACCCGCCGCTTTAGCCATATGCATCGCGCGTAACGCTCGGCTTGCTTCCTCTTTCGTTAGCCCTGAATATCTATGTTCTCTGCACCACTTCCTCTCCTAATAGCGTCATAACCATTTCGGCTACTGTACAAATCCTTCCTGCCGTGCCTCTCAGCAGTACGGCTAGCGAGTGCCAGCAGAGGTGTTTTGCGTTAACGCTTTCTTCGGACGAACACGAAAAACGAAAGGCGCGGCAAATGGCTGATCGCCGCACTGCCCGCTCCGGTTAAACCACTTCTGAGCAATGAGGAGGGGAGCATGTGTTCCTGACGGTCGGTAGTGAACGATGCTAACTAACTTGAGCGGGCGACTTCGGGCCTGCAGCCGCGGTGCAGGGTTTGCTGAACGCGTCCGGGCGCTGCACTCGCACTTTCGTCGGCTCTGCCTACGCTTTTCCGCACGCCGACCATATGGAGGATGCGTTTTACCAAGTTAGGTAGCTATCCCGCTCCTCTCTTCCACTAACAACCGCTCCTTCAGCAGCCCTGCGTTTCCGGTCAAGAGAACTCGATTGCGACTTACGTGTACTGGCGAAACACTGCCGGCTCTGCTCAAGGCAGACATGACCTCGGAGCGCCACCACATGCCTTGTCTATAATTTAGCAGCAGCGCCATCAGCGACTTCTTTCGCGAAGCGCGCGTCGCTTGGAAGGCGCAGATGCGCCTGCTGAGTACTCTGGGGGCTTGATTAGAGTGGAACCCTCGCTCGCGCCGGTCCCCATCGATACCTGGCCCCCGGGAGCTGATAATATGCGCGAGTGGCCGGGCATCATCAGCCTATCGCACTCGAAAACACCTACAGACCAAGGGTTATTGCTCGCACTGGGCTAAAGCTGCATGCTCTCCGAGCAGCGTCAGTGTGGCTGAACAGCGGCCTTTGCATACGTCGCAGTTGGAACTAAGAGGAAGAGGATAGTGCAGTGGTTGTGTAATCCCACTGACCCGCTGATTCAAGGGCTTGCGGAAATAGAGACGTGAGGCTCGCTCATCGGCATTCGCTGCACTGATACTCTCGGGTGTAAGTGCACACGTCTCTCAGTTTCCGCACGGCCGAGTGCCAGTGCAGTTAGACCGTTTGCGTAACGTTCTGTTTGTCTTCAGTTGGCCTCCTATTAGGCCTTGAAAGCTTGTTTTGGTTTCATGGTTGCGCTGCATGTTAGCAGAGAAGATTCCTTCTTATTTTTTTCCTGTATATGGTACGTTACTGCACGTGAGCAGTTTCAGTCGTGTTACTATTACTAACGAAATTTCATCCTAAATGCGAAATATTAAGAGTCCGCCAACCACTGCGAAAAGAAAGTTATAGTGCAGCTCTTTACGACCTAAACAATGCAAATCTATGCCCGTCAGCCAAGGAGACGAAAGAAGCCTACAAATTTGCAATTGATCTTGATACTGTATTCATTTTTACCATAACAAAATGACCGAAGGTCACATCTGCATTAACGGCGTTCTTATAAACGACGGTTCGTGCATCTTTTGTTGTTTTTTTTTTCAGTGCGGGATGCGTGACACTTTATTTAGCTTATTTTACGCACAATGCAATAACACTTTTAACAGAAAAAATGCACTAGGAAAATGATACATATATATATATATATATATATATATATATATATATATATATATATATATATAGGAAATTAATACATACATACATACATATATATATATATATATATATATATATATATATATATATATATATATATATATATATATATATATATATATATATATATATATATATATATATATATATATATATATATTGGGGGTGGTACTGAGGACCTGAGGACATCCAAAATCGAAGAATATATGATATTTCTGACGGGCCACTGCTTTTATTTCAGGCTCAGTCTTGATTTCCCGGGACGTCAAAAGGGCTCCTGCGATGACTAATAAATTGACTGCGACAGCGGAAACCGCGGGAAGCGGTAAAGCCATGTGGCGAGGGCGTAGCTTGAGGGAATAGGGCAGTTACTTATTCCGTTTTGCTTTTCATCTTCTTTGGCATGAAAGAACTAAGCGAAACAGAGTGTATTTCTTGGCTGGACGCAGAAAAAATGCAGGTGCGCCATAATTCGTCCGAATTAAGTATATCATTCCACTGTACACGTGACTGCCGGTGTTTCCTGGTACTCCATTGGGCAAACCCTGAAGTCGACAGCAGTTTTTATGCCTTAAGGGGTGCTGTATAAGGGAGCAGTAGCGTTCAACACTCTGCCTGCTTCGTTTACACCATTTCTGTCTGCCAAGACAGCGAAGACGCGTCAGCCTATATCCCGTCGAGTCTGGTAGTAACTACGCAGCCTGCATCTTCATTCGGATGATTACAGTTCGCTTCACTATTCTACCAAGTGCTTCTTTCCTCTGTCTTAATCTTTCCTCATCAAACACATTCAGTGTGCCTCATTTTGCCTCTAAATTTTACGCAGGCTAGTTCTTGGCTTATTTCTTCAGCAGTTAGTAAGACGGGCCACTGGAATATGTTGCCAGGGAGCGAAATCATCAGTAGCGCATGAAACTACTCGTCGTGTACCCATCGCCCGGCAGTTTTCACAGCCCTCTTGCGGCGCCTTTAGAGAGGACGCGCGCCGCCGTACAGCTTGCTTCGAGGGCCCCAAGGCTTTTTTTCTCGCTGCAAGTTCAATCAAACTCCTTAAGCCGCACAAAGTTAGAGCGCTTCAAGTTACGAACACCCCGCGCCGTTCGCAGAGAGCCTGAGCCTGCAAAATGCATCCGCCTCTCTACCGCTGCAACCCACAAGACACTGCAAAAAGGAGGAATCCAACAAAAACGCTCTTCGAGGAGCACCCACACGCAGCTTTCTCAACGGGGTGAGGCGACGGAAGTTCCTTCAAGTTCTGCGCACCGCAGAAGCCACGCATGTTCGTCGGATATTCGAAGCAAAGAGAGGCAGAGAGAGAAAGAGGAAGAAAGCAGAAAATTCAAGGTATCAGAGGCGAAGGCACCTTGATTTTCTTCTTTTCCTAGTTTTTCTTAGTTTTTCTTCGCGATTTTCGCCCCCACGCATCTTTTTACCACTCACATATTTTATATCTTCAAACAAGAATCCCCCGGAGGCCCGGGTCGCTTTGCCTGGACGCGTTCGTGTCCGGATAGTTTCGCCGGGATCATTTATTCAAGACACGCCTGAACCCTGTCGAAATTGATTAACCAGCTACCGTATTTACCGCCGAGTTCATATCCGCGCTCCGAAACCGCACGCAAAAACATTTGGGGCCTGAAAGCACATTAGTCGTGTTTAATACTTGAGGAAAAGGAAACGGAAAGGATGGCTTCAAGAAATTATGCCCTCTCTCTCTGAATTAGCTGGCAGTGAAGCGCATGCAGGCTACAGCTGTTCTCAGCAAATCACAGGCTGAGTTCTCAGATCCGACGGCGCGTAAGAATGGAGCGCGATTAGCCGGCACATTTATTACCGCAAGCCAGGCTTCCACGCTTTCTCGTCTTAGACGGCGAGTCCCAGATTGTTCTCGCACGGGGCCAGCTCTGAGAATCTGGTCCCTACATTTTTGAGGCTGGCTCAAACCTGCATTCGCTGCAGAAACAGCAGTATATGAAACGGAGTACAGTATAACCGAGAATCGTTTACCAAGAAAAATATAAATGTGAGTAGAGAAGTTGTTAATGAGGTTGATGTCATGCATAATAACCTATTTCGGTTGAAGACAGAGCGAGAGAAAAACAGAAGAATGGAAATGCGGGGAAGTAACAAGGCGACGACCATATGCTACCCTGCACATGGGAAGGAGAACAAAGGGAGATAAAGGAAGGGAAGAGAGCGATGGGACATCATTTTTGCTCATGTCCGCAGGCCATTACTAGGAGGGTACAAAGAGCGCACACTTAAAGTTTATACTCCCGAACACAACCCTGAGTCTTTTAAGGATTCGAATAGCGCTTTAACAAATCTGCTTTACGCCAAGGCGAACACGAACACTAATAGCGGAGATAAGACGTCCACAACACCGGGAATTGGAAGGAGACGACATTTCGGTTTGAAGTTGAGCAAATTTTGATCAGCTAGATCGTATCAAGAAAACTGGAAACGTGTTATGGCTGCGTACGTGGATTTGGTTTTGTTGATTCTCACAGGCACTTTCAGTTTTCGTTGCATCCGGTGTTCTTATATTTCGAAGCGCGCACAGCTCGTACACCTCAGTAAGACAGCGAAAGATTTTGATACTCTTTTATTTGTCCCATTGAGTAATTATCAGAAAACACACTTAAATGCATTTTGCTTAGCTGCTCCTTGCATTCCGTAAGTTTCAAATTTATGGCGTTCAGCAGATAATGTGCCACCTCATTTACAAAAAAAAAGCGTGTCCGGATTTCTAGCTTGGCGCTAAAAGTTTTCCGTGCAGAATTATTTTTAGCGATCATGGACCTATGCTCGGTAAGTCCTTAAGTTCGAAATTGTTAGTCGCGCATTCCCTTCCGCAAAGCACCGCGCAGAATTCGGTTCTGTAGTGATGGTGGTAGTGACAGGATTAATGAAGTTGCGATGCTGGAAGTGCTGGGCTTGCAAATGTTTCGTCAGCTATCGCTTCACCTCTGTATCGCATTCATAAAAAAAATGAGCTCCTGCATGGCCCCTGAAGCAGAGTTTACTCCAAACACTCCTTGTAGTTTCTCTGCACGTTTATGAAGTTTTCACACGACACGAAGAACACCTGTCGCGATGGCTTTGTAGCTCAGGCGTTCTACTACACCGAATAAGGTCGCGGGATAGAATCCTAGTCGCTGCGGTCACATTGCAGTGGAGGCGAAATGTAGAAACTCCTGAGCGCTGGTCTACGTCAGTGCAATTTAGAAAACGCCACGTAATCAGATTCAGTCCAGAGCTCTAAACTACGGCGTTTCACGTAGCAGATAGGCAGCTTCTAAGAACACCGCAGATTCCCCTACGACCTGAGAATATGCCAAGCTACTGCGTGCTATGTGTATGGTCATCTCATGGAATACAACGCGGCCGCAGCTGTGGCATACCCCACTTTTATGGCACAGCTCCAGCTGTTGGCCGGGCGTCAGGCCGCTTCGAGTTGTCTTATAGCCGTGGGCCTTTATTATGTCAACGTCACGTGGCACCCGGCCCGTGGCGCGTGGTGCGATAGCGCTTAAGGCCCGTCGTCACCCAGTTGTCTGCTACCGGGGCAGAGAAGATGGGTCACCCTGAGTAGTACATAGAAGAACTTCGTGAACGTCTCCGCGAACACGAGCGCAAACGACGACGACGACGTGACGATCCGGAGATGCGCGCCCATGAGGCGAAGCGGAAGCTCCAACGGCGAGAGGATACTCACGTGCGAGCTCTCAATGCCGAGATGAGACAACGCCGCCGGATCGCGAAGTGCGCTACCGCGCAGCCCTACCCACCCGACGCAGGAGATAAGCGAATTACGGTGGTGCCACTCGCACGTTTGGGCACCGATCCAACGCCAACCCATTCGGCTTTGCTTGTTCGATCTACGACAGACACTGAGAGATGCTGCGATATGCAGTGGGGGTTCCGTCGCTATGATAGCGTCGTTCGCATCGGTATATATGAATGGAGCTGTCTCCATGCGCTCAAAACAGATGAAACAGTTCTTACCCTCTAGACACTCACCTAATTGACAAAATTATGTCAGTGTGGCATTCTACAATCACCCAAGAATGTACACAATAACTGGAAATACTGAAAAACAGGTGTCGTCGTGAAATATAAAATTTACATTGTCGTTTTCACTCGCAATAACCATTTTTAATGTACAACGTGATGCCTTTTATGACAGTATATGATTACTGACTAACTAAATTTTTTAAACAGGAAATAAATGCTAGTGGTACGTTCTTAAGGCAGTTAGCGAACCTACAAAAGATCGTCCTAAGCTATGTCGCTCGTTCAAGTGATTACTTGGCTGTAGAAACAAACTGCACACCATATGATCTACAAACACTCAAAAATAAGTTGCCGAGATTATTAAATAAACTAAAAAGAGAAAACAGACATTTAGAAAACTGTGCTCTTTAAAGAGCTCAGAAAATGTTACATGTTCGGATGATCATTTCTTTGTCTTTGTCTCTGATATATCGCAATGATATAATTTGTGTACTGCTTATTACTGTTCTGAACCGTCCTTCTTTAGTTCCGTTAACTCTGTCTTCGCTTCCTTCAAAAGTCAATTTTTTTTTCTTTTTTCTGTTTTTTTCCTGTCTCCACTATCAATGTATTTGTTATTTCTACTGGATGACTCAACTTTTTATTGTGACTGTTTCTTCATGCCCTATTTCACCACAATTCTATATCTTACATATACTAAGTTAGATTGAAATTCCATTTATGAACATGTGTTGGTAAAATGTTTAGGGGAATCCCCCAAGGTAGAGTAGATTTGGCATCGACCCAAGCGCAGCCATACGGCTACAAAAGAAAGCTATTCAGATTCACAGAAATTTTGTAGTTAATGAAAAATTTGTTCAAGTTCACTCATCCAATGAGTAATTACTCCCTTATTACATGACCGTATGTTGTATGCTTTTTTTAAGGAACAATGCCTCTCTAACGCTGTCTTGTGTAGGGGGCTCTTCATCAAGCTGACTTTGATGACAGCTTTTACCTTTGGCCTCTAGTGTCGTGTATGTTGTACGTGACTCAAACAAGCACAGGAATTATAAAACATGCGCAATTTATCTCATGTTTACACCGTTTCAGAAAGCGATAAGCGACCATTAAGGTTTCCGCTGCAAATGGTAAGACTACATTACGCTTGCGCCATACAACAGAAGGACGGTGCGAGAGCACCAGCTGCCAGTGCCATTCGAAAACCTCCACCACAGATTAGTTTGCTGAAGCGTGCCGGGTTTAAGTGCCGCACTCTATAAAATGCTTGAGTGCTATATTTCAAAGCCTCGGTTTTGTTTCTTGTCGGATATCTTGATCAGGCAGTTCAGGAGGGAAGCCGTATTCTTTTCGGCCAACGTTATGCACCCTAAGACTCCTTACGCATGCTGACCTTGGGAACTCTCGTGTTTGTTGCTATGTTGGTATAGCAGCGTTGGTACTGGTAGCTGCGGCTGTCAAGAGTGAGTGGAAAGGGCTCGTTTTCCCGTACGGGGTCCGTGCCTAGAGATGTGTCGAGTTGATGCGAATGAGTGGCGCGTTTGTTGCAGCTTCAAAGCCTCTAGCGGTTGGCCCTGGTTGAGAATCCAGTGTCCTGGTGGCGGAATCAATATTTTGTGGTCATTTATCAACACCTTTTCACGCCCCATTTATCGACACCTTTTCACGCCCCGGCGCGCCTGAACCGGTGATAAAATACCACGTGTCATTGGTTTCCCGTTGCACAACAGGTTCTGGTGCACTCGTCGATAATGCAACAGAGTCTGCGTGCCCTTAAGCACATCTAGCGCTAGTCAGTAGACTGCGGGCGTACCTCGTGGAGAATTCTGAACGACTCACAAGTGGCACGTTCAACTAGGAGATCGCACTGGCTACGCATGGATGGGTGTGACAAACCGCGAAGGAAAAGAGGCGACAAGTGCTCCGCTTGCTGTGTTGCAGGGCCATGTGCCCTGCCAAGACTTTTAACCACTGTGAAACAGTGGTGCTAATGCTAGGGCCTTTTCCTAGGTTTTTGGCGTTCTCGACGTCATTGTAATATGTCGTAAATGAAACCTCTCGCGCTCCCTTTCTGTACGATAAGAATGCTGGCTTCGCGGGCAGCGGTGTAAGTTAACGAGAATGTCCCATGCGTGTGGTCGTCTGATCCAGGTGTCGTTGGCAGTTGGCGCTCATTAGCAAAAAGCGATTGGAAGATTGGTGGCTCAAAAGCAGAGAGGCGACATAAGGTTGAAAGTGTAGGAAGGCGTATTTAAATATAATGGCGAGATTTAATAACTTACAACACAGTTAAACAAAAATAAAGGAAGAGAAAAGCTGAGCATGGTGGCAACTTCCATCACCCCGTTTCAAAGGGGACATCCATCCGTCCGTCCGTCCGTCCGTCCGTCCGTCCGTCCGTCCGTCCGTCCGTCCGTCCGTCCGTCCGTCCATCCATCCATCCATCCATCCATCCATCCATCCATCCATCCATCCATCCATCCATCCATCCATCCATCCGTCCGTCCGTCCGTCCACCCGTCCGTCCATATGGGGGCAGCAGTATCGTGGCAGTCGTTAGCTCCTCGGGAACATAAAATTGGCCTAAATTAGTCTTATTTTTCTATCGCATTATTCCGACTAAGGCTGCGATGACTGAAGCCATTTGCCAAGTGACACCATGCCACAGTTTATGGGTACGTTTTAAAATTCGTTCGGTGAGGCCAAACATTACATAAATAAAAGAAGGGGGGGGGACGAAACAGGGTTTCTCTTCAGCACGTCCGTATTTTTGTTGACTCTGGTCAAAAAGAGGAACTCCGAGGAGTTTAAAATAAGTCCCTGAATTTTTGTTATTTACTTATTTGCAAATAATGTTGACCGTGGGGCCGTTACAATGGTGGGGCGTGACACTTGAGGAGTAACTTGTTTCCTTTTCATTGTACAAAAATACGAAAATACAAGATAATCCTCATCTACACAATCATATTTCTTGCAGCGTAATGTTTTTATCTACAGAAACAGTGTTCATAAACATTCACTTTAAAAACAGCTATTTAACACAGAAAAGGAAAAAATAAATAATTTCTACATTGCCGGCCTTCACCTTAGGCGAAATGTAATCACCAATTGGTTAGGCGTATGACATTGAAAAGAACTTTTTAGTGCGAAATGAAAATAGCTTTTTAGAACGTTGTTAATGTACTGGACTGTAAGAGAGGTGCTGGTAAATCATTCCATTTTCTTGGAAAGTAAGAATTAGCGTACACATAAATGCGTAGGTGCGGGGTTTGGTAAGAGTATTCATTGCTTGCTCTCAGATGTGTAAGTTGTTTTGGGACCAAGTAATGGGAACTATTGATATTGAAGTAATTTCTTGAGAGCTGAAATAAAAATTTTAGTCTGGTCATTCGGCGACGTTCGGCTAGAAGTGGCAAATTGGAAAGATGCAGCATCTCTGTTACAGAATGAGTACGTGTATATCTGGACATTATAAATCGAGCTGCTCTTCTTTGCACACTTTCAAGTTTTTTTATTAAATCACTTTCTACAGGTTCCCATATAATGCAGGCATAATCTAAAGTTGGTCGCACATAAGTTAACAAGGCAGCTAACTTGACAGATTGTGAGGCCAGTTTTAATCTTCGGCGCAAAAACCAGAGTTCCTTTTCAGCGGCTGAACAGATTTGTAGTACATGATTTTTCTGCTTAGATATATAGAAATGAGGACTATAAGGTATTTAAGTGTTTCTTCTGTGGTAAGTGCGGTAGGTCCGAGCATATAACAGTGCTCATGGGCATGTTTGGTCCTGTTCGTGACGTGCAAAACTACTGTTTCCTCTTCATTGATTTTCATTTCCAGCCTTGGCACCATTTTTCGACAGCTACAAGAGCATTATTAAGCGATTTTTGATTATTTGTATTATTTATACCAGAGTAGAGCAGGTAATCGTCAGCGAAAAGCCCCACTGTAATATCTTTATTAATATCGGAAGCAATGCCATTAATATAGACTAAAACTAAAACAGGATCCAAGACGAACTCTTGAGGTACACCGGAGGTTACGTTTTGAAAAAAAAAAAAGCTTTTGTTGATTCAAGATGTGTATGAATTGCCTTCGATATTACGTGCTCCCGAAGTTTGCAACAAACTCAAGTTAAAGAGGTCGGCGTGTAATTTTCAACTGTCGGCCGCTTTCCAGTTTTGTGTGCTTGGGCCACTTTAGCGGTAAGCCAGTCATTTGGGACCTCTTTCTGTTCGAGTGAGGTTTTGGATATAATGATCAGATAATGGGTTACCCATTGCGCATACCTGCGTAAAAAGGCGCTTGATATGCTGTCCGGTCCGACAGACTTTTTTTCGTTTATATTTAGCACAAGAGATAACAATCCTTCGTAAGTTTATTCAATATCAGGCATTGTTGATCCTTGCATTTGTAACGATACATTCGAAGACACTATGTTCGTTGCTGGGTCGGTAAACACAGACTGAAAAAACTTATTATCAGCGGTCGCAATCACAGAAGAATCAGTAATCACCTGATCGCCGATAACCATGCTATAAGGGTTGCTATCTCTCTGTGACAAGTGACGCAAAAATCGATGGGGAAGAGATTTCATTTAATTAGTTAATTTCTCATGATAATACATTTTTTGGCTTCTCTCAGAGTTTGTCGTAAAAGGCTTGATATATGAGAGATTAAACTACAATTTTTTGGCACTTTCCTTCTTTGTCGATTATTTCTTCGTTTTAAATGGATGATATTATGCGAACTCCATGGGTTATGTTTGTTTCTTTTCTTTCGTTTTGTTGGAATGTATGAGCTAACACAGTGGAAGAATATGTCCTTGAATCTTTACCACATGATATTGACGTCACCTTCTTCTTTTAAACTGTCCAAGGAAAAAGATAGGTGGTCGATAATGCTGGTTTCATCCGCTTTGTCAAAATCAGGTGCATGAATGACTCTCTCTTTTAGCCTTTCATTTCCAGGCTGTGTAGTTATCTGTACAAAAACGAATTTGTGATCGGACACACCCTCTTCGACATTTACTTCATAGTTGTCGATCCGCCCGTCTAGGAACACCAAGTCCGACATTGATTTCACAGTGCGTGCTACACGTGTATTCTCAGTCACCACCTGTGTTAAGTCGTTATTAAAGGCAATATCCAGGAGCAATTCATTGTTTTCGTTTTCTCTCGAGTTATTGTAGCGTTAGCTACACTGGTCGAGGTTGAGCTGTTTCGCGTGGCTTCTGGAGAGCGTGCTGCGCATGCGCGAGGAGCAGTGACGTCACACGGCGCACAGCTGGCGCGCCGGAGCCGCCGCCGCCGCACGCGCCTCGCCGGTCTCAGCACTCCAGAGGAGTGACGTCATAGCCGCGGCAGGCGCTCTGGCGCCGATGCGTGCCCAGCTGTGCGCCTCCGTTGCGCAGTAGCCAAGTCTGACGCTGCGCCAGAGCCGCTTGATAGCGCCTCTCATTGTGTGCGCATGCGCAGAGATATCATTGGGGGTATAGATATAGCGGGGCGTTTTCCAGTGTGGTATAGCCATGAAGAAGGAGTGCGAAATTGCTGCTCAGCGGCAATTGATGCTCAGCGGCTCAGCGTAGCTCACGCTACGTATATCGTGGCATAGCCGAGCTAAGCCACTGCTAATTTTTTGTCAAAGTATTCCAGTCAATGCCTGCTAAATTAAAATCTCCGGAAATAATCAACTTATGCTTTCTCGGCTTCACGTGTTCTAGGTAACACTGGAAATTTTCTAGGTACGAAACGGGTGCATTTAGTGGCCTACAGAGCGCTGATAGAAGTTAAGAAGTTTTATCTAAATTTATCTGTCACCAAACACTTTCGGGATCTGGGATACCGTGGACCTGTGAGAACTGAATGCCTTCTTTTGTGATTATGGTGACACCCCCGCCTCGAGTTTCCCAGTCGTTACGTACGATCCTGTAGCCTGGAGGTACCAGCTCGCTATCTCCTATTTCCGGGCGTAACCAAGTTTCAGTGACGGTAACTACGTATGGATAATAAGTAACTAATAAGTACTCTAAATCACCAGCTTTATTGACCAAGCTCCTAGCGTTCAGATTTATCAGCCGAAAGGAGGGTAGTTGCTGGTTTGCTTGAGTTCATTCCTGTTTCTGCACAGGGGGACGTTTTCTGGTACCACAAATTTTAACTCCGCGTTCCTTGTACTCATCCCAGAAGAAAACCTCGCCATTTATAATCAGTTTATCATATTCAAGTCGCACGTTTTGTCCTTCGTCTCGATCTTTATTTGCAGAATCCCACAGCCGTTTGCGTTTATATTTTGTTTCTTTGCAAAAGTTGTCGCCAAAGAAAATACCAGTTCCTTATAGTTTCTTACAGTTCCTATAGAGTTCTTGCTTTTCCCCATAGTCGTACAGCTTTAGAATAACCGGTCGGGGCTTCTTGGTTTGTTGCCCTCCTATTCTGCGAATTCTTTCAACAGTGTCCACTGTGGCGTCTAATTTATCTGAACTACATCTGTAATAACTTTGGTTTTTAGCTCTTCAATGGTTTCCTCTACGCTTTCTTTAATTCCAAACACGATTAGATTTATTCCTTCTGCTTCTGTCTTCCAAAGCAATTATTTTTTCAGTTTGTTTCTGGAGTGTGTCATTTCCATTCTGAGTGACCACTTTTTCTGTGAAATCATTTAAAATCTTATAGCAGCAAAGCGTTTGTTTGTGAACTAGGCAGACAGAGTTGATGAGGTCAGGAAGAGTGGGGAAACCGGCAACATTATTGTGTTGTTATTTCGGGCCTTAAGTAGCGAAAACGGTTTAATTGCTTGCCCCAAAGCTCTGACCTTGTCTTGCGGCTCTTTGAGGTGGTGTGAACGTACAAAAGGAAAGCACTGATTGCCGTATTGCAAGGCGAAGACATAAATAAAGCACTGGAGAGCACCGAGCAGCGCCGGTATCACCGAGCGTTTTGGTCTCCCTAAAGAGGCCCACCAAAGAGGAGCAAAGAAAACGAGGGAATCTGAGTGGAACGAAAAGCACAATATTTCTTTACAACTTTTAAGAGCGTCAGTTCTTCCGGCGAGCAAGGACGCGACTTGTATAGCAATTGGAGCGAGCTTTTTTTTCGGTCTGGCCTTCAATCACGGACAAAAGCCAGTGTTCAAGAACTGCTACTCGAGCCAAATCACATGTTTATTTGAAAAGGAAGACGCGAAAGAGGCGCGGTAGTGACACTAAAAGAGAGAAAGGTTGCGAAGAAGGCAGGAAATTGAAGAGAATCACGTAGCCAGGCTGCACGTAGAGGGTGGCTGTAGAATTGTTTAGTCTGTAACGTGTAATGGAACAAAAAAGGGCTGGCTTCTGTCTGGATCCAGTGTTTGTCACACCGCTAGGCTCAGGACGATTTTGTTGGTGCCCATAGAGCTAACTTTGTTTGCATTCAGTGCAAGGCTGCGTGATATCATAACTTTAGAAGCATATCTCATTTTGCCCCATGCAGTGTCTAATGTTACTCCACGGTTCAGGCCAAAATGCGGCATTGGGAACATTTTCAACATGATAAAATTTAATTTTGTACCGCCACAGCCAGGACTTATATATCTACTGAGCGGTGTGGCAGGACGCGTTAAAATAATTGTTACATATGTTTGTTGATATCTGGGAATATTAAAAAGGAAGCGATGATCTGCAACTTTTAGTGACGTTTTTACCCACTCTCCTCATGGCACGTCCCTATGGCGTAGTCAAGGGGACTTTAACGGCCCACAAAGTAAGTCGGTCCCCGTCCGGAGATATCGATAACCTGCACAAGCTACGAATGCCACGTTGCACGGTCAGCGAACGGCGCACAAATGGCGCGAACCCTCAGACCCGTCGTCCGACGACCTGCTGCTCCTACGCCCTGTGTATTTATCCTGCGCAATTGTCGAGTCAAACTCAGCAAATCTGGTTGGTGATTTGTAGGGTTCTTCCCACTGGCTAAACGTGTTATGATTTTCACGCGACGTATATGATGAGCGCATTGCTTCACGACTGTATAATTTTTCTCTTCGTAACCCTTTGTTACTTTGTCTATCTCTGAAGTTTTTCATGCCAGTGGCTTGTACGTACATTCTGATGTTATCCTGCTTCTCTTTGTTTCTAGGGCAATTTCTCTTCCGACTATTTGCCTCTGTTCACTCTGAATGCGATTCTGCCCAAGCTCATTTGCAGTGCAGCGACTTCAGCGTTGCGCCATACAAATGAACAGCGAGATTAAGACGCCCTTGTCTTTTCGGGACATTAACTCTTCGATGCGTTTTGTCGCGATCCTGTGACGCGATGTGCGATGTATTTCGCAAAATTTGAGAAGCCAGTAGATTTTGCAAGTATTGGGCATATAGCCGCACTTCCCAGAACTGTTTTCGCGCGCTTTTATGGGAGTAATTTCACTCGGCGAGCCGGAAAGTGCCGTCATTTAGCACTTCTCTCTTTTCCTCATCCTTGCTGCACGGCGTACTTTACTTTAGGAGGGAATTTATTGCCGCAGACAGCCGTTCACTGACCGGGTTTTGCTTTAGCTTCTTACTACGCGTGCCATCGAAATGCATTAGAGTGAATGTAAAGCAGAAAACGGTGACTGCAGTGCATCGGTAAGAGCAACTCTGCTTGACCGACGAAAATGTTCTTTACTGCATATGGAGAAATAGAGGCTTTTCGAAATGCAGCGACACACTGAGAGCATGTTTTATTTGTGGCACCAAGTTTCTAGTCCTGCAAATGCCCGGTGAGTGTCGTAGTGCCCACTTGGGCATATTTTATTGATATTCAGGTGTGAATGTGCTTTTACACAGCGCAGATGACCTTAGACGCCAAAAAAAACAAATGTAAAAAAATTGGGCACTTATTGCTTGGCCAGCGGAACCGTTGAAAGGGATCAGGCCAATTACTAGGAATACTCGGCAAGCTCACCCGCACATGGCGGTGCCTTTTGTCCTTCGTCCGTTAATTTATTATGTCTGCGCCATGTTTTGACCTGAGCCATTAGTGCCAAATATAAAAATCAGGAGAGAAATTCCTGCTCATTCGTGCCGGCACACATCAGACTGCAGGAGAAGCTAACTTCGCTTTTTTTCTTCTGTTTGCATTCGGCGACGAACTTGTGCAGAGTTTGGTAGCAAGCGGTGTTTGCTTACCGTGTAGTGAGATCGCTCGCATCGGTCTTGCAAGAAAACCTTGTCTGCATGTGGGCGCCACCTGCTGCTTCTCTCGTTGTGGCGTGAGTCTTGTGTCTGCACTAGAATGCAGTCGAGTCAGTGTGCCAAAACCAGAAAAGACGAAGTCACGTGCGCCAGGCAAGCACGTGTATTGCACACACAAAAAAAAACGCTCATACTCAACCAGTAAGTAAATCGTGGTTCTTATCTCAAGACTGTTGACTACGGAATATCAGCACACGGCAGCATCATCATCAGTGCGATTACGCCGGCTCCTCGAGAAATCATTCTGCTATTATTGACCTCCAGTTAGTTCTGCCCTGCGCCAGCTGCGGTCATCCTACCGCTAAACTTCGTAATTTGATCTCCCTTATATGACTGCTCGTTGTACCCTGCCTTCTTTTAGATTCCACTCCCTTATCTTGAAGGATCATCGCCCTCCCAAGTCTATTTATTTTTTATTTCAGCTAGACGTCGGTAACTCATGTTCGCTCTCTGATACAGGCAGCCCACAATACGACAGTGTACGCCAGTCTGATTGAAAACAACTCTCATGGGGCAGAGGTAGGAGTGTTCGCAGCTTTCACTCGGTATAGGGAAGGGTGGGGGCAGTGGAAAACCAAAATGGTTGCCAGAGAGATGATCACGCAGCAGCGCCATGTTTTTGTTGTGCTGGGCCTTGCAGTATGATGCCGCGTTAAAATGTTTATGCAATTTATTCGCCCTCCGGCACTGTGATACATTGCACCTAGGGGTTGGACTTTCTGTTTTAAACGCAAAAAAATTAATGAAAGTTAAGAGAATTCAATTTTCAAAATTCAATTTTTTTCGAAAAAGCTAAGCATCCTCCACATGCAGACCGCAGTTGGTTGGCTGTTCAGTAGGAGTTAGCTACCCTCAGAGATAGGTGAAAATTATCAGAGTGTGGCGAAACGGTGGTGCAGTAGCGCAGCTGTGCGTTTTGAGGCATAGTAAAACCTGACTTATTCGGACTCCACGGGACCAGACAAAATGTGCGAATTAACCGAATGTCGAGAGACCGAAAAAGAAACACATATCGTTTCCGACGTCAACATATCTTCATTTATGAAGAAAATTGGAATAGTTGGTTGCTTCATGCGAGAAATTTGCGCGGTAATAAGTGTTTTTTCGCAATTCCGTTAAATGATACAGTGCGCATGGACTGCTGTCTTGTTGGACAAACAGAGCATCAACAGCCACCTCCCCTTCCCCCTCCCACACACACAGGTACACATATGCCGCGAAAAAATGAATCCGCTCCCAGCGCGCACGCACACAATATAGTGCAAAACCATTACTGTCACCGAGATAACACTAAGGACGCTGACACAACGGTTCACTACTCGCAGCAAAGAAAATTTAGCATCATAGCACAAATCAAAAGGGCATCTCGTAGTACTTTCTCGACTGATGATCAAAGCAATGAGTACTACATCTTTACGTTTTGGTTGAACAACAGCGCCACTCGTTCTATATACGAGCCACACTTTTGAGTGTCTCACTCACCATCATCATTGCCTCTTGTCCGGCGCCAGGTGCACATGCGAGCTCCCCCGCCAGCCCGAATTAACCGAAGCGCAGTCAAAATATCCCAAATTGACGGTATTTTCATGCCATTTAATTATACATACGTGACACAATTGCACAAATGCGAACTGGCGCGTAGACGCCAGGACGAACACAGGGAGACAGGTGCGGCGCCTATTAATGTCTCTTGAAACCAAGTAGTAATGCTTGAACGTATTTCTTCTTCGTTTAGCTCTTTCATGTTTTCCGCTGATAACCACATCCGCATAATGTCTATTGTTGTTGTTGTTGTTGTTGTTGTTGTTGTTGTTGTTGTTGTTGTTGTTGTTGTTGTTGTTGTTGTTGTTGTTGTTGTTGTTGTTGTTGTTGTTGTTGTTGTTGTTGTTGTTGTTGTTGTTGTTGTTGTTGTTGTTGTTGTTGTTGTTGTTGTTGTTGTTGTTGTTGTTGTTGTTGTTGTTGTTGTTGTTGTTGTTGTTGTTGTTGTTGTTGTTGTTGTTGTTGTTGTTGTTGTTGTTGACCTCGCACAATGGCACATACCCACAAGGGGGATTGGCCATAACCAGGCGGTGACTATTTAAATGACCAGTTGCATGTGGCAAGCATGGGATGACCTACCAAAATTTGGATCGCACAGTTTCCGTAGCCGAGGTGGTTGCAGGAGGTTAGGGGGGTCATACAAACTAAAATTTAGGCAAAATATTGCAAGTACATATGTGTGACGGCACCAGACGGGGTGTCCGAATTTTCTATATTTCGAAATTAACGGGGGTCGAAATAACGAGGTTTCACCGGTTTTACTGCATTGATCCGCTACCTTGCATGCCTCTACAGACCGGGAAGCTCCACCTCCTCGCGAACCACAGTCTGCTAGCGTACCGCTGTTCACTGACATCACCAGCTCAGGGTAGTTAGTTATGTAAGCCTCTCCGCTGCACGGATGGACACTGACGCGAAACCATGCATAAGCGCCACTAAGAGGTACTTGTTCCGTATACCTAGATGATGAAGCTGCACTTTCATCCCAGTCGAGACATAGACCACGTGCTGCATCACCTTCTGGCTCTGCCAAGCGTAATCACCTAAACATAACATGACAACCCAGCTTTTATAAGTCAATTTCCACTACCGTTCTTGCTGACAGTTCCATAGTATTACTTCGTCATTGTTATTAAATTGCGATAGTGTTTGCCTCTTCACATACAGGCATGACTACGACTATTTTTGTGTTAATTACAGGAGAATCAAATGATTATGCTGGCAAACGGGTGAAGATAAACCTTAAAAGACTTGTGAACGCGCAATAATACCACAATGTATCATACTGGCCAGGATGCCACGCTTCTTGAGTTTCCCCACAGAGGACATTAGAGCGATAGGGCGGAGGTGTTCAATGCTAAGGAGCATACCTGGCTTAGAGATGAGGACCAACTTGGCTTGTTTCCATACCTCCGGGAGTGTGCCAGAGGTCCATCACTCATTTATGTAGATGGCGAGCGCCTCATGCGAATTTGCGTCTAGCTTGCGGAGGGCCGTGTTGGTGACCTGGTAAAGGACATGCGCCGAGCGCGAACAGAGGGGGGATTTCGCTGCGCGGAGTTCTGCCGCGGTGATATCATGGTTGATGGTGGAGTCTTGGGGTCGCTCTGGAATGAGGCGTTGTCTGGCGCTTTTGGGGTAAATATAGGTTTTGGACATGCTTTGTTGGACTGTTCGCAGTACGTAGTTCAGTCGTAGTGATTTCTTCTGGAGCACCACCGGTGATCAGTTACTCTAACTGACAAATTGTGGACAAGCCTAGAGGGCTAGGCTTTTCAGGGGCGATCACTTACAATAGAATAGAATACAATACAATATTTATTCTGTCCAATCAAAAACACAATGCACGTAACAGGCCTGCAAAAGCCTCAGAGGGCTTGACTGGCAGTGCCTGGCAGTCAGAAAACAAGAACATTCAGGAAGTTGTTACTGAAGCCTGCAGTATGAAAGAAAAAAAGTATGAAGATGATTGAAAAAAAAATGAACTTCTTAACAGTTTTTTTATCTCTTGTTTAGTGCTCGCTTTTAAAACAGGCGCTGGTAATTTGATAAATATTGCGGGCACATAATATAGGCGCGTTCGTTTTCTATATTTTGTTAAAGTTTTGGGGATTATGAACGGATCCTTTGGACTTAGGCAACGGGTTGACGTGTATAGTGTTTGAGTATCATTGTTCCAAAAGTGGTTCATTGCAACAGTTTCGAACATAAGAGACGTAAAGGAGGGCATATTCGCTTGAACACATCTGTGTTTTCCTTAGGGCATAAATAATATGCCATTGACAACAAGGAACGTAAAATTGAATGAACTCTTGAGCTCCATCGTAGGGTGAAGTGACCATACACAGTCAAACCATAACGCATTATACTGTGAACTAAGGCATAAACAATTGCTTTTCGTACAGAAATTAGCATAAGGCATCGGATATTGTACAACATTGTACATAGGATATTGCACAACTTCGGATATTGTAGAACTCCACTTTGGGGGATCCCCCTGAAATAATTGACCAACACTGCTCCCACTTAGAGTTAATGATAAATTCGCTCTAGCCCTATCATAAGCTTGCCGTGCCGGTCAGCTCAGTTGGTAGAGCGACTGCTCCAGTGAAGCGGTGGTCCCGGGTTCGAATCCCGGACCAGGACATATTTTTCTTTAACTACGAAGTTTCTGAAAAAGCTGTATAGCTTTCCTTTGTAGCCGTATGGCTGCGCTCGGGTGGATGCCAATGAGTAATTACTCCATTATTAGAAATCTACTCCACCTTGGGGGATTCCCCTAAAATATTTGACCAACACTGCTCCCACTTCGAGTTATTGATCAATTCGCTCTCGCCTTACCATAAGCTTGCCGTCCCGGTTAGTTCAGTTGGTAGAGCGACTTTTGCGGTGAAGCGGTGGTCCCGGGTTCCAACCCCTAGCCAGGACGAATTTTCCTTAACTACTAAGTTTCTGAGAAAGCTGTTTAGCTTTCATTTGTAGCCTTATGGCTGCGCTCGGGTGGATGTAAATGAGTAATTACCCCCTTAATACAAGAAACCGCGGGCATTTTATTACAGATATGGGACAAATGGGAATTCCATAAAGGAT
The DNA here is from genome assembly GCF_052857255.1 of Amblyomma americanum. Classification (NCBI taxonomy): domain Eukaryota; kingdom Metazoa; phylum Arthropoda; class Arachnida; order Ixodida; family Ixodidae; genus Amblyomma; species Amblyomma americanum. The sequence goes on from NC_135497.1 coordinate 261,135,794, forward strand.
CACTGTCAAAAAACAACCCAAACTATTTAACAGAAGATGCATAATGAACAGGTTGAAAAGTGCATATATTATAGTCAGATGTGTGTAAGAATAATGATTTCATTGGAAGAATTTTTTTAATGGGACTATGGAAGCACACATGTCGCGTTTTAGCAGGGTTAGTGCTGACTAGAATAGTCGCAGACCAGTCCATGGCTCTGGTTACATTATTCTGTAATGAGCTAAGTGCATCATAGTAATTAGTTGAACAAGATACAGGTACCGTGTCATCGGCGTATTGATGCACATGATCATCTAATACATTGGACAGATCGTTCACATAAATGTTAAAGAGCAATGGCTTAATATAGAGCCCTAGGGGGCTCCAGAATAAATACAAGCAAAATCACTGAAACTGTTCCCCACTTTTACACACTGTCGTCTATCCTGCATGAAGTTAGATATGTTCAAAAATGATACACGTAACCCGAGCAGAGACAGTTTTTGTAGTAGAATGTCGTGACAGACAGTGTCAAATGCCTTAGAGGCATCCAAAAAGAGAGCACATGCTACTCGATTGTGATCTAAGGTTGAATTTAGCAGATCAGAGAAAGTTTCTGACAGTGTTTCTGTACCGGTCCCCTGTATAAATCCGTACTGATTTGACGATAATACATTATGCTTATCTAGAAAGTGTATTATTGTATGAGCCACGTGTTTTTCTAGTATTTGAGCTATACAGGGGATTACCGAGATAGGCCTGGAATTTCTATTCTCTTGCGTGCACCTTGCTTATGAAGTGGAACTACAATAGCGGTTTTCATTTCAATTTGCATCACGCCAGTATCCAGAATATAGTTCACAACAGAGAGTAGCACATGTTTAATGGCGTCAAAGTTTCTTTGGAGCTCGTTGACTGATATATTGTCAAAGCCAGGTGATTTGTTCTTAAGGTTAAACACAATAGACACGAGTTCATCAAGCGAGAGTAAAGAAAGATATGCTGAATATAGCACACTCTTAGTTAATGTAGACGCAGATGGTCGCTGCGGTATTGATCCCGAAATGCTTAAAAAAAACTGATTTAATAGGTTTGCCACAGTGATATCATCTGCAGAAAAAATAGGATGAAAGGCTTTGTTTAGGAGCGGAAAAATTTCCCCCTTTAAGACTGTTGATAAGAGACCAAGTTTTCTTAATGTCATGTGCTTCTTGAAATTTTTTTACTAAAATGAATGCGTTTAGCCAGTATAATCATTGCTTTTACCTTGTTTCTGGCGTATATATATTTTAGGTGCAAGTCATTGCTGTTTGGCGAGCACTTGGCCTTAGTCCATAGCAGTTCTTTTTCCTTTATAGCAGCTAGGATTTCGCTGGTCATCCACTTCTGGCTCAGATTGCGTTGCCTGACTTTGACAACACATGTTGCCGCGTCTTTAAAGGAAGCAAGGCGAGCTACGGATTCGTGGTACACATTTTCCGGTGACACCGTGAATAGAAAACTATTCCAATCGATTTCTTTGACTAGTATGTCAAATAGGCTTGGATCAGTTATACTAACTTGTGTAATAGGGTTAAGAGGCTAAGGACATACGCAGTCTGTTCTAGTGAACAGCAGACGAAGTAATGGTCATACCTTGACCTGTGCAATGGCAGATCTGATTTTAAGCTTATAGGCGCGAACATTTACATGGTCAATGCAGGATGCAACAAGGCGATGAGACAAGAATTCTTCACGAGTTGCCGCATGAATAGTAGTTTCCATTCTAAATTTGATAGTGTATCTAGATAATCAGCAACTATTCCTACTGTCGGGCGTAGCGAACCTGTGCTGATGTCAGCTGTGACGGAAATACATTACTCAGTTCCTAGATGAGATAACGCAGAGTCGAGCTCGTCCAGAAAAAAAAAACGCCTGTTGCCCCAAGGCGGGTGATATACCGAGAGCAAGGTAAGCGAAAGTTGAGGATTAGATAAGCGGAGTGTGATAGTTTCGGCATGGTCAAAAGGTAAAGTTACTTCAGAGACTGACCAAGTGTTCTTTATGAAAGCCGCTACGCCTCCACCTTTACCCACAGGGTGAAAAAGTGAGAATGCCCGATAGCCTGGTAGCGTAAAACGAGTGAAGAGTGCTGAAGAAATATTTTTCTTGTTGAGTGCGATGGCATCAAAAAGCAATAGAGCAGAAGAAAGAATGGCTACCAAGTGGTCCCATTGCTTGCGAATGCTTCGAATGTTTACATGGATAACACTGAAAGCATTGCTACGTGGAAAGAGGAAAAATCAAGAGATTTCTGGAAGAGTATAAAGACCTTGAAAGAGCTACTGCCCATAACTATACGATTCTGTCAATGTACAATCTTCGTTAATTGGAACGAGTGGAGCGCCATCTTCCTTCCTTACTAAAACACTTCCATTTCTGGTCCAGACGTATTTGAAGGATTTTCCTTTTCCTTTAGTGCAAGCCATCCAGAACAGTTCTCGATTAGCCCATGTGAGGTTGTCATCGAAAAACAGCTGTGGAAAATCATCCTGAGCTCGATAAGGCAGTTTTATTAGTGCTCAAAGCCACTGTTACTTAGCTTGAAGAGAGCACATCTGGACGAGAATAGGGGGCACAGAATTCACCCTACTGGAAAGACGGTGAATAGCAGAGACTTGACTTGGTTCATAGTCAGAGATCTGAAGTTTTTCAGCAAGGTCACCTATAAATGATAACAAGTTCTCTTTAGGCTTCCTGGGGAAACCGTGGATATCGAAATTCATTTTCCTGCTGTACTGTTCCATTTCATTCATTTGTTCACTCATTTTGTCAATCAGATTTGATTGGACCTGGACGGTAGAAGACAGCGAGTCGACTTTGGCGCGTAATTGCGCCGCCTGCGTTTGATCGGAAGCGACTGTCTCCAATACCGAGTTATACTTTTCAGAGAGAAATTCGATCGGAGTCTCTACTTCCTGTATCGCATTCTCAATCTTTCCAATCGCGTCCTTGAATGAAAAAAGTTCTTGTACTTTTGTGGTTAGCATTTCTACATTCGATGCAAGGCGATCAAGTGTATCATTTACTGAAACTACATGCTGCGGAAATGATTTTTCGTTCAATATCTGTGTATAGTCTCCCTGTGAGCTTTTTCCCGGTCAACATGTTTGGCACACCCAGGTTTCGCGCTCAGCGGTACTCAGTTTTGCGTAACTGCTGTCAGTAAGAGCAGCGCATCGCTTTCCAAAGAAGTAACTTTCCTGGAAAAACCGAACATGTAAAAAAATTATCACTCAAAGGCTTGGACCAAGCAGCAGAATCAGAAGGCATGTCTGAACCAGAACGCAACTCTGTGCAGTCAGCGGCAAGCAAAAATAGGACACAAGAGCAACGGCAGACAGCTCACCTGCCAAAAGCCATGGAGTGATTAATTCCAGCAGCGGGGTTTGCCGCTGCCTGCGAAGAGGCCGAGCGTTGCTGCTTCTTGTATAGGCATTCCGTGGCGTCTGGAGTCCTGCCTAGGCGATGTGCTGACGGGAGGGTGCCAGCCTATCACCGAGGCTTGCAAACGAAAACTTGTCGCCTACGCAGTCCCTGCGCAGATCTGGGCCCACCGAAGCTTGCAGATGCGCAACCCGAGTCACAGTGAAGGATTCGATGACTTCATGCAGCACCTACCAAAAGCCATGGAGGGATTAATTCCAGCAACAGGGTTTGCCACTGACTGCCGCTGACTTGACCATACAGTACTTGTTAAGAAAAAAGAAACTTCTGTTTCCTGCGCGATTAAGTGTATGCAACGCTTCCCGACATCTCTTTAATTTCGTCGTCGTGGTCACCGTGGGTAAATTTACCATTAGTTAAAAAAACACTTAGGAAAAAAATTAGAAGACAGTTTTTGTTTATTTTGGACATTATACTGAACAATGAAGAAGAAATGCGCGGAGGAGGAACCGATATATTTGTATATTTCTTCATAATGCGTATGCCTGCCGAAAGCGAAGGTTCTTGAAGCATTTCTTGATTCCCTAAGGGCAAGGGCGCTGAAGATGTACGCCTGTGAAGAAGTAGAATTAGCATTGTACCAGGTTTGCAGTCTTAAATTCGTGCCGAGAGATAGGGAAGACGTGTATTTATTGTGAGCGCAGTAAGGATAGAAAGAAAAGCATTGGAAAAGCGTCATACGTCTGCTCCTTTACCGAGCCCGATCACAGATTTTTATTTAAGTTCGATAGTGCCTCACAGCATTAGCCGCGAGAAAGAGGCCTCGATCATTTTACAGGCGTTCGTAATTAACAGCGGAAGAATGTGCTGTCTCCATGCGCTCTGAAGGTGGAATTTCGTTTTCAGTTCAACAGAGCGTGACAAAAATAATTATGACATAATAAACGGCATATATTGCATTAACCAAGCATACGTCTCAGCTAAGTGCAATACGTGACTCACAATATGCAAAATAAAGTTGCACTAAGCACATGCACAAACGCGCAATAGACAACTCTTACCTTTAAAGGGATTCACACTCATGCTTTACACATATCAGTTCCAAAGTAGCTAATTGTGTAATGGACAAATGATAGATAATCCTGTAAGTCATCAAACATTGATCGTCTTATTGGGCCGCACATTACAATTAAGAGAGATTTCGGGAGTCTTGCAGTACTTTTCATTATATATCCTGCTTTGTATGGCATAAATGAGGTGATAATATCCGCAGCGGGCACCTCCAAAGTTAATTGAGGAAGAACAAAGGCGCGCAAGGCGTGCCAACTGGCAGGGCCCGATTTCCAGCAGAGAAAGAAACGAACAGTCTTGCATTACAAATTGTTACTGTAAAATACTCAGAACGGAGCCTCCTAGTATTGAGTACAACGATCTCTTCCATGGACGATTGATTAAAGCAACCTCTAGTTTTAAATTAATCAAGATATCGGTTGTAGTTTCCGCCTAAATATACAGAAGCCTACGCAAACTAGAGCTAGCGCTACCAAAACGTAAAAACCTGTTTGAATATTAAAGAAAGAAGAAAACAACAAACGTCGGGATGATTCAAGGGGACGCCTGACCGCGGTCACTTCTGCTTAGTTGCGCTCTTCGTATACTTGTTTGGTTTTCACCCCCCTTGAAGTAAATTTTATGCCCACTCTAGATTACCAGCTACACCCATTCCCTTCGTTAGCTCGAATTTGTGTCGGTAAAAGCTGCTCTGGCCAGCGGAGAGAAAATTCACCAAATAAGAGGCTGAAAATTTATCCAGGCTTACTTACAGTTCGCTACCCTGGACACAGAGAACGTGGATGGTTAAATGAAACAAAACAGAAAGGGAAGAGCGCAGGGAGTAGGCGCATACGCAAAGATTCCAACCGAGGTAGAAAACTCGAAGCTTGCTTCGCACCCGCAAAATAATGGTTCAAGGGCGTTAATGTCTCGCACTGAAACAGAAATGCTGACACAAACATCGCTTTTGGTGACAAGGACGTGTTTTTTGGTCAATGCTGCTATAAAAACTTGGACAGCAATGCAGTCTGCTGCATTGGAGAAATGCGAAAGCATTTGCGTTTGAGCGTCAGCAACTTTTTTTCGAATCGTCTTTGTCTAACACCAGTACATATCCCCAACACTTTACCCTCGTACACATCGCAATACGTTCACTTCGTGCCCCTATAACACGCTGGAACCGACGAACTTGGTGGTTTCATCAAATTTTACTGAGCGCCCCTGTTTACTAGGCAGAATGCAGGAAGTCTGTGCCTCTGCGAACTTTATGGCAGTTCGATTTTCTAAAGAGTATTTATATTCTCCTTTGCGTAATAGACCGTACAGAGATTTGATAGTGAGGCTCTTTCCGCCGTCATTGTATTGTTCTGTGTACTTTGGCCTCACGGGTCACGGTGTGTTAAAGCGTGTGTGCAAGATGCCGCTTCCTCCTTGCACCAAAACATTTTTCCATAAATATCACACCGAGGCTCTATCTATTAAAGCGCGGCTCATTGGAAGAACATTTTTATACCTTCTGTTAAGTGTCGTCTGCGCAATGTACCTGAAACCATTGAACACTGTTTTATCAATGCAAGGAAGCGATTTTCCTTTGGGATGTGCTGCACAGGGCGCTAAAAAAGAACTTTGTTTCAAATTACTACAGTGCACGTTACCTTGTGGCCACACAACCTTAGTACGAAACCTATGACATGTTTTTTTTTTTCATTGAACTTCATAGCCTGTGAAAAACGCGCATCTTAGACCGCAACGCTGAACCTCTGGTTTCATCGAGAAGCAATTTTAGCTGAATGATGCTCCAGCTCAGGGACATTTATGATTAAAGAAACTTTCTACCGGGCTGGTTCCCGCTGTTGATTCGGTGTCTATCGTTGCTTCCTTTTTATTCGTGTCAAGCAAGTGGAGTGCAGCCACTAGAGGAGGTATTTCTAAATAATCGGTATATAGCCCCTTCTATACATACGTAACCCCGTATAGTAAATACATTGTTGGGAAGAAATAGACCCTTCATGGTATAGGCATTGCGTGCCCGCCTGGCATGCTGCAGGCCTCGGTTCGAACCGGAATGCCGGCGAATTTCTTTTTCGAATGAGGTAATATGAGAGGTACCACTCTCTGTGGACACATTTTGCGGATACAATTTGCGGACAACTTCCGGAGACGGGTTTTTCTTTGCATGAGGCACATAGTGCTTTCGCATTAATAAATGCTCCTACACCGCCAAGATTATGGGTTCACAATTCGGTTTCAGTTTTCGGCGAAAATGACCTCGAAATTATGCTAAGTTTTACAGCGGTACCAGCATCATAGTTGGTGGCGCTCGACAACACTGTCTAGCCGCGTTTACGTGAATGCGACGGTAGCGTATCGTACCAACTTTCTGGTTTGAGGCACTTATGTAAACGGGGACAATGCGCCATGACAACGAGTCGCGCTAATGCGCCAGGCGGGGCAAGGTCGAAAAGAGCAGTTCGTAGTTTGTTGAGCATGTAATGTTCTACCATAACAGCTTCACTAGACTATAGTTGCCTAAAGTTCCGAAAATAGGAACTAGAAAATTTTAAAAATTACTTAGCAAAAAAAAATGTTAGAATAGCGATGGACGGGGCTCATGCGATAATACCTCATAGATAGGAAGAACGTAGCAGGCACACTTTACTTTTTCTATTTCTGCATGAAAATAGACATAAACCTGAGTTACAAAGTGGTTTCCAACAGCGCGCTGCCGTAAGAAAATATTGACACATTTGTTGCCTTTGTCACGTTGCAGCGCAAAAAGAAAAAAAAAACGACGAAAAGCGCAAGAGGAACGAAAGAGGTAGCGACAACGCTGTCGCGTTCTTTCCCCTTGCACGCTTTTGTCTTGGTCATTTCAGGCTGCAGATGCCTGGGGCTGTGAAGTTGAAGCCGCCTTCGAATGAACTGCGTGGCCATTTTGTGCCGTGAAAAAGCCAAAGAAACGATACTGCCACTGTCCGCAGAACGGATCCGCATACGCTGCTCTCGGCAGCGCAGCGTCAGGCGCAGCCACCGCGCTGAAGGCAGTGGCCGCAGAACGGGACACTCGTTGACGCGCGGACGCTCTGTTCTGTGCCTGACGGTTTTCTACTTAGCGCGCTCAATTTCTGCTTCGCGTTTTAAGTTAGCCCTAATCAATTCCACCAGAAACCCTCCCCTATGAACGGTTTTTCGACAGTCTCTACAGACTCTATTTCGGCGGGGGATGTAATCATGCAATTAAAATTCGTCGCTAAAGCCTGATTTCCATTGCTCTGTCAATATCTTGACAACGAATGCGCAGTGCATGGAAAGTGAATGCTTCTAGGCAAATTCGTCGCCAGGAGGCCATTATATTACGAGTAATGTAAACGCTCAAGAAGGAGCCAAACAAGAAGCTATTTAAATGCAGTAGCACTGCTACACTAAAAGAAAAAAAAATTCCGGACTGCGGGCGTATGTGCCTTTATTTGTAGCATTTCGCCTTGCTTTGAGTGGCCCTTTGTCTGCAGGCCGCTGAAAGCGTCATTAGCCAAGGAACTAGGCACGTCGGTGGCCGAAAAGAAATGGATTAAGAAAAAAATGGAAATCCTATGAATGGACTAAAGTTATGGTTGCCGCTTGATGCACACGCATCCGAACAGTATGCGCAGAATAGCGAGAAAAGAAAACATACTCCAAAAACGCAACACAGTGATGAGTTTGCCTTCTCAACCAGTGTACTTTATTCTTTACGTTTTTTGCCGTCTTTGGGCGTCTCATCAACTCTTCTTGTGATCCCGGGGCGGTATTAGCTTATCTTAACTCCTCCTATGTGCGTTGATGAGATGGTTAAAAATTCACGCAATTGCCAGCAAACATGAAAAAAAAACAGTGGAGAGCTACGTTTAGAGACCAAGCCATTGGACGTACCCCATTATGAAACTCGGCACCTTTTTATCTAAGCGACACTTGGGGGGGGGGGGGGGGGGGGAGAGAGGGGGGTTATAAAGAAGAATGTAAAGAGGATGCAGAGGGTTTGTAGTTACGTCGAGGGTGCGGTTGGAAGACGCTTAGAAGTTGCGCAAGTGGCCAGCTCGAAAGCAGTTGTCTTTGGGAGATCTATTGGTAATCTGGGACCGACGACTACAGGGGGAAATAAAGAAAGAAAGGAAGAACGAGGGAGAAAAGGCAACAAGAAGCATTCTCCTGTCGACGGGTGGATGGCGGCGCTTCCCATCGTCGCCGGTTTTCTCCTTTTTGAAACCGAGAATAGCAGCGGGCCGGGCAGCGTGCGGCCCTCTTTTGTCGCTCGGCCCACTCGCGTGTTCGGCGGCACACGGGAATGACCGGATTCAACCTGCGCCTCCATTAATTTCCCCTTTCAGTCGTACGGTGCGTGAGGGGCGCCCACGCAGCGATGTCCTGGCACGCCACGCGGCGCTCATGGGCTTCTAGTCCAGCAGGTTAATTGGTCGTGCGTGCTACGCTGAGCTCAATCAAAGTTCGTTACTCTCCTGCGAGAGAGCCTTTTTCTCGTCTGGTTCAGTGCGGTCCGCTGGGTTCCCCTTCAGTGCGTTTTTGTCTCTTTTTACGTTTTATAATTTTTCTCCTGCGTGCTATTAAATTAAAACTGCGGTATGAAAATGCACCGTCTCTGGCTTTCTCCAAAACGGTGGCACACAGCGCGGGCAGACCAGCAGAGGGCAATCGACATCTGAGACGCAAGCCTGAGAACATTTCAGGCACGAGCTGGGACGCGGAAGCTTAAAATAACTTCATTATTAGCATCAGCGGCAACTGTTAGGCAACCTAATTAAATAAGTGGTGTGGTCTGTGCAGGTCGCTGTCATCAGAACAGTATATATCGGGTGTTTCAATTGATGTGTTCCACAATTTCTAAAAATAGGGTTTTTTGTGTTAGAGGAGCATTTTTTTCGGCATAGCGCAGCAAATGGTGTACAACGTCAGATAACAGCTAAAACGCACTAACTAGTTGGCTGGTTAACTAATGCTGAATGGCTAACTTTTTAACCGTTACTGTTAGTCTCCTTATTTATAAGAGAGGCTTGCAGCTCATCGTAAGTAATATTCATATCAGTTTTTAGAATTTTGTAAACTCAGTTACCCTCGGCGCTGTTGTCCAACAAATTCTGCCTACATGGCGCCAAAATACATGCGCTTTAGAAACGCTTGCAGGCATAGCAACCCCTGCAGTGCACTTAACTCGTCGAAATAGTCCAAGTTAGCTGTGCCACAGCACCGAAGGTAACTGAGTTTTCGAGATTATAAAAACTGATATGAATATTGCTTACGTATGGCTATATTATATACACGCCGCTGAATAAATTGACTAAAACAATAGTTAAGAGTTACCTATTCAGTATTAGTTACCCAGCCTACTAGTTAGCTCATATTCACTGTATTCTGATGCGCTATACCACTCAGAATGTTATGCCAAAAAAAAGCGCGGTTCTAAGTCAAGAAGCCTACTTTTAAAAATTATGGAGCATCTCAGGCAAAACACCGGGTATAGTGTCCACACGAGATAGGCTTTAAACTTGACTTTACATTTCCTCCTCATTAAAGCGGCATTGTCTGATTAAAATCGTCTTTCAGAATCATGGGTCGAGCTTGGCTTATGGGGGTTTAAGGTCCCAAAGCGACTGAAGCTAGGAGAGAAAGCGTAGTGAAGGGCTCCGGAAATTTCGGCCACCTGGGGTTCATTAACGTGCACTGACATCGCACAGTACACGGACATCTAGAATTTCGCCTCCACCGAAAGTCGACCGCCGCGGCCGGGACGGAACCCGCGTCTTTCGGGCCAGCATCCGAGCGCCGTAACCACTGAGCCACCGCAGCGGCTAGAAACATGGGTCGAAGATTCCGCTAAGCATCGTGCCGGATCTTGCACGCTTAACGAGGGAGAGCTCTGTATCGAGCTTTTTCCACCGATGCTTCAAATTTGTAAATCCAAGGGAGGGCTCCCTTCGTTCCGTGCTCCCTTCCCCAGTGAGGAAGACTTCTAAAACTCTTTTAGAGAGGTTAATTGGCCCCGTGCACAGCTATTACCGACCATGTTGTCGCGTTTCCACGTGACAAGCGCGTCATAGCTACAGCTGCTTCGTTGTACAGCAGGCTTCATGAATTTTTAAAATCGGCTGCACATAAAGGAAATGCACGGTAACTGCCTCACATTCAGTGGACAGCTCGTCCGCGACGTGATGTATATAAAAGGAGGAGTGAAAGAAGGAGAGAAGAGAGAAACGGGTGCCGTAATGGGTTGCTCCAATGTAATTTCTGCCATCTGGGGTTCTTTAACGTGCACTGACATCGCAAAACACACACTCGGGTATCTTTTCCATTTGCCTCTATGGAAACGCGGCGTACGCGGCTGCGATTTGCTAACGCATCCTTGGGCTGTGCAGCCAAACGCTGTACCAACGTTGGCACTATAGGGGCCGCCGCTGCCGGCATCACATGCTGGCGTATAGAGATGAGGGCGTGGTATCAGACAACATCACGGGAGCTGCTTAGCCAGCACTCTTGGGCGTGAAGCTCTCTGCAGCGCTTGCGGAGGTAATTTCGCGGTACGCAGTAAACTATGACCAAGTTCAAGGAGAGCGTGGCTCGCTGCAGTAGTATTAGACCAGAGAGAAAAAAACTTAAAAATTTGATTTGCTCAGACAGTGCAAATGAATAAAACAAAAGTAACTTTTAAAACTACAAAATAAACAAGAGCTGAATAAAATTAGTACGCAGAAGGTTGATTTGCTTGCTTGTTCGAAAATATTCGGGACGGCCAAGTGCCACTGAAGATGCATTACGAAATCTCATGCACATTTAGTGTACCTTTCAGCGCCCTGGCACTTTTGTGATTACTCGAGCGTTGCACGGCGTCCGTGTTAATTCGTCTGCAAGGAATTGTTCAAATTAGCCATTGAATTGGCTTAAAAGCGTGCTGAACGAAGTTTGTTTTTGATATCAATTTTATGACCTGCTGTTTCATCCACTTGTAGAATACTTCGAACACTTGTGCATTCATTTTCTTACACGCCTCTCCTGCATTTCATTCCGCTCGGGCAGTTCATGCAGCTGCCCGTACGCACGTGCACCGATGGCGATGCTGGCTGTCACACTGTGCGGTGAATAGTATCATTTGCACCGTTTATGTCGTCTTCCTGTTCACTGCGTGGCTGCACCCATTTGTGGTGACGCACGGTCGTTCACGTCTATTTCTGCCCTACCCTGATTTGGCACAATATAACCGCTTTTTGGCGCGCTTCTTGGAGTGGTTTCCATATTAGCCGAAGAAAGGTACTTGTAGAGGCACATCTAAGAGTGGCCCTTGCGCTGGAACAGCTCACTCCAAGCGATTTTTCGTCCTTTCAGACGCAAACCTGGAATATTCGAGCACTAATTTACTGTGTTGCCAGAGCCGTTAGTCCTTTACGGGTTATCCCTTAGTCTTCTGCGAAACATCCCTTAGGACACAACCGCTCGTCCGAAGCAAGCTAAGCGGGGGTGCAGCCTTTCATCCAAAGAGAGCAGGAGCTGAAAGAGGAAAAAAAATTGCTGTGCCTGCTGTGGGAATTGTAACACTGTCGCGTCAACATCACCCTTTGACTTTTGACGGAGCGCCAGCGGCGGAGGCCATGCGCAGCTGCACCGTCAATGCACGGAACCGGATTGGTAACCGAGGACACGTTCGCAAAGTTATCAGTTTCGATACCCATCCTCCGCGCCGGAAACCTAGTGATGTTTCCTGTTCACTTGACTCCTCGTATCTTCGCAAAACTGCCTAAGCCACTCAGTGGTCTTACGTACACTTTCATGGTTCACTGCCAAGACCGCCACATCCTCAGCATATGCAAGCAACTTAATTTCTGTCTCTAACAGCCTGAAGCCTTGCATAGACTCATTTTGTGCTTTGTTTAAACACAATCAATCAATGTACATACAAAACAAAAGAGGACTGAGGGGGCAGCCCTGGCTCGCCGATTGTTGCAGCCTTCATGATCACTGTCAAACTAATGAAACGGCCGACTCCGTTTCGCTTACGGCAAATGGCATGATCCCTCGTAACGGTTATCACTTCGCTGGCTAACTTACCGTAAGGTGCGGTTCATGTCGTAAGAGTAGGTTTGAATCTTGAGATTATGAGCACTATAATGTTTGTCGCCAACACTGGCCACAGCGTTGGCGCTCGTAATAAAAGCGGTACCTAAAATTGGTTGCACTTCCCAAAGGTTTCTGAGGGATGAGAAATGAGGCTGCAGTGATGATCGGTCAGCCATTCCAGCTGCCAAGCAGGATGTTAATATCCTGGACAAATGTTTAGGGGAATCCCCTAATGTAGAGAATGTGGAATAGATTGGTAATAAGGGAGTAATTACTGACTGGCATCCACCCAAGCGTAGCCATACGGCTGCACAGGTAAGCTATGCAGTTTTCTAAGAAACTTCGTTGTTAAAGAAAAATTCGTCCAGGTCCGAGATTCAAACCCGGGACCATAAGCTTGCCATCCCGGTTAGCTCAGTTGGTAGAGCGACTGCTCCGGTGTAGCGGTGGTCCCGGGTGCGAACCCCGGACCACGACGAATTTTTCTTTAACTGCAAAGGTTCCGAGAAAGCTGTATAGCTTTCCCGTGTAGCCGCATCGCTGCGCTTGGGGGGATGCCAATGAGTAATTACTCCCTTATTATGCTAATATGCTCCTGCACGGCCGCGCGCCCGCCGCTCTCATCATCGCCCAGCTAATCCAAGCCCAGCTAATCATCGCAGTTCGAGCAGCAGAACGGTGGTTCTGTCTCTCCGTAGCTCAGACGTATGCGTTCACTACGGCGAAGAGCGAATACGGCGTATCGCCTAGTACGGCGCGGGTTCTCTGCTTACAAAATTATCTTCTCGCTTAAAACAAAAAAATATACCGAGTACACTTCCTAAATTAGTGGCATTGAATGGTACAGTGCACCGTACTACTTTTCGTATATTTTTACTTGAACCACCTTACTATGCAACTGACGGCTGAATATGCCGCAAAAAGCAATATTTCCAAATTTTAGAATTTTTTTTGACACGGTGTTCATTCCTTTCGTTTCGAAACAGTTTTATCGGCTTCTTTGCCTTTCGCAGAAAGTCAAGAAATAGCTGGAATGACTACTATGACAACATACTGATTGTTTAAAAAAATTTAAAGCACCATGGTTTGTAATTTTTTGCAGCGTTCCATAGTTAAAAAAATAAAAGAAATTGCTTTCAAGTCAATATATATATGAAAGCACATTGCATTTATTCCCTTAAAACGTTTCATAATGATACGAGCAAATGTTTAGTTTCTTACAAATTTTATCTTACACAATGCGTTGCTAACCTTTGCGTAATTATGATTGCTGCCAGGGCACAAAAAAAACTTTTTTTTTTGCCAGAAACAAGCTTGGACAACGTTTGCCACAGTAACACCATATACCGTAACTTTTAAAAAAAATAAATTGAACATGGTCCAGTGCAAAGTGCGTCCCTTGGCGTGGAATGACCGCATGTGTATTTTCATGACAAATTTTTTTTTTGTCTCGTGGGAGCATTTTCTCTGTGCCGCAGTATAAACCAACGTAATATAAGCCCCAGTATTACATAAGACCAAGTCGTGAATTTACTGAGCCGCAGTTTACCGCCATTTAAAGTGCTGCGCTGAACTGGATGCTCCGTTAAGGCGCGCTTTAAAGGTTCCCTCAGTGGAAGTGAGGCGTGCCTTAAAGCAGTCAGTTTGCTCACGTTTTCTTGTCGTATGCATTGTGCCGTACATCATCTGAGAAAAAAAAGCAGTTAACGTTCAGCTAGCGTCATGAACTCCAAGAAACAGGAACGGGATGGCATTAGGGCTGGCTTTATGTTTTCTCATTACCACCGATTCCAGATGCGAAGCTCGCATGTGATCGCCGTGAAATGTGCGTAAACGGTGCATGGCTGCCCATTCAGGGATCTGTTTTTTCCTCTCCTGCGGCCCGTTAGATTTGGGGGCTTCACGTTGCGCCAGTATATTTTTTTGTTTTTAATTGTTCAACACAGGCAGCAAGGACTGCAAAGAGAGAGGGAAAAGGTTAGATAGAATGGGAACACGCTTGGGTAAACTCTTCTCCTAACGCTGAAACCATAAAAGCTAGTGCAAGAATACTACTCAAATTTTTGTGCTCTTGGTTTTTGTCGCAGGAAAGTACGTGTTGGAACTATGCGGCCTGTACAGGAAATACGCTTCTTGTAAAAGGCAGAGGCTTCCTAGCCTTTGTTCATGAAGGCAACGCTTTTTACGGTACGCTCGCAATGGTCGACAAACACTGAATTACATACTGAAGCTAAGCGACTCAGAGATGTTCAATAGGGCCTGACAGACGGTACAATAAGGCTTCAGTTTCTATGTCAGCCTAGTTCAAAACATGGTTTGAAATGCACCTCGACTCGGCTTTTCAATAGCCAGCTCTTGTGCGCATCATGTACAGGCAAGACCGAAACTGAACGAAAAATGTACGGTTTTTCAAGTTATCTTACTCTCACCGCTTTTCTCTCCTTGTTTTGTTCTGGCGCCTCAGTGCACTTAATTCTGGCGCCTCAGTGCACTCAATTTTCAAACAACTTTCAGCCACGAATTCAACGAAGGCACTCCTAGCTGCGAACAACGTACTAGATAATGAGAGCGTTCGCTCTCTACGTAAAGGTATCGCTTCTCTCTGATGAAGGAGGACTTGCTTCTTCTGTTTCTCTCCTCCCTCCAGTTCCAAGCGTGAAGCGTTTAAACTTTTTTATTGTTCTTTCCTGAAATCCTCAATCTCGCATTCTTACTTGGAGTGGGGCGCAGGACTTCACTAAATGACGAAGTGTAGCCTGACATCTTTTTTACTTGATTAAAAATGTCTTTGTTCCTTGCATACCAAGAACAGCAGCACAGATGGTGCTACAATCAGCCATGTCATTCACATCGAAGGTGCTTACCTGACCCAGTGACGTTGCGGTAAAGGCCGTCACCTTAATTAAGCCCTCGTTTCGAGCGTTTTCATTATTAACCAAGGAATGTATTTTGGCTTAGTGCATCAGATATAAGCAAAGTTCCTTGAGAAGTGAGCACGGCGAGTCCCGTAATACAACCACTGCCCTCTCCATTTGAACACTTGCACGTCATCAACTGAGTTGTGAGGCCATACCTTCTTTTATTTTTCTTTACTAACACATTGGCATTAAGGCCAATTCTTGCTTTGATTTCTAGGCATTTCACGCGTACCTTGACATGGTTAATTGAGCCTCTACACATCAGCTGTTATCGCCCGGGAAAATCATACTACTACATACATTGACACCACGACAGCACATATTCGGCACCGCACTCGAACCCTCTGTCAGAATCCCGTAACTCTTCCTGTTATGAACTCATTCGCCAAGTCCTTTCTGCCAATCGCGCTAGCTTAATTCACAATTTGCACCAGCCTCGAGACCATCCTCACCTTTATTGAGCCTGCATCAACCTCGAGTGCGTATTTCTATACCCAGCATTGCGAAAAAAGCCGGCATATCACCAGCTGCCTTCAAGGAGGTCAGATTAGAATATTGCCGCGAATCTTTTCAGTGTTTGTTCATTCGTCAAAGCTGCCGGCACACCTTTTTATCGCTTTGTTTACGATGCAAGACGCGACTAGATTTATCTCGTTTGATCGCAGCCAGGCAGAACTGATTCTATGTTGTTCCGGAATGTTCTAGTAACTTTCCACGCTTTATCGTGCTCTTTCCGTCTTCTTGGCTTTTTCCTGTGTTTGTCTCTTTTAAATGCGCAACATGGTTCTTCAAAGCAATGGAATAACTAGCCCAACAAGAAGTTCTTCTGAACTGACTATGTAATGAAGACAGCGACGAGTATAGGTCGGTACGCACAGTGAGGCATCGTGTCGTTGTAATGTGAACAAGGAAACGGCCGACTGACGCGCTCTCGGCTACGGGCCACCGACAGAGACGTCCGCTGAGCACCGGCATGGGCGTAGTATGGCAAAGCTGCTATAGATTCAACGCAGAAACCGCGTTGGTACACGCGGTTGCCAACTGAGATCGACCCAAGCGAGCCGCTTGGTTTCAGAACCCGATGTCATCCCTCGTCCGCCTGGCTTTGCTCAGCATAATGAAGTAACGACCGACATTTCGAAAGCCACTGGTATGCACAGCATGTGTACGAAAGCAGACGACGCAGCGGTCCGTGTGGCACTACTTATTGGGCCCACGCGGCCAGAGTTGCTTCTCTTCTTTGGGAGTGACGTCGTGACACAATCTGGCGCTCAGAAGCCGAAACCGAAATCGCGCAGTGTAAATAATGCGAAAATAAATTATTTACCGCGCATATATGAATCGCATAGCACGTATCACGTGTCCAGGGGCATTGCACCGTGTTTGAAACCAAAACACGCCAACCATAAATTTGGTGCCTCCATCCCTTTAAAGAACACCGGATTGCCGAAAATAGTACGGAGCCCTCCATTACAGCGTTTCCGATAGCTTAGGTATAGCTTTCGGAGATTAAGCGTCGCATGCCACAGAATTTGCCTTCTTGTAGTGGGTTGCAAATGCACCTTCTGCTAGAGCTACATCGGGGCAAAATAAAATTTTTGTTTTCCCTACTTTGCGCATTGAGTTTCTCAAGCTCTCCTGGGAACCTAATTAACTTTAGGTCTCCATAGTTTTCTCTCTTCCGGTTGGCACAGTGGTTGCTTCAAGAAATAGCGATTTTGATCGTGTTTCTTGTCCGTGATTTGATGTGTAAAGCAGAATGATTTTGTGCAGACAGCACTCCGATAGATATATATTGTCGCAAGTCTTCAACGTAATGGTTTCTGCACATACCGTGATGCAGTTGCTTGTAACTGCTTTACCTTGATATGGATTCAGTACTGGATCACGGTATTATTAAAACTAACAATGAGCACCCACATGCACGGCGTAGGCATTATTCTAGCAGTTTTTTTTGCGTTTGTAACAAAGTCAATAACTCGAAATTTGTTTTTTTCAGCTGCAAGTGAACCGATATTTTTCTCGCCGCTGCATGTATGCACTCTACTGCGAAAGATTTAAACCATGCCTAGAAGTGCAGTTCTCAAGAGCGCGCACTATCAACACCGTCATAGCGTTTGTACTGCTTTCATAATTAGTTAAGTTGGGTTCGCCATGCGGAATGTCGCCTTAACAAATCGCGTCGGTGCATCAGTAAAACGTGGATAAAATGTCGAACATGCATGTTACTGCTTCACACGTGCACGTGATGTTGTCGCAGGAACTACGTACGGTATAATATTTCTTTCCATAAAACACATGAGCTATATTTTCAGTTTTTTTTTTACATTTTATCTTCCCCAATTAGTTGGACATGCAGCACTAAGGTGAAGTCAACTTTACATTTTTGAAAGGAACATCGTTGTACCTAGTGGATGTTTTTCAGCACCAGACACCCTACCACATGTGGTGTGGGTATAGAATGGACCACATGAAACCATTGGCACCAAAGCCCGAACCGAAGAGCAGTGTGACGCTCAGCTGTCAAGCCCCAGCGTACTCTGGCAGACCGGACTCGGGTGATGGCTCCGCTTCACGGCTTCCTGGACTGAAAAGCATGCTAACCTTGAGCAAAGACTTATCCCGAGCTCTAAATAAATTTTATCTCTCTCTCTCTTTCTCTCTGTATCTCGGCGCACAGTTGAGGAGGTTTGATTTTCTGTAACTAGAGGGCGGTACAGTGTGTTTCGCTTTCAGGCCCTGTGCTGGCGACGCTCAACTGAAGCTGTCGTGGCCAGGACGGCCGGCAGTGAGGTGCAACGTGCTCCCGTAGCGCTAAGATTTTGCAGACGCACAACTAAAAGAGGCTGGCATCCAATAACGTACAGACGCAATCACCGTATCGCTATGCGTGGGGCGTGACTACCGGGTTATTAATTTTGCAATGCAGCAAGCAGGGATCACACGTCATACCCATGAGGCAACCACCCGTTAATTTTTACAGCGCGTCGGGCGACGTTATCGCAGTCGTCGTCGTAACCAGCAGAAAGAGCGAGTAGCAAAGCGGCGGATTAAAGTTCGGCAATAAGCGAAGAGAGAGAGAGCGAAGAAAGCGAAGGAGGCGGGTTCGCCGATAGCCGTGGGTTGTGGTATAAGCTCTGATTGCGGGGACTGCTGCGAAGAGCACCGCCCGGGGCGCGCCAGGTTGAATGTATCAGATTTCAATCGCTGCGCGCGCCGCTGCAGCTAAGGCGAAGTACCTCTGGCGTTCGGCCACCATGCTACAATTCCGCCATGACAGGTAAACGGTGCAGCTGAGACGAAAGAGGTGAACTATTGTGTTGAGTTAACAGTCGTTTTAATGCGAAAGCCTTTAATGGCTCATACCCGCGGTGACCGTACGTCCGGTCACGTGACCTCGTGGTGTCCGTCTGTTACATCCTAGGTCACGTGACCTTGTCACGTGATCACAGCCTGCTAACTAGACTGTGAGCAAACTGCCCACTGTGACGGGGGGTGTCATCCGCCGCCAAGCAACAACTGCGCATGCTCAGCGTGACGTCACCGCTGAAATTCAAATCAGTGCAATGAGTCTCAAACGGTGTTCACCTTCCTGCAGTTAAGAGATATATAAGTTCCTCCAGCGAATTTTTCAATGAAACAGTTTCGGAAAACTGTTGTTGTACGTGAGGCTGACAGGGTCACCAGAGTTCTGGGATTACGGCAGAGGCCTCGGGGTTGAGTCGGCACAGTAGTGGCCGTTGTTTATGAGGTGCTGAGTTGTTTCGCAGGGTGCATTATGCTGCACAGCAGCCGTGTTTCCACTCGACTGAGAAGATACGGTGACGCATGACTGCCACAAAGAGGATATCAAAGCAGATACGCGGCGCAAAAGATACTTCGAAAGCACTGGCGTTGACATTTAGGCTGTCTCCAAATCTTACCTCATATGCACCGAAGGCTGTCGCTCTTAACGCGGTAAAAGAGCATTGGGCGTTGATTCACTGAAAAAATTTCGTGGTATGTTACAGAAGCACAATATTTCCCACGAGCCCCAAACGCACATGTTCTCCTACATTCCAAACTACGCGTGACAGAAGGGCAGATTGCAGTGCTCAGTGATATAGTAAATGTGCAAGACAGCACCATTAGGAGCATAACTAGAACGGTTAAGGACCTGCACGAGTGGAGTGTTGACTCAGAAAACAAGCCGCAGAAATAACCTAGCTTTTTTTATGGCGTCAAGGATAGCGAATCGGAAACGCGGGAGCAGTCTGAACAATTGCTCAAAAACATTTGTAAAGATACTTTAGGCATTCACTTGCAGTCAGTGGAAAGAGCGCACCGTATTGGTCGCTATGACGGAATGAAGAAACGGCCAATCATCGTCAATTTTGCTTCCTAGAAAGAAAAATTGAACGTTCTCTCTAATGCCAAGAAGTTAAAAGGAACTTCGTGCAGCATCGACCAAGATTACTCACCTGAAACAAGAAATATTCGTAAACGACTTTGGGAGTATGCGAAGGTTATTAAAGTGGACGGAAAAATTCGAGTACAACTAAAGGAAGCCGCCGCGGTGGCTGAGTGGTTATGGCGCTCAGCTGTCAGCCCGAAACACGCGGGTTCGATCCCGGCCGCGGCGGTCGAATTTCGATGGAGGCGAAATTCTAAAGGCCCGTGTACTGTGCGATGTCAGTGCACGTTAAAGAACCCCAGGTGGTCGAAATTTCCTTAGCCCTTCACTACGGCGTCTCTCATAGTCTGAGTTGCTTTGGGTCGTTAAACCCCTATAAACCAAACCTAAACCATCGAGTCCAAATAAGCATTGATAAAGTGGTTGTTAACGGCAAGACGTTTAGGTGGGACAAAGAAAAAGAAGAATTCGTCGAAACTGGGAAAAATAAATTACCCAAACATGAAAAAAAAGGGCCCGAAAATTTTGATCTGGCTGCAGTAACAGTGAATTGCAGAAACGTCGTTAATAAAGTTGACGACATTGCTGCTGTTATTGACTTTGTGAAGGCCGATATAGTCTTTGAGGCTGAATCGTGGCTAGACCCTTCCATTAGCGATAGCGAAGTGTTTCCCGATGACTTCAATGCGTATCGGAAAGACAGGTATTGTGTGGGTGGCGGCGTCTTTCTTCTAGTTCGCCGCTATTTAAACTCTTGCGAACCAGATATAGGTGACGACTCTGTGTAATCAGCATGGTGCAAAATTACCTTGCCAGACAGTTCTTCATTTGCAGCGGGTGCCTTTTATCAGCCACCAAACTCGACCATCGACACGCTCCAGATTTTACACGATATCGTTTCCGAGGCCTTGTTTCATACTTTTTTACTGGCAGGTGACTTTAACTTGCCTGACCTAAAGTGGCGCGACGGCACTTGTGAGCACACAGCTCGTGGAGGCATAAACGTGGAGATGAAAAGTATTACTGAATCTTTTGGACTAACGTGGTATGTCGTTGAACTAACTCGTGAAACTAACATATTAGATTTGTTTCTTTTGTAACTCTCCAAATTCTGTGAATTTCGTGCGTTGCATTCCTGGAATACGCGACCATCATGCTGTCGTTGCAAGTATTAAAGCAAGAAGTAGCAGGCAAAGGAAAAAAGAAACCAGAGAAGTGCCCCTATATGAGCGGGGGAATTATGCCAGCATATCAACGAAACTCTTTGATCATCTACCAGTTTTGAATGCTTTTCTGATGATTGTGACGTTCAGGAATTGTTGAATAACTTTAAAGAAAAACTCAAGGAGCTTACAAATGCTTACATTCTTAGCATCGAGCACAGTAAACTTTAAAAGCGTAACAAACCGTGGATGACAGCGCGTATCTTAAGAATAGTGCGGAAAAGAAGGCATGTATTTTTAAGATACCAGAGAACTAAGAGTGATTGTCACTTTTATTATCTGTGTGCTATAACCCGCGAATACAAGCAAAATATAAAGGTAGCTAAGGGGCGCTGTATTGAAAAACTCGGCAGTAAAATAAAAATGAGAGCCAAGGCGTTCTGGCAACATATGAAAGGCTGCGGAGCAGAACCAGTCGGCATCACCGAAATTGTCTTTAATAATGAGTCATTATTAGATGACACTGAGAAGGCTACTTGCATAAATAACTAATTTCGTTCAGTATATTTACCAAAGCAAAGCTATAGCCCATTATCATACTTAAGTTCAGTCCCGACTATGAAATCGGTAGAGCTAAATGTGAATGGAATCAGAGCATTGCTAAACAAATTTAGTGATGGTAAGGCAGTTGGACCTGACGGAATTTCCCCTAGAATTCTAAAGAGATGTGCTGAACCGATTTTCCTTTATCTCTATGTAATCTACACCACATCGCTCTCTTCTGGTACCCTTTCAGACGAATCGAAATGTGAACATGTTTTTCCGATTCATAAAGGTGGATCAAAACAGGATGTAGTTAACTATAGACCTATTTTGCTTACGTCCATACCGTGTAAAATTATGGAACACATTCTATACAAAGATATAATGACACACTTAATAACAAACAACTTTCTGGCTTCACAACAACATGGTTCCTGTAAGGCTTTATCTGGCACAACACAATTGATTGAATTTTATCATGACCTCGCATCTGATATGGACAACGGCGGACAAATAGATAGCCTTTTCTTGGACTTTCACCAAGCGCTTGATACTGTTTCCCATTCTTTGCTTTTAAGCAAACTTGTCGCACTAAATGTTGACCGTACAGTTCTTGCCTGGGTCGAAAACTTCTATCGTCTCGACGACAGTGCGTGTTATTGACTGGAAAGCAATACAGTTTTGTAGACGTTACATCGGGTGTCCCACAGGACTCAATTCCGGGGCCACTTCTGTTTTTAGCTTACATAAATGGCATCTGTTCAGGGATCGGTTCTAATATACAGTTGTTTGCCGATGAATTTGTTTTATACATAAGAACTATAAATAAATGTGATGTTGCCCTGTTACAAAGTAATTTATCATGTGTTCTTCAATGGTTCTCGAGATGGGGAATGAAGTTAATTGCCAGAAAGTGTGTTCATGTTATCTTCACACGTAAAAAGAACGAAGTTAACATCTCAGTACACCATCAAAAAAAAAATACACTGACGCAAAAATCACAGTATAAATATTTTGGTGTGACATTCTCGGCCGATTGTTCTTGGAATACTCATATTGACATGGTGGTTGCGAAAGCTGAAAAGACCCTAAAATTTTTAGAACGAAATCTGAGTCATGCACCGCCTCACTTAAAATAAACTGCTTTTGTAACATAGGTTCAACCGGTGCTCGAATACGCGTGTGCGGTGTGGGACCCATGGCAAACAACACTGAGAAATAAGCTTGAAAAAACAAAATAAAACAGGGCTGCAAGGTTGGCCCTACGTCGATACTCCAGAGGTGATAGCTGTACCGACATGAAAACGAATTAGAGTGGGAAAGTCTTTCTCCTCGAAGAAGACAATTGCGCCATAAACTGCTGTGTAAAATATTTCATGATAAAACCGGCATTCAAAAGGAAAAAATATTTACACAAGCCTCATTATGTTTCTTCTCCTATTGATCACTGCTTTAAGATTTTGGAATACCGTGCCAAAACTAATATGTATGCAAATTCATTTTTTGCACGATCTATGAGTGAATGGAATCGCCTTTCAGGTCAGCAAGTGTGCTCTATGAATGAAGATGTGTTTTTTTCATCATTGTAACCCCCCCCTGCTGTAGCGCCTTCGGACTAAGCGGGGTAAAAATTGAATAAAGAATAAATAATAAAGAATCCCAGAAATTAGTCTGTAAGATATATTATTTTTGGTATACAGTTGTGGTATATTTTTCTTTTTCTCATTTGCAAGCCGAGCAGCTTTGTAGGGATTGAGCCGTGGTTCCTTTATTATGAGGAGAGGAAGTGATGAGGAGGATTCATTGTAGATTCAGGGAGCAAAAGAAGATGTAGCATTCGAGGAGCGATACAGAAAAAGAGCGGGGTTTGTGGCGATACTTACGTCTTCATGTGGGAAGAGCAGTGGCCAGCCCAGCCCAGCCCAGCATGACAGCCGTTGGGGCTTCTGAAGCGCTCGTCCGGGCTACCAGTATCCAGAAAAAGCTCTGTTCCACATGTCCACATAATGCTGCCCCATTCTCACGATTCTCAGTGCCGTTGGCGCCAAGTATTCGCATCCTGCAAGAAAGATGACATCCCTTTGCCGTCGTTTCACCTGGCAAGCAGCTCGGCTTATGGGAATAAGCTGCACAGGAAAGCGATGAACCGCCACGACCAATCGACCGCACTCAATTTAGCTGGCCGAAAGTCCTACGGCTGACAGTTTCTGCTCACGCTCCGCAACCCTCCTCTTCGCTAAAGAAGCCGACCGGCTTGCTTGTCTTAGTTTTTGTGAAAGGCGCTGTCGAGCGTAACAAACGCCCGGAGCCTTCCTGGCGTGCCTGCCACATACTAGCGTGTTGGAAAACTTTCTCAAGGGCTGGAGGCCCGTGTTGCAAGCCACCTTCCATACACGCGCAGCGGCGTGGCCCGGCCGTTGTCGGGCATTGGCGTTCCTGACCAGAGGCAGTCGCAGTCTGTCTGTGGTCCAGACAAGCCGAACAAGGTAGTCACGCATTCTTCTTTAGAGAGAGAGAGAGAGACTCTTTAATGAAAAAACAGATAATTTAGCCGGCGTTTCAATATCGCTGGCATGCTACTCTGCGTAGGGAGGGGAATTTGGGAGATAAAGACTGAAGGAGAGCAGCGTGAAGAGGTGGAAGGAAAAAAAACGAAGATAAAATGCAGCCATGAAATGGGTACTAAGGATGCAGTGGCGAGTATTGATGTAACCTATGGAATGATGGAGTGCATAGTCCGACAAATGGGCTGACAAAGTTCACTGCAAGAAGAATGCATGAAGGTAGCCTGCAAGTGAATTTAGAACTTATCGAGATGTCCAATGTCTTTTAAATATGTAAAAAGAAAGTTCATTGCAAGTCTCTGTTGCCTGAAGCAGGCTAAGGGGCCTAAAACTTTGTCCATTGTTAGGGGCACTGGGCAGAGCTTCTGCATGCAATGTTCATAGTACGCACGCTCGTTAGCATACGCAGGGCACTCAAGCAGGATATGTTCCACAGTTTCTATCGAGGCACAGTTGTCACAATGCGGACTGTTCATTTGTCCAAAACGGTATCGCAGGCCATTTGTATATGCAGCATTCAGACGAAGTCGGTGATAAAGTGTTTCGAGTTGTCGAGGAATTCTGGGTGAGAGTCTTGATCTAAGATGTGGGTCGATTGAGTGAAGAAATTGGTACTGATGTGTCGGAAAACTCCAAAGCCGATACGTTTCTTCGTACGCAAAACTTCTAGCCATTTGGGACGCATCAGATTTCGTGAGGAAACTTCGAATGTATCTCTGATGTTGATGGCCCTTACGGGCCGCTTCATCTGCTTTTTCATTAGCCATAATGCCACAGTGAGCAGGTACCCACTGAAATGTTATGCAGTGGCATGCGGCAATAGCTAAATGATGGATATACCCAATGTCCAGGGAAACTGGCTGGTGATTCGTTTTCTTCAGCAGGTTGGCCAGGATCTGCAGAGATGCTTTTGAATCGGTGAAGATAACCCAACGGCCGGCGGTTCGGCGCAGGATGTAAGAAACAGCTTCCTTAATGCCGTGAAGCTCAGCTGTTGTAGAGGAGGTCCTCCGCTGCAGCCGGTAAGAAAGGGCATGGCCTGTTGAGGGCACATAAAGGCCACAAGAAAAAGTTTCTTTAGTAGTTGAACCATCGGTGAAGATATGGGTGTGCTGCGTATATTCTTCGATTAAGTAGGCGAGAGTAGCTTGCAGAAGTGCTACCTGTGGCATGCGGCTCTTTGCATTCACACCTGGAACAGACTTCTTCACCTTTAGAGGAGAGAGTGTCCATGGAGGAAAGGCCAGAGGGAGTAGTTTCTGTGGCTGAATAATAGTAGGAAGGGGCAGGAGCTGCACTGCCTGGCCAAAGCTAGAGTTGCTGTGAGTTAGGTGGACACGGTGTAGGAAGTGCTTCTTCCCTTGCAGGACATGGCGGAGATGGGTACGCATAGTTTCCTGGGCGGCAATTACCTCTAGTGGGAGACATCCTGCCTCCGCTACTGTTCCTGATGCAGAGGAACCCTTTGGGAGGCCAAGACATATTCGCAGGCAGTTGTTCCGTGCGGCATTGAGAGTCTTATTGCTTGATGTAGATAATCTTTGAAGCACTGGTAGACAGTAGCGCAAGGTTCCTTCAACGTAGGCTTTTTCAAGCAGAAGCATTGATCGGCAGTTGCTACCCCACCTTGTTCCCGCCATGAACCTGAACACTTGCGATGCTACAGTAATCCTCGCACGGAGTTTTTTGATCTGAGGTGACCATGACAGATTATAGTCGATTACAACACCCAGGAATCGCTGAGATCGTACATATGGCAGCGATCGTCCGCCTAGGAGCAGCGGATATCGGGTCATCGTTTTTCTTGTAAACGCCATTGCAACACTCTTTTCTGGCGAGAGACGAAGACCTCTGGAAGCCAGGTACATCGAAATGTGCAATAGTGCTCTCTGAAGACGTTGCTGGGTATTATAGCGCAAACGTGACGCGGTCCAGATGCAGATATCATCAGCATAAATTGTTATGCGGACCCCTCGCGGAAGGTGTCTTCTTATGTAAATAAGGACAATATTGAACAGGAGAGGGCTGAGCGCCGCTCCCTGTGGTACGCCCCTCTCCACTGCGTGAAAGCGTGTTGGACCGTTTGGAGTGGTCATAAAAATGTGTCGTTCTTTTAAATAATGCCCAATCCACTTGTATAGCCTTCCTCCAAGGCCAAGACTGCCAAAGGCTGCGAGAATTGCATGGTGAAAGACGGAGTCAAAAGCGGCCTTGATGTCTAGGAAAACGGCTGTTGGGATGTACCCAGCATGAAGGTACTCCTCAATTGATGAGACGAGGGCGATGATATTGTCAGTCGCAGACCTGTTTTGACGGAACCCGTTCATTTCTTGGGGGAACTCATTTCGGCTTTCTAGGAACCAAGTTATGCGCTTGCAGATCATGCGCTCCATGAGCTTACCTACGCAGCTCAGTAGGGCAATGGGCCGGAATGATGCGTAGCTTGTTGGCTGCTTACAGGGTTTCAAAACGGGCACGATTTTCGCCAGCTTCCATTCCGTGGGGACCTCACCAGCCATCCAGGAAGAATTGTAATACTCCAGGAGAAACCAGGACATCAAGCTGCACGCAGCGCAGGACGTCTGGGAGCCCTCGCGCAAGGTCGCTGTCTGCCCTGCTGGCGAGAATAGTCTCAAAGGAACTGTACGGACCGGTGCAAAACATCCTGAACAAGTTGAATTCAGACAATTTCATCCCCCTTCCTCTTCCTACACCCTAAGCTGATCCACTCAAGTGGGTCTAATAAAGCTGTTACCAGCCAACCGACCAAGCATCCGCTAGTGAAGCAGGTGTAAGACCTGGAGGTAAACACAGGGAGCGTCTATCTCGTTTCATCGATCTTATTTCTGAAAATGCCATCGACAAGCCAAATTTCAGTGCGCCGTATGTAAACATGTGCAAGCAAATGGCTGAGTTAGAGCTGCATGGCCAATGACCTGATGGGCCAGAGGGAGAAATTTTATGAACTGTTGCTGTGCGAGTGCGACAAATTTGAAGACGACGCGCAAGGATGAGCTTCTAGAAAATGTTAACAAAGCTGCTATACAGCAAGAGCAACACAAGCTAAGGGGAAGCTCACTGAACACGAGAAGCCTAAGAGGTGCACTGTCGGCAACATCCGGTTCATAGAGGAGATATACAATTTGAACATGTTGACAACACTTATCTTGTTCGGTTGCCTGGAGCGGCTGAACACGCCAAAAAAAAAATGAAAATTCACTTGACAGCCTCTGCAAGCTGCTTACCACTATTCGCAATTAGCTGGAGTCTTATGTTCCCCAAAAGTGCAAAGCGAGACAATGAAAACCACAAATTGCAGCTGAACGAGTATTTCTTAAAAATGAAGACCTCGTCAAGGACCGAGCGGTATCGCTACGCCTTAGGTCTGTTGTACAAGACATCATCGACCCACACATGAGGAAGTGGTTGCCAAGACGAGGCTACAACGTACCAAGAGCGATCGACCAGATCCACCGAGAGGCGAAGTGTGTCAGTGAGGTGCAGATGCGAGGAAGCATGTCGCGACCGAAACAGGGCGAGGACCACCGCAAATATGGCCGCATAGGGAGAGGTTTCGAAGCCGACAGGAACACATTGCCCCGCGAGAAGCGCGTTGACAAGTTTAAGTCGAGCATCACTAGTATGATGGAAGTAAAGAACGTCAAGCTCGCACCCGGTTCGTGCATATTATCCTGGGCAAAAGGCAGCAGCGTGGGCAGAACTCCATCTACCCAAGAGTCTTCAAGAGCCGCAAATCGCCTCTATGTTCCGGCTCATGCTGCGCCTTAGGACTCTCATCGTGGGAGCGAAAGCTCCACTGTCTCAAGAAAGAGAGCAACAGGGATCGCTACGGCAGCCACCCTTGTCATCTGTGCACGCAGGTATGACGCTGTTTCATCCCTGGGTACTGGAACGCACCCTCATGCCTACCTACTCAGCGGCTAACTGTGCTTCAGCGGCAGGGAGTGCATACTTTCGTTCAGGTCCTACATTCTCTTATAAGCTGCAGTTGTTTGGGAAGGTTGACAAGGCAAAGGGATTTGAGTGGCTGCTGAAGGGCTCGCCTAACATAGATGAGGACTTCAGATAATATCGAGTACGTGGTGATACACGGGGGGCGTAATATCCACTTATGACAGAATGAGAAACACTCTTATGGCTTTTATATCGAAAAACAGCCCATCGTCAGAAAGCCAAGCATTCGTATACTAGGGATGTTGCCTGACAAAAATTGCAAAGCGAACAGGTGGTACCAGCGCACAACCAAGTCTGTCAAGCGAAGTATGCGCGTGCTTCGCCGGATATCTACACCGAGGTCAGGGACTGCGCAAACGAGCGTTCACCGATTCGGCCATGCATTCATCGTAACCCGGATAATTTACGGGATACCTTATCGTCCGGTGACTGGCGCACAGCTCCTTGCCCTTGAGCGCCTCATTTACCAAGCACAAAGGATAAACACGGGGTTCCCCAAGTACACACGAGTTGATGCCCTCAAAGCTCGCAGCGGAGTAAATGAGCTTCAAGAAGTTGTGGCGACTCACAAAATTGTACAACAGACTCGCCTCCAGACCTCCGATTCAGACAGGCACATTCTGGCTCTATTGGGACAAAACACTATACCGACATGCTTCTCTGCCACAGCGGATCCCACCATGAGAGTACGCCGTTATCCCGCATGGCAAAGCTCTTCTAGACAATGTGGGCCCGCAGCAAAAATTAGACCGGCTGGCGCGCGCCAAACTACACGCCAGTCATGTAAAAACCTTTTCGGGCCAGAAACACGAGGTTTACACTGACGTCGCGCTACCATCTGAGAACGACGGCACAGCTCTCTCCGCAACGGCGTGGCATAACGCGAACACCAATATGAAAGGTCAACGGCTGTATCAAACAGAGAGTCAGCCACCCAGCACCAAAGCTAAGCTGCAAGCGATCATTGAATATAATCACGGCGGCTATAATCACAACTCGACAAAGGAGACTTGTCACGCACAACATCTACGCAGGCTCACACAGTCAGCGTACAGAGCCGACGCAAATGTCATATGCAATGATACTCAAGTCCGGGGGCTACGTTAAGCGGTTTCTGCTCTCAGAACACTAACCCAGGTCAACACCTCTTGGATCCCTGCACACATCGGGATCCCTGGCAAAGAAACGTCACATCGGGTAGCGCACACACACTTTCTCTCCGCGCTAGCTCGAAATACGCACCCTTTGTTCATCCTCTTGGCCTCCCGCGCCACGTACAACCCTCAAATGAGCTACAGCTCGCGAGAGTTCAACTTACCTCCTACCTCAGAGCCACAGTCAGCCCCCCATTAATAACGTCTATAACCTCCAGTGAACAGAGACGCTTTTGACGTACAACGCAACCGATCTGGAACTCTACTAATCCCGGCACTCCTCCAGCGTTTTCATCATGGAAGAACGTCTCCGCCGGTATATGGCACATGTTTTGTGTGCACAGTCCAGGAAGACCTCAATCTTCTGCTCAGGAGCTGCCCTCATTGCCGAAAAGCATGAACGAGGGCCCTTCTATCATTCGAGGTGTTCTCAAGCGCGTGTCCCTACAGGCATGCACCTGCCCAGGATCCAATTTCTCGCCAGAGCACGCCATCGAATCCTGGATAGCTCTGATCACGCTCTTCCGTGAATCGGTGACACCCCTTCTGGGCGGCAGGCTACCTGATTTGCCCTGCTTCAATACAGCCTAAATAGCAGTACAGCCT
The DNA here is from genome assembly GCF_052857255.1 of Amblyomma americanum. Taxonomy (NCBI): domain Eukaryota; kingdom Metazoa; phylum Arthropoda; class Arachnida; order Ixodida; family Ixodidae; genus Amblyomma; species Amblyomma americanum. The sequence goes on from NC_135497.1 coordinate 261,165,666, forward strand.
AAAGCCTATAGAGCAATATAGCCTAAAGGTGCAGCCAAGGCCAAACACTAAAACCAAAGTAGCCTTTCCTCCTTTCTTTCATCCTGTCCTGTCCACCACAGCAAGCAAAAGGAAAAACAAAAAAGTGGGCAATAAATGTATTCTCACTCTCTCCCTCTTCCTTGTTAACTTTGTGCGTGCAAAGAAACTACCTGACTTTCCTTTCTTTAACATGGGCTCTAGTTTTGTTTGTAAAAGTGATTTCTCGGTCGCCGAGCAAAATTGACCGGTAGGTGTCTATTTTTTGAAAAGCTGTGGCGCTAAGTAGACATTCAGAGGAAAAATGTAGAGACGGGAGGATAGGCTTCTGTCCTGTCGTCTCTACTTTTTCCTGTGAACGTCTATTTAGCGCGCCGCTTTTTATAAAAGATCATGTACCAATAAGCCCATGAGAAAGTCTTACTGTAGGTCATCACAGTCATCACCCACAGGCTGGACTGCAATCCTGAGGCTCACCGACTGACGGGTAGGCTCTTTAAAGAGTTTCTCATGCGAAAATGAATATCGATGGACATCCTCACCAAGCACATACACAGCGTATTGGAGCACAGTGGTTGTATAAAGCCAGATATCCTCGAAGTTTGGGAGCTCATGGCTGAACGCCTACCACCAATATTCTTTTATTTCTTAATCCTGCGCTATCTGCGCGACGCAGCCGAGCCACTGTGGTTCATTGGTTGATCAGTAGGTTTGGCAGCGTGTATTCTAGTGAATCTTGAAATGAAACTGGTGGAACGTAAAGTGGCTGACATGTGAAAGAGAGCCAGCCTCCAGTGGGGTAATTTCCTAAAACTCGGAAAAGATTCCAAGAGCTTTACAAAGGATAATGGCACTGGTTTTACATCGGACAGACCTGAATGCATTCCAAGTACAAGGACGGCTTCACCTAGCAGGCACTACGCCCATAGATCTGGCTCTTCCATGCCAAAACTAACACGACCTTCACTTTATGACACGCATTCAAGGCGACCCTTACATCATTTGAACTGAGGGCATTGAGTACAAACTTGAGGAGTCATAAAACAAGAAAAAAGCATCATTCGACCATGCTCTTCGTTACTGAGGTTGCTGAATATGCTGTAACATACAGTGCACTGCGATGACAGTGGCGAATATATGACGATCTGATAAGTGCGTATGCTGACCTTTTCAAAAGGTGCCTCAGCTACGATGGCAAGCGTTGTGTGCACGGAAGGTTCTTGCTGAATGGTTAGTGCATGCTAAAGAAGTCCTTGTGCGCTTTCTCAACTCGTTCTAGGAGTGCAATCTGATCTCCGGTGATGCGTTTCAGTGGCGGCCGACAGCACGGGTATGATTGAGCGGAAAGACGACGAACTCTGAGGAGTCCATGGGCTCTTTCTTCACTTGGTTGGCCTACGTGAACGGCGGGTCCGACGAACATCGCTCAAGTGGCCTTGCCAGTTTCTTGTCGCCCCACACACCATGGCTGTGAACTTCACTTCCTAGTTCACGCTTATCGAATATGGCTACTTGCTGGCGTAATGAGATTTGCATGGATAAAATGTCGGTCCCCGTTTCACACTTCGCGTTCGTAGCAAATACAAAAAGCGTCCTTGTTTCCATTCGCGGACACCTGTGGCAACGGCGATATTGTCACAGATCACCAAAGCGCTTTTCTCTGAGACTCGCCAAGCTCCCACAAGGTTCTAAAATTAAGAGCTCTCTTCGCAGCATCTCTAATACCAATTTCTCTTCGCAACTCTTCGTATAAAGCTACGAGGCTGCAGCCGGATTCGAGACATAATAATACGGTCTTTTCAAAAGTGCTTAAGATGATTAGAGCTTAATTTTTAAGCATGCTGTCGTGATGTCTCAATTTTCTTGTCGCTCAGTAACTTAAATATAAATATATGTGTGTTTCCAGAGCTTCCCCGGTAGGCAGTGGCTACTAGAAAACAATTTTTTCGCGGTCAAGGCAGTACCTAAAACTTCCTGGTCTGTTGCTGTCCTCATAAACACAACCTTTAGGCTGTGCATTTCAATTACAAACTTCGCACTTAGATTCCCTAGGATATACAGCTTCGGGACCGTAAAAGCTTTTTTGTTTTTACAGGATGCATTTAAACAAACTTACGCCTGCCGCGAAAAGTTATACACGGGAAGGCAACTTCCTGCATACTAAGTTCGAGGCGACTTCAGTTTCTTTGTGTTCTTGAGCTTCCTCCAGCAGCGCATGTCGAGCAACCCTACTGCTACTTAGAGAGCAGGAGCTGTTTAACCAGAATTTTTTCGTGCGCACGTTATACTGCTGTGAACATGAACTTGCTTTTGTTTCAGTAAAGAGAGATCGAGAACGAAGGAGGGCGTGAGACGGTTAAGGTTTATTGCTGATGCAGGCGCCTTTCGAATAAGACTAATGCGCCCGCGAACAGGACGGCATAGCGTGAAATACGCGCACTCACACAACACATCAAGTGCAATAAATGCGACAGGTGAAGTGCATCAATTAAGATGACAATAAATAAGTGCAAAAAAAAGACAGTCACTGAATTGTGACTGGAGAGAAAGTACCGAAAACAGCAAAGGATAGGTTTAAAATGGCTTTTTGTCCGTATGATTACCCAGCATTACACTGTTAGGAAAGCTAAAATGCCATTCAGGAAGGTGTCGTTAAACTCGACCAAATCTGATACCAAGAGCAGTTTTTGATGCTAAGAGTGAAGGTAGAGTGCTAAAATGTAAAAAAAAAATAGTGATTAATTGCGGTAGTAACTAGTATAACAGTCAAAAATCTGCTCATTTGACTAGGTTGAAGAACATCGCGGACCCTCCCCTTTACTGGCGACGCCATTCCTGTTCACAAAAAAAAAAGAAATAGGCGAAGAGTACGCTAAAAAAATAATTCTCACCGGTAATCGTTGCTTGCTGGAGCTGGCCGTGCGTCTCATCATGTCAGCGGTCATCTCGCACTAGTTGTCACAGGAAGCACCAGCCACGCTTTGATAAAATGGTTGGCGTGCTCTATGGGAGTGAAGCGAACGCCCAGTATTAAAAATGAACATTTGTTGTTGTCTACATATGTTCACTTCCCGCAATGCATCGTCATTTAAGTTCATTAGATTCTCACACTGCATCGCGTCGTTCGCTGCTGAAACAGTAAAAGATGTTCCGAAATTTCCGTGACCATGATTCCTTTTTTCAACTGCGTGACTCGTGGCCTTGCCCGCAACTCCCTGTCCACCGAGCCATTCTCACTCGCCACCGCAGGTCATGAGAGCAAGGAAAAAAACGGAAGATCACCTAAAAGACAGCGGCCCAAAACTGAATTCACGGAAAAAAAACGAGCGAAACTATTTAAAAAGCCTTTTCTCGACCCTTTTCGAGCCCTAGGGGCGCTGCAGTCTTGAAGGAACACGGGAGGAAGGCTGTGGAGGGTGTGGTCGAGTGAGAAGAAACACGAGGACCGCTAGTAACATATATATATATATATATATATATATATATATATATATATATATATATATATATATATATATATATATATATATATATATATATATATATATATATATATATATATATATATATATATATATATATATATATAGAGAGAGAGAGAGAGAGAGAGAGAGATGAAGAAAAAACAAATTACTAATAAACGTATCGCTGCAAGAAAGACACCCCCGACACAGTAGCAAAAACAAAAGGGGAGAAGCATAAAGTCTAAGCACAATTTTCTCTTTGGTCACGCCGCGTCCTCTTTTCTTTTCTTGTTCTTTTGAGCGAAGAAGCCGCAGTAAAACGGACCATTGGCTACACATCCATGGTGCAAGGTGAGGTAATGCGAGCCGGGCTATCAGCGCCTTGCCCTCTGCACCTGCTCGAGGCATACAAGCGAGGATCCGCGCAGCCAACGCGCCCGGCTCGAGAAACAAACTGCGTAAAATGGGCCTTTGATCCTGACACCAGCGCCTATGCAACCCCTAACGATCCTTCAGACCTTTAGCTCGTAACTTTGGTATTTTCATTTCTTTTGTTGCCTCTATCCTTGGACGTTAGTTTCTCGGTTGGTCATTCACCTGAAGTCCTTTGGGTGTCTTTAACTTTGGGGCCGCTGAAAAGCAGTATAGTGTTCGCGACCCGCTTACGAGAGAGTGCGGCTCACAGTAAAATAGTTCCCTAAAGGCAAGCGGATTGACTTAATCATGTTATTATTTTGGTTTGTTTGTTTTTGTAGCTTATTTTAGGGCAGCTGTGTGCTTTCTCTCAATTCGCCCTCTACAGAGAGCTGGCTTTCAGGGTGTACCTTTGAATTAGGTTACGTTGCATGAAGAAAGTCTTGAAAATTTGCGACTGCATAAAATACCCTTAGTTATTAATTTATTTCTAAATTTTGCTGCAGATAGGCTGCAGTGCTTCCCTAGAAAAGGGACTGTGTGTCTCCGTCACACATAGGAATGTCAGATTGAGCTTGCAGCGTGAAATCGCCCTTTGAGAGCTTTGAAGAAGGTAGCACGATTTCTCTATTTTTTCTCTTCCGCCACTGAGGCACCACAAGCAGCCTGTCGCCAATAAACACCGGCGTCCTTATGTCCTTATGACGCAAGTAGGAGCGAATGACGTACACAGGTACAGTGCTGTTGGTTTCAGCGGGGCTTTCGAAAACCGCGCAATACTTTGGGAATAAGCAAACACGTACGTCTGGAGATGAGCACGACGAACGCGGTGCATGTGCCAAGCCATGCGCGTTCTGTGTGAGTGCGATCGGCTTCATACCACTTCATCAAGTTTTCAGTCAGTGAGGTTTTAGTGGTCAGAGTTCTCGCCTGGCCTAGAGGCGAGAGAAGCGGGCTTTCTCCTGCATTGGCATTTCAGAGTGTTTTGAGGAAGCTGAAACGGAACGCGCGAAGTGTGCACGGAACTAGTAGGTATTATCCGTTTTCCACGTTCCTTAGGACAGAAACTTTTTTTTTTTAAGGACCACCGTTTTCAAAACAACTCAGGCCATCGCCGAGAAACCTCGCGTGGGCGCACTTAGTCTACGGAATTTACGCGCCAGAGAAGTTCTCTCGGCTTTGAGAGGCGCCGTGGTACACGGCTTCGGAGTAATTACGACCGGCTGGGTTCCTTAATACGCCTTCCGTCGCCATTTCGCCTTCACCTGAACGCAGCCGCCGCGGCCGGTTCGAACCCGTGCTTAGGCAAAGCATGCCGTAGCCACGGAGGCACCAATCTGCGTGGGAGTAATCTGCAAGGATCGCTACGCGCGTGGCTACTTGCACATGCATGCATAAGTGGGCGCGAAAGTTCTGCTTCGAGGCCTTCTGTTCCTCATTAAATCTCTCTATCCCTCCACAGAGCGCTATATCTGGCAGGGAATGCAGCTTAGTAGCTGTTTATTTAATAACCTGAATACAGTACCATTATACGGCTTCTTTTCACCGTTGCATAGAGCAAAAATTAGCGGCGGTTTAAATACTACAGAACATGGTTAGAGAGTGAAAGCTATGGTGTATCGGGAAAGTAGACGTGGCTTGGCGTCTGTAACGGTGAGTGCGTTCCGCACACTATATAGGCAGAGCGCCCACACTGCCACCCTGGCATGTGGGAGTCAAATTAATGATTCATCGGGAGGTGTTGGTCACCCAATGAACTTTGTGGCATATTTACCGCCCTCTACCAGCGAATAGAAAGATCAAAGGTCAAGGTCAAGAAGTGCGACACCACGACCACATATGGTTAGGCCTGTAGCCACACTTGACCTCTGGCTCACTTGAAGGTCATTCGGAAACGCACGGCAAAGTCGGCTTTACCTAGTGTACTGAAAAACATTGCCGAATGAAAGGTGACGATGTCACTTGGAAATATAATCGCGTTTCATGTTTCGGGAATCAAGGGACATTAATGAGATGCACAATTAAGTAGTTAATTGTGGTGCTTGTTCATTCTTCTAGTGCGTGACAAAGTATTAAAATTGAGCTACTTTATTTTCTGTTTTTTTTTTCGTTTTCCCATACAAAACAATTTTTAACAAAACCATTGTTGAACGGGAAAGAGTTTATGAGATAACGTTTTCATATATTGTAAGATTTTGCTATAACAATCAATATATCCGCAGACCTCCCGTCGGCAGGCTTGCATTTTGCAATTAACGTTTTTGCTATCGTCAAAAGCGTTCCCAATTGGTTTTCTAAGGCAGTCTTAACTGCTCAATGCCAGCGATGGAAACACTAGAAAAGAAAGATTTTGCTATATATCGAAAGAATAGGGAATTACCTTCGATATTTCTATTCCATTACCTTACAGTTTTCTAATATACAAAATTTTTGACCGAGAAATGAATATCTAGTTCTAAAGCGAAAAGTCCGACCTTACTACAAAAAAAAAAAAGCTTTGCCCAAGCTCGCTCGCATATTATCATATTAGTGACAAGAAAATGCCCCGCCTTACTATTATGACGACATTCCGTGCAGTAGCTGTCTCTATTAATATATACAAGAAGCAACGGAATGTAGCAGGCACAAGATATTATTCGGCCTCCTTTATTATTTTATAATAGTAGATTCATTATTCGGTCTTCTTTCGAACTGATTTATTCACCAGACAAACCAAATCACAACGAGCAGTAGCGCATTAGCAGTTATGATGTCCCAGGGTTGTGAACGCATTCTCAGTGTCGGTTCCCGGCCGCGGTGGCCGCATTTCCATGAAGGCTAAATGCAAGGGGGCTTCTGCCGCCCGAGGCGGATTTAGGGTTGTTTGACGGCGGAACGAAGCACTGACCCGTCAACGCAACGGTTTGGTGCAAGAACTTTGTCGCGAGCATCACACCCCAGAAGAGCGCAGAGCCTGGAAATCTTGTACCCTTAGAAAACCGGTGGGTGCCCGGCGGCTCTGGGGATCGAACGCAGCAACCATAAGCTGTAGGCAGCAACGTTTAGCCCTGGAGACCGCCAAGTATTCTGGTAAATAAAGAATTGAATGCGAGGCGGATGCTCTACCGCATGGCTCGTGCAGAAAGATTTTAGAGCAGGTTAAAAAACGCCGTGTGGCTTATAAGGTAACCATGAGCTCTCCACTACTGCTTGCCCGAAGTGTCGGTAGTGCTGCTGTGACACGTAAAAACCCGTTAACGATTTGCCTTTACATTTTTTTCCAGCATACGCAGCTCCAGAGTTTTGTGCCGAACACACACACGAACGTGTGTCCAGGCACACGAAAAAATAGCGCTGATATACCTAGACGAACAGTATAGACGAAGTTATATCATGCCGTTACCTAGACGAAGTGATAAGAAGCCGCAGTGGATTCTAAACTTTCTTTTAGTCTTGCAGCGCCCAAGACCAGCGGGTGACATTCTGTTATCTATTGCGCGCACAACTCCTTGAGAGGCTTGGTACAACACTGAAATTCAGTAGCGGGTTCCAACCATATTTATGGAATCCCGAGTACTAACCTGTTTAAGGCAAATGCGTTTCGCTGTACTAAAAAGAGAAAAAAAGAGGACCATTACGGTCTAGCGTAGAACCACCCTGTCTGACGAGAACAATGCAACTGTGCTATTTATATCTTTGTTTTAATGCGGGGCAAACTGCGCCGTTGGCCATAAAACTCGCTCATTGGCTGGAGGGATGTGATGTCGCTTAAGTGGCGCATTCCCGTTGGCTTACGGGAAGTGACGTCACCAGACCAGACGTAATGCCATGAGACCAGAAGTGACTAGGCTTTTCGTAAAGGCATCTACAGCTGCTAATTCTTTCGCATTGTCAACTCCTAATAGAATTAGGTATGCCTGTGATTTTTTTAATTCTTGAATACATTTTTTCCCTAACGAGGTGCCACTTTTCATTTTGGTGTGCTACATGTATATGCTGTATAAATGTTTACCTTTGGGAGCAGAATATTGTGCCACTATTCCTACATCCCGCATTAAATTTTAAGCTCCAAATTAATGGAATAATCAGGCAAGACATTAGGGCACTTGTTACCGGCCCTGCGTTATCAGACAGGGCCTTTGTTCGAATTCGTTGTGCGTAATGCTCCAGGCTGGAATAGCTAGCTTTAACGCGCACACTGCTGATAAATCAGACACGCAGCAGTGCGACACGTTCCCGCAATGAAGTCACAGGTACCATTTTTGCCAGTAGTAACCAAGCAAAGGGGTTTGGTTCTCAGCCATGGGGCGAAACACTTACGGAACCCCTTATTCTCTAAACCTGTGTAAGGTCAGGAGTGCCCTTATACTCACATTTCGAGACTTTCGAGGTTTTATGGCTGTTGTAGGGGATCCACTATACGGCTGAAAAGCACACCCCGTTGCTTGGTTACTTTTGGCAGAGCCGGGAACCCATACATGCACTGGCGACTGCTTCACGACAGTGGTATAGCTGCAGAATTCTCGGCTGCGACCGATTCGCTAGTTGGTCAACAGCTGCAAGCCATCCAACTTAGGGAGAGCAGGACATAGGTCTCTACAGAATCTATGCAGGGTAGGTGAGGGATTGACACCGCGGCAAATTGAAATTTTTGCGCATGCTCTAATTTAGTATGTATTCCTTCTATTTCTTTCTTCCTTTCTTTCTTTCCTGCTTTCTCTTTCTTTCTTTCTTTTCTTCTTTCTTTCTTTCTTTCTTTCTTTCTTTCCTTCCTTCCTTCCTTTCCTTCCTTCCTTCCTTCCTTTTTTCTTTCTTTATTTCTTCCTTTCTTTCTTTCTTTTTCCGTTCTTCCTTTCTTCCTCTCTTTCCTTCTCTCCTTCCTTCTTTCTTCTTCTCTTTACTCCTTGCCTTCATTCTTTTTTCCTCTCTTTATTTATTTCTTAAATTTTTGCCTTTTTCCATCTTTCCTTTCTTCTATCTGTCTTTCCATTCTTGCTTCCTTTCTTTCCTTCCCTCCTTCTTGCCTTCTTCCTTTCCTCGCTTCTTTCTTCCTTCCTTTTTTTCTTTTTCCTTGCTTCCTTCTTCTTTGCTTTCTTCTTCCCCTCTTCCTTCCTTCCTTCCTTCCTTCCTTTTCTTACCTTCTTTCCTCCTATCTTTCTTCTTTTTTTCCTTCTTCCTTCCTTCCTTCCTTCTATATTTCTTTCCTCCCTTCCTTCCTTCCTTCCTTCCTTTCTTCCTTCCTTCCTTCCTTCCTTCCTTCCTTCCTTCCTTCCTTCCTTTCTTTCTTCCTTCCTTCCTTCCTTCCATCCTTCCTTCCTTCCTTCCTTACTTCCTTCCTTACTTCCTTACTTCCTTCCTTTCTCCTTTTCTTTATTTCCTTCTTTCTTCCTTTCTTTCCTCCTTTCTTTCTTACTTTCTTTCCTTCTCTTTGTTTTCCCATTTCTTTCCTTCTTCGTCACAAGCGACTGTTCCGTCGCCGCTTGAAGCATTCCGTACATGTCTTCTATTTTGCCATTTATAAAACTTCCTATGCGCAAGTTTCAGGTTTATCCATTAATATCTTACGCAAGTGCAATAAAAACAGCTGCAAGAACTCGCCCCAATGGGTATAGCGTGAGCTGTTTGTTACGCAACTCGTACTAAATAGCTGCGAGAACTTGCTGCAATGATGATGGGGTGAGCTGTTTGTTACGCGCGTATTGATTTAAACAAAGCCCAATCTGAGATATCGCACGTGTTCCAGGCTGTCGGCCCACTCGGCCTATTTCCAATATGTGTCGTTGTCCTGACAGCTGTAACTTCAGCTTTGCAACAGTGCCAGAGACCCTGCTAGTCTTCAAAGGCAATCTATGTCGAGCGCAGATAGAGTCCCGTCTGGCTGGCGTCAGCCGCCGATTGCACAGTTATCCGCAAGGCCCAGAGTTTTCCATCATGTCAACCAGTTCGGAAGAAAGCGCTGAAACTTCGCCGGGCCTGGACGGTAACCTGTAATTGGTTAAAGCTAAAGCGCTGATAATACATTACTTGTTTCTATTCATACGACGTTCACTTTAACGAGGAAGAGCCCACCAGGACTGAGCCAAGGCTTTCCGCCTGTCTATCCCTGTTTGCAGCTCGGTTGACGAGACGGAGGAAAGCACACTTTCGAAAGAGGAGCGCTAGCAGCGACACCAGGATCCCTTTGCAAGCAGTATATCGTTCGATAAAGCCGCCAGGACGAACATAGTTTTGTCACGAGTTTTCTCGAAACAGCACAGCAGAAGCGCGGCTGAAGTTGAGCTGTTGGGAAACACTGCCGTCTTCTGTTCAGTCTTGGCCCGCTGGAAAAGCTAGGTGGTCCCGCCAATATTTATTTCAGAATTTATTTCAGAATACTGCAGGCCACTCCTTGGCCCAAGAGAAGCTTCTCGTTTCTTCACGACAAACGCCTGGGGGGAGCTCACGGAACATATCTCATTCGAACGTATTTGCTTCTCCATTCTAAGGACGTACAATGATTTCCTACCATATAAAGGTCTTAGCTCGTGGTAACAGACTTCGTATGTGTTCCTTTTGAAACACATAAATGCTCGCTGGAAAAATAAAGAGATTCTCGCACAAAACGCGCAACACATGGCCGGCGGGTGGATTGAACTCTCTATCGATACCCCGAAACCTCCAAGTCTATCTTGCTGGGCCCGGCAGTGTTCTTTCGAAAAGGCATTATGGTTTAGGCAGTCGAAGGAAGCCTCTTCTCAGCAAGCCAGGTGAAGTACACAGAAGTCAACAAAGCTGACAAGCGTGTTAGAAAAAGTAGAGGCTGCGACTGTCTCGACACTGCAATCATTTGTGCATGCAAGTGTGCGAAACCTATAGGACCTGGCCCGCATGGAGCGCCTTCCGTTCATGAAACGCACCCGCCTGCGGCGCCGAACTTGCATCATCACGGGCGCAAGAAGCACCCGTAAAAAATGGCAGAAAATTTTTGACCAAATTTTGTAAACGTGCGAAAGCAGAATTGCATGAACGTTGGCTTGTCTTTTTACTTACTGTTGGCTTTCTAATGATGGCTTATCATGGTGTTGTTCATGTCGACAATGGTAGGGTTTTAACGTAGTTAAATTGAGTAGGACGAGCGAAAGCAATTGAGGCAACACCGTCTTAAAGGCAACCGCATGAAAGGACACGGTACGAGCAGCACGCGCCCATCTCCGCCGCGCGGTTGCTCGCGTGATTCCGAGGCCGATGGCTCTCGTGCGTCAGGAGCGGGGACGGCGGAGCGCGCCGGCGACGCGTTATGGGCGGGCGTATCAGCCAAGCGGGGCCGCTGGGAGTGCAAACGATGTTGTGGGATGGCGGCATCATCTACGTCGATGGCACATACCCACAAACATCGCAAGATCTCGCTCAGGGTTTATCCATCGGAATATTGTTTTCGCACTAATGGTTCAAGTTCGGCAGCACGGCCACGTGCGTTACACACGTGGCGGGTTTTCCCGTGCGAAAAAAGCTCCATGCGGGCCAGGCTTAACGCGTGCATCGTCGATATATATACCTTCGCTTCAATGTCACAAACAAGTTGATGATTTTCAGCTGATAAGGTCTGAATAAACGTATACCTGGTTTTCATTTCACTCAGGTGCTTACAGGGCAAAATCGAGATATGATAATGACCCTCGTGATCGGCCTTTATGTGCTCATTGTTGAATTGTTGGGCTTGCTTGACTTGTTAAGGACATTAGTGAACCTGCTTCATAGTAGTAATTGTTCCTTATGCCGTTCGCGAACGCTCGCACGCACAGCTTGCTAGAATAGGGAGGGAAACGACATAATGGTCGACGTTTTTGCTTAAGTCTTCAAAAAAAAAAAACTTACCTTCGTTTTAATTTGCAAGCTCTCTCTTACTATTCCGCTTCAACTTCCAGGCACAAAACACTTTAATGTTTTTTCTTTTGTGGGTCAAAAAGAGGAAATCTTTCTACTTCGTATTTCCTTCGTAATGTATGTAAATGGTGCTCTGTCTTGCCGAGATGAGTTTTCGTCATTTGAACTGCACCAAGTCATGAAAGATGTTGGGAACTGCGAGACCGTCGCCCTCGCTCACTCCATCATCCGGGCGATTTTCGGCCCACTGGGTTTTCTTTTAGCGCTGTCCTGACCATGCCCAAGGGAACACGCAGCATGCTGCACTCCTATGCTTTCGACATGTGTCGGCCGATAATAGCAAAAAGTTAGTTATGGACTTGTCGGGAGCAAAATTAACCCTTTAACATAAATTATCGCTGGTCTATCATTATTAAAAATACGAGTAAACATTGCATTTTGAGAGTGAGAACACGATGAGCTGTTCTGCTGATAAGCACAACGTGGCGATTTTTGAAGGCTGCGCATGAGAAACGCAGTACGCGGAAAAGACTCAGAGGACGGTTATGTGTGATGAAGCGCGTTTGGTACAGCGTTAGCATAGCCAGAACATCGAGAGGATCCCTGTCGGGAAATTGCAGTCAGCGTGTCGGGTGTTGGGGCAGAGCCACAACAGAGAGATTGTTGTTGAGCCACCACCGATCGCATACCGAGCTGCTGCAGCCAACGGGTTGTCCAGATACTGCTTGATGGATGCTTTGGTTGAGCGTCTATCTTGACTGCTGCCTCCTAAGGTGCTTTGATTCTGTTTTTGCAATCCCAACAGATAAGTATTCTCTTTTAGGCTGTCTTGCTTCTGCCCCCGTGGCAGTAATTTAGGACTCTTTAGGCGGGCTAGCCGTTTTTGCTTCAGATCTCGAGCTCGCCAGTTCGCTTGGGAGTCCGAAGGCTCTGTTTCCTCCATGGCGTTTCAGCAAGAATCATCGGAGGTGCTGCAGCAGGGTCACGAGCTGGCCGAGTTGGTCATTTTCACGGCTCGGGAGAAATGCGAGCACCTTCCCGAAGCGAGGCAAGAGGGGGTGAAGTTTGACGCCCATCGCTAGCCGCTTTATGTTCAGCGTCGTCAACAACAGCCAAGAATTCGTGTAATAACCGGAAATAAATCGTCAGGACAACATACACAGGAATGCAGCGCGGAATTACATTAATCAATGAATACGAGGTGGTAACTTCTAATTACCAGAGTAGAGTTTACACTTTGCTTCTGAAGCGCATGCAAATTGCACAGAACCGATTTCAATTAACAAAGCCAGAATAATAATAAAATGAAGCGAAAAGCCAAATTGAAGACAAGTTTATAACAATCATACGATGATTGGGGGCGCAGCGACAGTCCATTCACTACGACACGAAGCGGTTTTCGAAGGTGGCGCTTCCTGAACAGAAGCCGGTTGTTGAGGGATATGCGATGTCGCCGGCGGCTTGGAGTCCCGGGGAGTGCTCGACGCGGTTCTAATCCCCGAGGAGCGGGCTGAAGCGGGTAACGGACGGGCCTCTTTTTGTAGGTTTCGAGGCGGACGCCGGAGACCCTCACGGACACTGTCTTTTGTTCACCAATCACCTCATCCCTCAAACCTGCTTGGCCACTGCTTGGCCTTCCGGTTCCAGCAGGGTGAAGGTCACTCTGGTCGGGGCCCATGGTCGGGGGCAACCTCGCCACGAAAAGAGTTCATCACAAGCAAACAAACAAATGAACAGACACGTAGGCCCTTACTTTCGTACTGCTAGGGGTCACCTTGAAGACCAAAAAAGAAAAATACAATAAAAAATACTTCGCGTACGCCCTCCTCTGACTGCGGTGGTTGACCAGAGGGGCCATGTACGGCTAATATTGCGTGTTCGTAAGGGTACACGACGAATAAAATGATATCCCAAAGCTTTAGGTAACTAATAATTTTGACCACACTCTTTTATTTTAAACTCGACAGCGCGCAATTTGACAGCGACAACGAGGGAGACGCAGCACAGATGAGCGCTGACTTGCAACTGATGTTTATTGCTTGGAACGAGGAATATATACAGTTCCAACAAAAAGAAAACAAAACAACCATTCACAGATTCACAGTCAATCTTAAATGCCGCACTGAACAAAGGAGATAACTACGATCATCATCCCCCCCCCCCCCCCACCCTCCGTTAAAAATGCCAGTTCTTTGCCACAAATCGATAAAGAGGGGCTGCTGACGCAGGTGTCTTTTCACCAGGCGAAGTGCGCTGCTTCAATTATTTCACGTGTTTGTTGGCTACTGTGCTTGCTTAAAACTTGTGTGCCAGTGAAGTCGGGGTGACAAGCTTTGCTCTCACAGTCTCTACAGTGGATGCCGAGATGCCCTTTTACATATTATGCACATTGTTATTGTGCTCATTCAAGCGTTCATTGAGGCATCTCCCCGTTTGACCTACATAAAGCTTTCCACATGACAAGGGAATGGCGTAAAATACACCTTCATTGAATAAGGTGTAGTTTTAGCGTCCTTCTCTCATTGCGGGCCTTTGTCGTAAGTCGCTTTCCGTGAGCCGACTTTTGCAGATACATGATCAAAAACAGCAAGTTTTCCTGATTTCTCAGAGGTAAGGTTGCAATGATACAATATTAGCTCAGGATTTTCATTTCCGCTAACATCATTGGCCATTTTTGCCTCCTTGAATCATGGCGTATACGCTGCAACATCATTTTGTGGCACATGATGTAATAACAAGGAATATCTGTGTGCCTGTCAATGCAAGCCAAGTAAGTGCGCCTGGCCTGGATGTATGTTATTTTGTGTAAAACAGTTACGTATCGATAGAATTGCATTTCCAGGTCTTATTTGCACTTAAATAGCTAGAGTGCGTGGGCCAGACACAGGCTCATTCTTGGTAAGAGACCACACAAAGGCGAAGTTTTATGGCTATCGTTACTCTCGGTGACCTGAATCCTAGGACTTGCGAAATGCTGCGATTTTTCGCGCCCATATATGTCACCAAATATTGCTCTAAAGCGATGCATCATTTCAGCACAATGGCGCTTGTGACGTAAGCAAGGTGAAACAGGTGTTGCTAGCGTGCTACATCGCGTTGTGGATATAAACAAAGAAAAAGAACATCGAATGAGGCGTCGTAGCACGATTTCCGACTTTATACGTCTCTGTCGCGCTTGCGTTAGCACGTCGCGCTAGCAAACACCCCGTTACTCATGTCGGAAAACGTTATTTAATCTTTTGAGACTGTGTGGAACACCTATTGCGCGACGCCCACTGATTGCGGATTCGGTGACACGGCTTGAAATGTTACTCCGCGCCTTCACGAGCGCCGCTTCCGTGGAAGGCGTTTGCTCCAAATACGCAGGGAGTTAAACTTTAGAAAACAATACCTATAAAACTTACTGAGGGCTGCCGCTGACCGCGGTTTTGCTTGTTTGAGTGTGAATGAACGCCTTGGCACTGTTTCTTTTTAGAGCGCACTGTCTGAATCAGGGGCCTAAGTTCCGATATGTAAAGATGCGCTTGACGAAACAAACTATGCCTGCAACTGCGCCGGAACATTCATCAAAGAACGAGAGTAGTATCATAATGAATTTGTATAAATGCGGCTGGCGCCGAAATATCTCACTGTTACATAATCAAACGCCGTGACTTTTACAGCCTGGTATGCGCACAATCATTCACCAGATACGTGAATATATGAAACGTTCGCGGAGGCAATCAGTTTTGAGGCTATCGAGACTGAGAAAGCCAATTGGCGCGATGACAGGCAGCAAGTTCCGGACGTGCTGTCGCGGTATCTTTGGATGGGTCGCCCCATTTCTCCTCTGGGGACAGACGAGCCACCAGCCGGGCCAGCTTTTGTTTTATCTGCTCTTTGCGAACTTCGCTATCGGACGGGGTCTCCGGAACGGCGACGTCCGCTGACTGGAAGTGCCAACTCTGGCGCTCGTTCGCTAGCCCCAAAATTGATCAATGGCTCGCGGCAAGGCTCATGAAGACCGTTTATCACTTACGCGCGGCTGACACCGGGGGCTATTTTAGACCCTCCCCTTTTCGCAACCGTTCCTTGCTACACCCTTCTGTACAGTTCATTTTCGGTTTCCAGAAAGCGACACCGGAGGCGGCAGAGGGCTTTCGCTACGTATACAGAGAACTTAGACTGAAACTTTCTACCCGCCTCATGTTTTTTTCTCTTAACGCACGGCGCTAAATACTCGCAAGCCTGCGCTGCGTGAGCGACTTTGTTCGGAATGGAAATAAAACGGCGAAGCAGTAGTGAACATGGGCCACGCTAGTATTTCGTCTCGCGGCGAACTAACTCGTCTTCTGCGAGAAGCGTATTTGTCTTCATAGAACTCTGAAATTGGCTTAGAGATCGCCTAAACGTATCCCTATTGAATGTCACTGCTACAAACGGACAACTCGTGTGCCAATACATAATGTGCCCGTCTATATCTCCCTATTTTCTTTGCACCAAATAACAAGAGAATGAAAACCTAAAGAACATTATACTCCAGCCATCGTCTTCTTTGCGTTGGCGGAGGATGATGCCACCGAGTAAAAAAGGGTTGCGAGCGCCCATTATGTAGATTCAACAATTCACCTTCGCATCTGCCCGGTTTGGGCGCCTCGTCGCATGTTTCGAAAAAGAAGCCGATCTTAATTCAAGTTGGCACCCAACTACTCAGTTCAAAAGCGCTGTTTCGATTCTGACAGCACGAGCAGCTTCGATGATGGAGAGGGCAATTGCTGCCCTTCGGAAGAGAGATTATCCGCAACCCAGAAAAGAGAGTGACACAGGGAGCCTTAAAAAGAGCAGCCAGCGGACCCAAAATACGATAAGCATGAAGAATACCAGCGTCTTGTGCGCGGTCTCTAAACTTTAGCTCTAAACACAAGCTACTCGTTCAGCATGGTTGTGAACACTACGTCTTAAGAACAGTTCTGGTTCTAAAAGAACTGACTGCCGATTGTATGTCACGGTTGTTTTCTTTTAGCTGGTTCAGATAGTGATTACGCGTGCTTTTATTTAAAGGATAATCTTCCTTTATTATCCTTTTTATTCCTGCTCTTCGTTTTATCTTATCGCAGAGGTTAAGCTGTACAAGAAAGGCATTACTTTAGACAATTTTCTAGCATCATGACTGACGTGGTAGAGTCAGCGCGTGTTGATGTGAATTGAATAACAAAGCCATCTGTACACAATTTTTCGTTTCCAAAGGCATCAGGGATGAGTAGAAATGCAACCGCTAGCTCGCAGCTTAATTTAGAGATTTCCCTTTTGGCGTGTTTGCTGCTTTTCTTCCATATGTTCAGCCTCAAATATGAAGTTGCTACAACCAGAACACGCCACGTGTTCGCTGGGTGCCAGCACCGTGTGAAAAGAAGTTGTGTCTTAGACAACTTTGTGCTCATTTATGTATTTATTCACATAACTGCAGTCCCCGCACGGGGGGGGGGGGGGGGGATGAATAATATAAGAAGCGTTGTCTTTTGATGTTTGCATTTTTCAATCACACTATAACACGGTAACTTGAATACCATGCAGCAGAAATTAAAAGAAAAGTCAGAGCTTATTCAAACAGAACCTTTCTCAGAGCTGAGATAGAAGTAGGATTCTCTGCGACAACTCCCTCCGGCAAACCAGTCCACTCATGCATTGTATCAGGATTGCAGCTCTGCTTGGATATGTAAATCCTGCAAGCGTATCCACGCACTTTTCGAGAATGGCCTGTACGCGCAATTACCTGCGTTGTTTTGTTTAGATATCTACCTTTTCGATACTAGTTCCGGAGTTGAGAATATTATAAATTAGCAATAAGAGCTAGTATTTTATTCTTATTTCCAGCAGCGCATACTCCAGATGTTTAGAAATATCGCGAGGATTTTCGAAAAGGCACACTAAGCGGACACGAAGCGACCTCCACATTCCTGTATGCGTTCAAGCTTTGATATGTCTGACTGAGCTGATGAATCTCAATAACTGCAAGCGTATTCGAGGATAGAGGGTACTACTATCTACAGAATGTTTCCTTTAGATTGATCTGTGCCTGCTTAAAACTTCATTTTGGGAGTTTCCCATTTGATTATCATTGAGCGTTATGTGATATACATGAACATTTCATGCGAAGTTGGAAGAGAAAACAACTCCCCCAAGTGTTTGCATTCTGTTGCGACTGATAGGCAGGTTCCATTGATGACATTATTGTCAAGCATTGGCTGTTTTTTTGTGGTAGTACTCATAAGATTACAGCTGGATAAATAAAGAATCATCTTCCATGAGCGGTTCCACAATAAAACATAGTTGAGGTCATTATGTTAATGCTGACAGTCCGCCGCACTAGGGACGTCACGGCAAACGCAGTAATAATCAGCGCACAATGTTACTCGCAGTGTCATTTATATAAATCAAGCAAAGTATACGGCCTAGAGCAGACCCATTTGGGACAGCATATAACACAGACACACTTGACCAGCTCTCACCATCTAGAACCACGCACTCTTTTCTTTCGACAGGTATGCTTCGACCTGTTCAAAGAGATTGGCCGGTATATTAAGGAGGGATATTTTATGTAACAGAAGTGCATTAGTAATAGAAAAAAATGACTCCCGGAAGTCTAACAATACACAGTCAATCTGCTTACGTAAGTTAACTGCGGCGGCAATGTCATAAGTAAACTTAGTTAATTGCGTGTCAGAAGACCCAGCCACAAAACCGTGGTGCTTTGGAGAAAAGAAGCTATTAATTATTAGCGAAAAACTAGGTTTGTATAAATCACATGTAGTGATGTTTTACACAACATGCTTATTAATTAAGTAGGCCTGTATTTATATTTCATTGTTTTGTCTCCGCTTTTGTGGATTCAATTGCGTTTGCATTTTTCCAGTCGGGGGATAAGAGTACTTGTTCAAGAGGTGTTCCAAATAGCAGTACTAAAAAGGAAGCAATAGCTAACGCGCAGCTCTTGACAACAAAACTGGGGATACCATCTGGACCAGGAGCTGAGTGCTCATTAATCTTCCGCAGTAAAGATACGACGACACGTTCGCAAGGTGTTACCTGAATCATTTTTCTGACACTTCGAACACTTTGCGAAACGGTGACTGCACTTACAGGTTGCGAGAAAGCGGTTTAAAAATATGCATTATAACTTACAGCTTTAGCTTTTCAAGCATCGACACTGCAGTTTGTCCCGTCGATAGTCGATAATATTCGGAATAGCTTCCTTTCTATTATCCTTATTTTTGACATATTGAGACAGTTCCTCCGGGTTGGATTCGAGCTTATCACATCGACTGGAAAGATGTGTGTTATGTGCTCCACGCATATTGTTTGCAACGACCCGGCTGGGCTCGTTCATTTGCGAGGTCAACTGAAGATTAAGAAACGCGCAATACCTTCAAAGCAACCTATTATTTTTTATCAAGGTATGAAGTTTCCTTGCTACCCATGGCTTATCGCTATGGCGCTTAGCGGAAATGGCACGCAGAGCAATAAAGGTTTGTCCTAACGATAATAGTATTGTTCTGAACAGATTCCACAACCCATTATTATCTAGGCATGAGGTTTTCAACTGGAAGTTGGGATCAAATGCGTCAAGTTCTTTTGACAGCGAGGCGTAGTGACACCTTTACTGTGTGCCCCGTGCTTTATGATAACTTTTTTTTGCAACAGTTTTATTTGGTCTAGTCACTGTCGCGGTATAGAAAAGAGTAAAAAGAAACTACTTGCAGTTATCCGGATTCTTAGCGCAGCAAGCATGCCTGCACTTCGGTTTAGGGTTTGTGGGGGTTTGACGTACCAAAGAAACTCTGGCTATGAGGGACGCTGGAGTGAAGGGCTCCAGAAATTTCAACCACCTGGGGTTCTTTAACGTGCACTGACATCGCACAGTACACGGGCCTCTAGAATTTCGCCTCCATCGAAATTCGACTACCGCGACCGGGATCGCACCCGCATCTTTCCAGTCAACAACCGAGCGCCATAACCACTCTGCTACAGCTGCGGCTCATACCTGCACTTTGGTTGCAGGAATGCATTCCCTCGCAGAAATAGGCGTTGTCTCTCCGCTGATGTAGTGTTGAGATCTTATAGACTTTGCAACTATTCATTACAAAGTCAGGGCTGCTGATCTAGTCAAGGTGGTGTCATCAAAATTATTTTTGAACTTCGGTCAACACATTATTTTTTCAGTAATGTCTGTTCTATTTATTGGAATCGTACCTCATGACAGTCCACGCAGCTAAGCTTAAACTCATGAAAGCAGGTCTATCCTCGGTACGCCTGGTGTAACCGCAACCTTACCACTTTATGCTTAGTAAGTACACAGGGCTGGTTAAGACTCCAGTAAGCCGCCCAAACTCTTCCTTTCACATTAGAAAACAGTGTCAATGCTACAGTGCATTCTCAGGCCTACGTTTTGTAGAGGATTCGTAAGTGCACTCATACAAAATAACTCCTACTCTTGGCTTTATTTTTGATGTTCAGAGAGGAATCAATGCCTTCAACTAGCAGAACATCACGTATGAGTAAGGCAGAAACTTGGGCTAGTTGGATATTGTTTGAACTCACATTTTCTAGCGCTTAGTGAACACAGGGGACAAGAACACAAATACACAGGACGTACGCTAGTCCTAGCGTACGCTAGCGTACGTTCTGTGTATTAGCGTACGTCCTGTGTATTTGTGTTCTTGTCCCTTGTGTTCACTAAGCGCTAGAAAATATCACGTATGAAACGAACGAATTGAATGGCATACAGATTAAATGGCTTCAGTAATAACTTAGATAACTTTGCAGACTGGCATTCCAAGACACGTCTTGGAATGTTTAAATGGCACCATTTTCACGTATACTTTTTTTGTATTGCACGAGCTATAGGGTTTAATGCCGGGAAAAAATTATTCTACGTTAAGGTTACTTTGATGCAAACGTTGCAGTCAACTGTTTTTCAAAGTGATCTACAATTTTTTTCCTTTGACCCTTCGTTCTACAGGGCAATAATTATAAGGTTAGCTAATTAGACTTAACTAATCATTTAACGCTGAAGAACGAAAAAATACTGCAGACTAGGTCACGTGACTCTTAACAACCCTCATTTGGTCTCACGCGGCTAGGACATCTCGTGCTTTTTAAAAGCGTGGTTACTTTTAGCTGGGAAACCTGGTATATATATACACACATACCGTCGAACACATTCATAACACCCGCAGTTATATATATATATATATATATATATATATATATATATATATATATATATATATATATATATATATATATACCATCATACCCACTTATAACGGTCGAAGTTATAACGAATGCTCGCTTATTACGAACGGGTGGAGTTACCGTAAAATATGTATTAGGGCTAAACGCTGCATCTCAGATAAAAGGAACAACCGTGGCCACACCATTTGGTTATCACGAACGAGGACGTGCCGTAAACTCGTCCCCACACACGAAAAACGTGCGCTTCTAGTCAGCGCTGAGACCGAACAGCTTCTCCTATCTCTCGTGATCCTCTTCAAAGGAAGTGTCACCACTCAAAAAGCAATAAAAGACGAGGCGCTGAAACTGCAGGTATTCGCCGGCCAAGGGCGTCCCGACAGGCCTCGAGGTCCATCGGTGCGTATGTGTATGCTGTGTGGGCAAAGCGTCTAAAGTGGATGCAGATGCCTGGTAAGCACCAGACAGGGGTAACGTTGAAAGCGGAAGCACTGCACAGGGCCGGTGATCTAACAATGACCGCAATTTTAGAAGTTTGTGTAGCAGTATCGACGTACGCCCCACTGGCAAACCCGTAAACCTGGAGTGCGTCGCCTCCCCAGTCGAAACTCCACTTTCTTCGATGCTGCCGCTTGCAGGCAGCGGGCAGTCGGCATTCTGTGTCACCCTTCAAAAAGCCGTCGAATAGTGCCCGGCGCATCAATCAGTGAAACTAAAATCGGGCTGTAGCCGACAGTTCTCGCGTAAACTACTTGTTCCCATAAGATCCGCACGTCTATGCAGCTCTTACTCCGCGCAAAGGTTGTTTCAAGAGCCTAGCAGCTGCGGCCAGGTGTCGCTTTATTTGGGGCCCGATGCGCTACTGAAGTGTTTTGCCCAAGTGTTTACGCATACTGTACGTCCTCAGCGCACGTGCGCGTCGTTTTGGCTTCGCCGCTGCATCCTTGTCGAGTATCGGATACGAGCATGCCGGCGTATACCACCAGTGTCCGTGAACGTCTCAGTCGCTGTTGACATTACGGGTTCTTAAAGCGGCTTGTCCGCAGAAAGTGTCTCGGTCCGGAACAGATGATCGTGCTTGATAGTTTAGAACGCGGCTTGATACAGTGTGCTTTGAAGAAACAGACACGCAAAATGGACTTAAAAAAAGTAAACGCCATTTTTGCTTTAGTGTAATTTTTGGCTGCAGTAGAGCCACTTCAACTTCATTTATTACGAACTTCGTATACAACTAAAGCAGGTGCATCAACAACGCTTTGCAACAAATATACGTGTGTCTAATCACGCGGATGTTCAACAGCGGCTACAGTCGTTCCTTGCCCCATAAATAAAATTTACGGAAGAAAATTTTGATGCACTCGGCCGTCAGTCTCAGCCACATTGCCTTAATCATTTCCAAAGCGGTGAATAAATATATCCGGACCGGAACGTCGCCACATGGTGCGTCAATCGCTGTCACCACGCGCTGTATGTAGCGCCGATGCTAGGACATGTAGTGCTTGAATGACGCCTATGTCCGATGGCTGGATCTTGCACTTAGCATTCCGCTGCGAGAAGAGCATTTTCACCACTGTCAAAGAACGCAGCACGCGATGCGTCGCAAAGTTTCCAAGCACGAGCAGGAGCTCCTATTTCTTTCGCTAATGTCAAATGTCATGGTTGAACTCAACAAGCTCCGCGACGACAAATTGTGCCTCGCTTTATGAAGCTTATGCCTGATTGCACGTTCCCCGAATAAAAGTAGAAAGTGCGGCATTATGCAGGCCTTTGTGTTCGGCCGGTAGCGTACGAAAGCGTGCCTCCCAAAGTACCCCAGTTTGCTAGACTTGCCGAAGACAATGAACAGCCGCTGGATGCAGCCGTTCTTCCTCGTGATGTGCACAGAGGCACGTTAACGTCAACGTTTGTGACAAGTGCAGGTGTCGCCTTTCGAGGCATTCGTTATATATATATATATATATATATATCTTTATATATATATATATATATATATATATATATATATATATATATATATATATATATATATATATATATATATATATATATATATATACACCTCGCCGGCGGGGCTTCGGCTGGGATCGGGACGAGTACGGGAACCTGTCTCCCCGTCGCTTCCTCGCCCCGCCGGCGAAGAGCGGAGCCGCGAGCGACACATCCGCCCGCGCCGACGATCCCAGCCGAAGCCCCGCCGGCGAGGTGTTTATATATATATATATATATATATATATATATATATATATATATATATATATATATATATATATATATATATACGAGGTGTTTATATATATATATATATATATATATATATATATATATATATATATATATATATATATATATATATATATATATATATATATATATATATATATATATATATATATATATATATATATATATATATATATAAACACCTCGCCGGCGGGGCTTCGGCTGGGATCGTCGGCGCGGGCGGATGTGTCGCTCGCGGCTCCGCTCTTCGCCGGCGGGGCGAGGAAGCGACGGGGAGACAGGTTCCCGTACTCGTCCCGTCCGGCCTTCGGAGTATATATCCCTTGCCCTAGCGCGGGCAAACATTCGCTCGGAACCTTGCTGGTGAGTCGGACGACCTTGATTCATTAGTGTACCTTGTTGCTAGCTGGCATTATTGTTTCTGTAGAAATAAATGCCTGTTTGTGTCAGCCAATGTGTCGTTCCTTTGTTCCCCCAGAGCAAGGCCCGCCGTGCTCGGCGAGCGCTCGGTAGCGTACACGACCACGGGGTGGGGTCCGGGCGGCTTTGAACCGTGTCAGCCGCGATTGAGTGGGGAGAACGTACTTATCTCCCCAATTAAAACCCCACAGGGTCAAGCACCCCTGACAGCGACGGCCGCGCGCTTTTGTCCTCGCACTGTTTCACGCTGGAGGCCCCCTCGTCTTGGCAAACACCGGACGCGACGTGACGGGACCCTGCGAAGGTCATCTCGTGGGAAGATCTTGAAAATGTCAAGGAGGGGAGCAGCGGGAATGACGAATGGACCGCGGCGGCCAGATTTGAAACAACCCCAACGAGCGAGTATCGGTGTTGAAGCTAAGCCGCGTATGCTCCTGAGAACGCTGATCCCCCTGGGAAAGTCGGGACCGAGCGGACAGTCGCACACAGTGGAAGCACCCCGCCGGAGTCCGACGACAGCTCTAATTGCGGAACGGCGACAGGGTTGACGAGTTTCGACGAAACCGATTGCACGTGCGGGCACGCTTGTGTGGTTGTTGCTTTTCTTCTTTTGAGGGAGAGAGTTGGAGTAATACTGTGGACGTATGGTGCGTGGCACATAAACCTGGCGGGCCAATCATTTCAAGGGCCCGTTCCCAGAAATACATTTTCTTATAGCTATTTTGATGTTCCTTTCGTGCTGTGTGTTTTAGGGAGAGGGTTTAGAATCTTGTCGAAACGGGAAGGCGTGCCGTGCCACAGAGTTTCTAAACCAATCATGTGTTAGTTTGTTGTGATTAGGAGATGCAATGGATGGGCCAGGCTTCTAGGTCTTTAAAACGGGCCCCGGGGCCTGGAAAAAGCGTTCTGAGCTAGATTTAGATCCCTTGCATCTTCGGCGATGCCAAGGATGGAAGATTTTCCCTTAGCCAGTTCCATGTAATCATGCTTGCTGTCTACTCTGTTGTAAATATGTAAATTCCTGTATAAAGTTTCAGTTTGCCTTCCTTCAGTCAAGTGTTGCCGGATCTCGTCTGTTATACCGTCTCGGACGGTGGGGCACCTGATTTTGGAGCCCGAAGAAGAAACGAACCTTAACTAGCTGGCTGGGCAAAGCGAATCACAGAAAGCAGGAACAGATTCACGATGCCGAAGGAAAATGTTTAGAGGGAGATGACGCTGTGAACTACATTTCATCAGTGCGCTGCAGTTTGGCGCGCGCGAGTGGCGCCACCTGGTTAACAGCGGTGGCGAAAGGCGGACGCAGACAACGCAGCTCTCTGGTTCAGTTCGCAGTGAGCGAGGCGAGCGGTGAGGTGTTTCGTCCGAAGGCAAAAACAGACGGATAATTATGGGTGCTCCACCTACTGCTGTGTTTACCAATGTCATAACAGCTATAAAAGCACTGCAGTCAAGGTACCGAGTATATTTTTAAGGCTTTCCTTGGACATCGTGCATGCTCGCTCATGCACAGAGGGTCTGCTGGAAATGAATGCACTGTGGAATTAAATTCATAAAATTCATAAAATTAAATTCATTAAATAAACACAACACATCAAAAAAATTAAACATTCCCCTATGCACCTTGGTTTCGGTGACTGTTGGCTCCCTAAATAAGTTTGTCATACGAGCCCCTCTTTTCCTTTACCATGTCTGCTTATAGCTTAACGAGGGTCTCGGTTCTGGCAGCCTTGATGCCATAGGTAGCATAAGAGGGCTCTCGCACAGTTTCCGCCCTCGCCATTAGATGACGTTCCACGTCACGCTCGGGGTATTACAGGACGTGCGACGTCCGCCGCTATGGACGAGGGTGGCGCTGGTGAACACTCTCAAGGTTCGCTTACAACCACTAAACATAAATACCCACGAGAGCAGCAGATTGGAAAGCCGTCGCCGACGCGATATTCGGAGGTCATGGGTTCGTATCCCACCGGTGGCATGGTTGTTTTTTCTGCTGCTTTATAAGTAGTTATTTTTAAGCGATAGATTAATCAAAGTATTAATATTCCACTAATAAACACAACACATCAAAAAAATTAAACATTCCCCTATGCAATTTACTGAATTTTTCGTTTAATTGGTTAAAAAAAAGGTGAAACACCGTAGACTAATGCCGCTCTTGCAAGTTGGTAACGCGGCCAGGAGGACAGAAATTGGGGCAATCATTGTCCCCGTAAATTCAGTAGTGAACTACAATTCTTTAATTACCCTCTTATTGACTGAAGTTAGCGTGCGTATTTATGTTAAGAACTTGGAGGCCGTTGCCTTTGAGGGCTATTTCATTTAGAAGAATTTTAATAATACGCCTGTGTCCTGAGATGCGCACGTCGAAAATTTCGTCCCAGTTCGTCTAATTATACGCATGCTAGAGAGCGCCTCTCATCGTGAAGCACCTCCCTCGTGTGGCGTGACGCAGCTGTTGCGTATGGCACTTCGCCTTGCAAGAGTGCGTAGCGAGCGGCATGTCGTCTTTCTACCGGCTGCCGAAGCAATCGCTTAAATAGTTGACGCCAACCGAACAGCGATTCATCGGTTTCGATCACCAGAAATGGAAATGCCGGCGCAAAACGATGTCATCCGCTTCGTCGCTCTTTGCACACTCGTGCGATGCGGAGCGCCATACGCAACAGCTGCGTCATACGAAGGAGGTGCTTCACGCCGCGAGCCGCTGTCTCGCATGCGTAAATAGATCAACTGGGAGGAAATTTGCGACGTGCACATATCAGGACAGAGGCGCGTTGCTAAAATTGTACAGTATGGAATAGCCCTAAAAAGCAACTGCATTCAAGTTCCAATGTAAATAGCACGCTAAATTCAGGTAATAAAAAGTTAATTAAATAATTTTAATTAATTACTGAATTTCCGGGGACAACTACTGTCCCAATTAGTGTCCGCCTGGCCGCATTACCAACGTGCAAAAGCGGCAGTAGCGTACGGTGTTTCACTTTTTAAAGGCAGTAAAATCTAAATTTTAACACACTGTGTGTGTGTGTGTGTGTGTGTGTGTGTGTGTGTGTGTGTGTGTGCGTGCGTGTGTGTGCGTTTACGGTTCATGGGGGTTTAGCGTCCCAAAGCGACTCAGGCTATGAGGCACGCCGTAGTGAAGGGCTCCGGAAATTTCGGCCACCTGGGATTCTTTAACGTGCACTGACATCGCACAGTACAGGGGCTTCTAGAATTTCGCCTCCATCAAAATCCGACCTCCGCGGCCGGGATCGAACCGGCGTCTTTCGGGCCAGCAGCCGAGCGCCATAACAACCCAGCTATCGCGGCGGCTGTGTGTGTGTGTTGCTAAAATTGCACAATGGCGTGAGATATTGTACTGAAGTTGATAGTGCTTCTTGTTGTTGCAAAGACTTGTTAGGGAATGGGCTGCACAAAATTTCGTTATAGAAAGCTGAACCCCCCCCCCCCCCCCCCTCTTCAAATATTACTGCCCTAAACAGGTGTGGCTGACCCGATTTTGTAACTGTTTGGTACTTTAAACAATGCAAAATGCTTACAATGGATAAAAAAAGGCGGCAATCTTACAAAAGTGTCAGCGTAAGGAAGTCTTCTCTAAGAGTCCCGTATCTGAACTGCCCTGTTATGTCTTCTGTGGCAATGTCCAGGCGAAGATGCTGCATCTTTAAGACTAGAGTCCAAAGTTACAGGCAGAGCTGAGCAGCCAGCCGAGCAGCCGAGTTGTCGGTTGCTGTACAGACACGTGAGCTCACGTCATGTCAGTATTGCCTTCAAATCAATGCAGTACCACTCAGAGCGTGCTGTTAAGGCAGCTAGATACCCCTATTTTGGGACTGCGTAGCCCAAGAACGCCCTATGCCGCCGCAAATGACATTGAAGCGATGAAAGTGATGTGGTTATCGTCAAAACCGGGTACGTTGTTTTGCTCCGGCTTTTAAAACCTCCGATTTCTCGGTTTTAAAAACAGGTCTCCAAAAACACATTTGGCGTACTGCAGATAAGGACCTCGAGACCAAACCTTGCAAAATACTCAAGAAGAACGCGAGAACCTCAATCTTTCTTATCTTTCCTGAGCTAAACTTTCTTATCTCAGTAATGTGGTAGCGCGCTGAACATCCGTCCTCTCCTGCTCTCAAGAAAGAAGCCCTCAATAAAAGAATAAGTAACAGGGACTGAAAACTGGCGACAGAGCCAAACGCAGGCAAACGCCTGACCGCAGCTGAAATTCGATTCACGTTCGTGGTTCCATTAAAGCGCGATTTCCTTCTTTGGATTCCACCTTTAAGGAAATGAGTATTGATCAATTTCCTCTTGGCAAAACCGAGAGGTACCCTAATCTTAAGTACAAAGCAGTTTGGAATATCCGTCGTTTTCTGCGGTTACGAAACGACGCTGCGTTTGCGGGGTCTCGCTTTTTCGAACAGCTATCCTTCTGCCCGGGATATCCAGTGTGTTCGACCAGTTACGAAATAATCTCGGAACTGCCTCATCGCGACATCTGCTGAAGTGTTGTATTTCGTTTATCTACCTCATAAGGTTGAATTTCGCGAAAAAGGCGTGCAGGACAAAAAATGACATGAGGTACTTACCTACGCAAGGAACCCGGGTGGACTGTCCGGGAAGAAATGCAGGGCTCGCAAGTCAGACCCTGGAGGGAACAGAGATCGTTTCTGAGAGAATTGGCAGGTTTCTAGCCGCTATTAATTATTTCTTTCAGTTACTTTTCTTGAAACTCGTATTTTGGCTTTTTACCGGGGCAACGACGAAGTGAGTTTGTCCAAAGCTACTGAAACAATGCCAGTGGGATGAATAGACGCCGCTGAGTTCGTCTCTGTGTTTTCGCGCTTTTCAGGCATCAAACACGGATTTATGCTGCCGATAAAGTGGCAGACTTCGCCGCAATCTGCTGGCATTCGGCGATGGAGTCTTGACCAAAATCCAGGCCGGCGAAGGGATCCATGTAATGACTGTCTCTGCGTGTAAGTCCTGTCTGAACTCATCTGCATGTTAATTAAGCCACGCATTGCTCAAGAGCGTGTCACAAGACTAACTGCCTATGCGAATGTGTAGAAAGAATGTGCCGTTACCCATCATATGTGATGGTGACGTGTGTCGTTACTAATACGTGGTACGTATATTTTGGGATTTATGCCTTCGGATTCCTTTGTCTCCCAGTCTGCTTTCCACCCCGCGCCATCGGTGGGTTTATAAGCCACACACATGGCTTACAAAAATTCATTTCTTTAATGCAGGAATGATGGGGTACGTATTTCCTCATACAAGCTACGAAAAGTTGCTAGAGGGCGTTCAGTTTTCAGTGCGCGTATAGAAGACGCACCATGCTTGTGTCATGGGTGCAAAACGAAGTGGATGGCCTGTAACGGCTGCATAGATGGCGTTGTCACCTAAAACCGTGACGGTTGCAATCCATTCACTGAATAACACGCACATCGTCGGCGCTGATGGGACTAGGAATGGTTATGTACAAAACTCATTTATTCCTCTGCTGTCCAATGAGCATGTCATCCAGTTGATGCCTGGGTTGTAATGTAATACAGTCGAGCCCACCTACAGCGAACCTGACGGTCGCCCGGATTGCGTTCGCTACATTCGAAATTCGTAATAATTTGACCTTCCATATTACGGCCAAAAATGCTGATTGAGACAAAGCTGGCACGCTTCCTTTAAACTTTGAGACATTCACGTCTGCTACGCCGTCATAAAACCTGCTCCTTCACTCGAGATCCTTGATGGTGCTTTCTTAGCTCTTCAACACAGTCACGTGTCCTTGGCCAGAAACTTGCTGTCAACGGCCTGATTTAGGAGGCGCGATGTACGCTGTTAAAGATTGCATGGCCGCTACTGCTATGTTGGCCTGCTAGTCATCGCGTTCTTTACATTGCAGCAGTTGGGCAGTGCTTGTCCTTCGTGTACAGTGGACTCGTCAGTTTACGAGCCTGCGATGTCGGCGTCACCATCCGCACCAATGCATCTCAGCATCTCAGCTGGTGATGTCAGCTCCGACCAGCTGTGGATAAACAACACGTTGCGAAATGTCCAAGTTAGTTTCACCTCGTGGTTTTCAGACTGCGTCCTCTGTCGTTCCTGGGCCAATTTAGTGATCAAGAAATAGTGCAGTGCACTTCTCGCACGGGGTAGCGCCGCACAATGTGCACAGCCGATTGGGTAGGCGACTTATGTTACGTGACCGGCTTAGCCGACCTAGCAGAAAACCTTTGTATCTGAAGTTCTAACGTTGCTTAAATTGGTTTGTCACTGACCTAGCGCATAGTTTTGACATCAACGCTGCCCTTATCTAGCACCCACCACGCTTATCGTTCTGTTTCAGGCAATTTGCCGAGCCTGCACACACGTATGCATACATTTACATCACGGGCTGTCCGACCCATCGGTGCTTGCTCGGCCAACTGTTATCAATAGTTTTAATGCCACCCTTTTATTGCTTTTCAGGGTCGCCAAATATTTTTTGGAAGATGTCAGTGTGGCTGAGAGGCGCTCTCGTGTGACAGCGCTTGCGAAGAGCGTAAGTTTATCGACTGCTTGAGCGAGTTGATGGCCCATCCTCGTTCGCTATAAACCGGTAGTCGGGCCACGATTATTCGTTGTATAAGAGATGCGGTGACATTGCCCGAGTGCATATTTTTTTACGGCAGCACTGCGTCTTTTCTAACATTCGAGCGTTCGTCCTGCGGCCATTATAAGTGGGCTCGAGAGTATGCAGGGCATTTTGGCTTACAACAAAGGGAGAATATTTAAAACCAAGCCATTGGAAGTGAAAGCAGTTCTTTGCCACTGCAGTGTAAGCAGTGCTGAATACTAGAATACAGGCTAGTATGCAATATAGTAAGCTAATTAGTAAGCGCTACAAGTTAACTCAACGAGCGGCAAGGGAGCCAGGAAATTGGTAGGTAGTGTCGGACGGACGATATCAGTTCACACAGTTCTTGTGCCAGAGCACTCATATACCCACCAACACCAGCCAAGGATCTTGCCAACCGTCCCATCATTCTTTCTTGTGGCGTTACCTGGCAACAGTGGAGCCACTTACCCGAGCTTACCAGAGTTACTCGGGTTACACGGGTAAGCTGGGGTAAGTTCGGAGGAGCTTCGCGCAATCTGCAGCCAGTGGGAGGAAGCTCGGGTATATTCGGATGACCGTCGCGCAAGCTGCGCAAGAAGTTTCTCGGCAAGAGCAAAATAGGTTGCGCAATCCTTACCGGTGGCTGTGACAGAAACAACCACTTGCCAGTGCAGTGACGCATCAACTGCTGCGCCACTGCGCTGGTAGTGGTATGGGGACTCGCCGCCGTCTATGAATGTTAAGTAGAGAATGACCAGTTCTGCACATATGGGCATTAACACACTAAATCTATCGCGTCATGCCCTTAGGGCGGAGCTTAAGCGTCCCCTGCAATTGAAGAATGTACACGTGGTTTCGCACGTCTACTCGGTTTAACTACGTTAAACCCCTGCCACTTTTTCAGCATAGGTTTCCCCTCTAGATTTCAGTCAACGATCGTGCAAATCGACAAGCCTCGCCCATTTTCTGATGTTCACCACCACTATATAGCCACTGCGTTAGCTCAGTGGTTATGGGGCTCTGCTGATGATCTAAAAGACGCGGGTTCGATCTCGTCCGCGGCGGTCGCATTTCGATAGACGCGAAACGCTAAAGGCCTCTATACTGTGCAGTGTCAGTGCACGTTAAAGTATCCCATGTAATCGAAACGATCGTGAGGAGTTCACTACGGCCTGCCTCATAGCTTGAGTCACTTTGGTACGTTAAATCCCGTAAAACCAAAACCAAACTAAGCCCACTATTATCACTTTGAATGTTGTTTGAGCGACTAATTGTGTCTGTTACCTTCGCACCTTCTCTCTTTCTCTTCTCACTCCCCTTATCCCTCTTCCCCAGTGCAGGGTAGCCAACCAGAACACCCTTCTGCTTAACATATCTGCCTTCCTTCTTGCCCTTTTTCTCTCTCTCTCTGGAATGTTGCTGGAAATCTTCGCTGAAACACCCAGTATGTGCATCCACTATATTCGAAACAGCTGTCCTTCGCCTTTATGTATTTTCACCTGTCTGTAATGACTAATCGCCCTAAGCTGCACGCATTTCAGGAGAAAGTAAGCATGCAGTCTCTTAATGCAGCAGGACATGTCCATTGTTTATATTTGTTTCACTTGCTCCGAAAGCTCGCCTGCTAGCGTTCAAGTGTTCCTCCGTGCATCTCACTTTATCGCGCATGATAGCATATAATAAAGCACGGGCTTTTAGCGTTGTCCAGGTTTTGCTGAGTAGAACTATTGCTTGGAACCGTTTTATTCGGGAGGTACAGAGAAATCAACCCCTTCGCCGCAGCTAGTGCGAATTAAGTAACCTGTATAAAAAAGAGGAGAGCGAGGAGAGCAAGAAACATTGCGCCGCGCTGCGTGAAAGTTGGGCGTGAAGAGTATTTTGGTTCCAGCAAAGTGAGGGAGATAGAACGAAAGTAGAACTGAGACTAATGCGAAAGTCATAGCTAGGCATTCACTGGTTTCAGTAATGAAACTGTCTGACTACTTCGCATTTCCTGGCATCCTATTTAGGAAAGCAGGATGGAAGGAATGAACGAGAGAAGGAGGGAAGGAAAGAAGGAAACCACAAAAGAAGGAAAGAAAGAAAGAAGGGAATAAAGGAAGACAGAAAGAAAGAAAGAAAGGAAGAAGGAAAGAAAGAGGGAAAGAAAGGAAGGAAGAAGGAAGGAAAGAAAGAAAGAGAGGAAGAAAGAAAGAAGGGAAGGAAGAAAGGAAGAAAGAAAGGAAGAAGGAAGAAAAGAAAGAGAGAAAGAAAGGAAGAAAGAAAGACGCCAAAAGGAAAATAAAGAAAGAAAGCGTGGAAGAAAGAGGGAAAGAAAAAGAAAAGAGGGGAAGAAAAAGTAGACAGAAAAAGACAAGGAAAAATAAGGAAGGAAAGAAAGAAAGAAATAAAGACCGGCGCTCAGCGGTGGAGCCTTTGTAATTTGCACCAAAAAAGCAAAAGTTCTGAATGCACTTTTCCGACACGGCTGCTATATTCTATACGGCAAGTGACAATAAAATGCAGAGCTTTTAGTTGACTGTGAACTCCAATACTAAAGTAAAAATAGATCCGGTTACTGAGTTCCTCCTTTCGCTTTGCTCGTATACCTGCTCGCAAAAATATGCCGCGGTTCTTTTTTTTTTTATCCGCTACGTACTGATGAATTGTAAGGGCGGCGGTAGGTGGTGATGCCGTGTGGCGGAGTCTGCTACACCAGTGACGGAAACCCGGAACCTCCACTCCAGCGAGAAGTCGGAAATCCGCTTTCCATCCGAACCAGACCAAAAAACAAGCGATAGATAAAGCTGAACACGGAGCGATATCTCGAAGGTGACTTCTCAACACGGCTCCTTGATCAGCTTCGCTGCGAGAGGATTCCACTCGAAACAGAACTGATGCCTTTCCTTCCGATGTATTCCCCAGTATTAGTGTAGAAAAGCTACTCCACTTCGTGCCCTGCAGGCAGGAGAAATTCCCAAGAAGCACAGTTTTTGCTTGAGCCACTTGCTGAAACACTTGACGTACAAGACCTCAGATTACTTATTTCTTGTAGTTTCTGCACTTCTTTTTTGCTATATCTTGTAAACACGGTCGAGTCGACAGCTCTCGATGAAAACAACGCTCACGAGAGGCACAAATAGAAGAGGACGGACGTCTCGATGCCTTCGGGATTTCTGTAGTAGCATGGCAGCTTTGAGCAGCGCTGTTTCTTCCAGTCCTGCGGGGCCGCGAAGGGAAGCATACAGATAGCTTTCAGCAAGTCCACGGTGGGAATGACTTTAGATCTGTTGATTTGTGGGCTCTCGTTTGAATTACTGGACTGTATCTGTTTAGCTATCAAACTCACGTTAGAGGTTAAAAACTCAGAGACTGCTGCAATCTGGATCTTTTATATCAATGAATCCGTGTTATCGAATAGATGACAATAGAAAGACAATGGAAGGAAAGTCTCTTTCTCACAATAAACCGAAAAAGGGGGTACTCTATTTTTCTGCAAAAGGGGCTCTTCAAGAGAATGCGGCAGCCAAGAATATAGAAAAGGGATGGATTACTCAGTAGTTAAAAATAAAGGCGAGTGCACAGCTTTTGCCTGCAGTCGGCAAGCTGCAAAAAAGCGCTTTTTCTTCTTGTAGTTAAAAACAAACGAATGTGTAAAGAAGAATCTTTCCTTCCGAAAGCTAGAGAGCGTGGGCGGCGTTTCGTGAACAGCGACGGTAAGGTGATGGGTCAAAAAACACTTCTTCTTTTTCAATGCGCCTCTGTTGCAGTTTTCGACTGCGGAGCAGCTTCGCGGAGCTCCGTCATTTCTTTCGCGCTTGTCAAGCGTGACTCGCATTGTGCCACACTTATAAGTTCACCACTGGTAGTCGCTCGAGTTACCAGGGCACCCGCCTAGAATCGCAGAAATATTTCCTGAAACTAACTGAGCAGGGAGAAGGAGTGATAAACAGGGTGCTCCGAATTATTCGATTTAGATATTTCCTTTACATGCTGTCCGGATACTTCGGTGTGGTCTGTGCGGGTGCTTTGCATGGCCCGGCGTTCATTTTTTAGGCGATAGAGTGCAATTAAACAACGATCAGTTAAAAAAAATAAATAATCACCTTTTTAACTTTTTGGTTCCGGGCACAAGATTACATCCATAAACTGAAGGACGTCAAGGTCGAAAGCGAGCCCACTTTTAAAATTTTTGATTCGGCATTGTGGTTCAAGATATCGAATGGGAAAAAAAGATGTCCTTGCAAAATCAGCTTTTTCATGCTCAACACTGATAATGTCGTCGTTGCGCGATGTGTCATCGCGGAAAAAATGTCAAAATTTTCTTTGTCATAAAACGCATCAACATCATCAGCATTCCTTGCATTCATAATTTGAGGTTGAGATTTATTTTCGTTCAAAAATGAAAGAGGGAACTGCGACAAAAGGCGGTAAAGCCTGACGAAGTCACAGTTCCCCAAAACAGTTTATACAGCAGTGAGCAACAGAGAAATAACAAATATTAACATAGAATGATAGCGAACAAAATGCATTGCATCAAACGACAGTATCACCGTAAAAAAAATTACTTTTGATACAAAGACAGTGCATCATAAATCAAATCAAAGGCAGTGTATAAACATGGCATGAAGTCACTAAAGAAAACACACACAAACACCATGACACGAAAATAAGAGATGCTACGCTAAGTAAAAACTGAAATTAAATTGAGTCAGTGCTGATTAGTAACCTTTTGATGTCTTTTTAAATGTGTTCTTCTAGAGATCAAACATGACACTTAAAGATGGGTTATTGAGAACGACTGGAATCTGGTAATCAAGCTTTTGTTTGCCGTAATTTGTCCTTGCTTTAGGGAGCAAGTTTCTGTGCTGCCGAAGGGGGTATTTAGAAGGAGGGCGGTTTGGAGCAATAGAATAATTGAGTGATACAATTAGGTGAATGGTCAAGTTAACGAGTTTTCATGTGATTGCTTTTGTTGTTGTAATTATTCGTTAATAACGAAAATAAAACAAAATAAAAGAAAAAGATGTGTGCAAGTCCGAGCCAACTCCCGTCTGCTATCTTAAGCACCTGAACCACAGCCGGCGGAAATAAAAGGGGCGGCGTAGAAGATGGCTATGCGAATTGCATAGTGGAGGTATAGTAAGAAGGAATGGGAGGCGAGAATATATGTACAATTATATACAAGGCCACATTAATACTAATAAAAAGAAGGAAAAAGGTAAAACCGCTCTTGCTCTGGTGTCCGGGCGCTGTTCTGCATCGCACGCCAAGCGTCCACTGTCACTATATATAATACATATATGCGCACACTGTTAACACAGGCAGAGCATGATTCACGATCGCTATCTCGAACCACAATGTAGAATTAGCAATATTAGGAGCGTGGCTTGCCTCCGATGTTGTCAGGCTTCAGTTTCAGTTTCAGGAAATCTTGTCTTGAATGCTAAAACCAGAAACTAAGACGTTTATTAATTTTAGTCAGTTGGTTGTCCTTTCAGTGCACTCTGTCCTGTAAATAGCTTGCCACTAGGGCACTGCCGTAGCCGTTAGCGACTATATGCAAGGAATTGCGCTTGCGCTTACAGCACGTAGGCAGGTAGCGCCCGACTTCGACGTTTGCAGTAACAGTGTACGGTAGGGCTATATACAAAACCTCTGTTGTGTTCTGGTAGTCCCTGTGCGGGTAGCTATGGCAGTAACGACTGTTTAAAAGAAGAAAACTCTGTTTAGGTAGTTGAGGAGTTACAAGATACCATATATGTCCAAGGTCCTTGCTCCGTTGTTTTCGGCCTTGGTGTTGGAGTTGCCTTTGTTATAAGGCAGAGAGACATGTATTCTTCCTGATTTTGGGAATTAACCTATTTTACTCTCAGCAAACAATAAAATATATAAGAATGAGGGCAGATTATCAAAAAAACCTTACATGTTGGGTAGTTTGACGTGCGGGGAACCGTATACATTGCTTGGTGTGCATGTCGCAATTTAGAAAATGTGCCAAATCGAGGGTGGTGCATTCGTGTTTGCGTTAAGCTCTGAGTTTGTTTAAAAAAAGCCTCACCTATGTAGTTTCCGCGTCATTCAAGTTCGTCATATTCTCAGTACACACGTGTCACTCGCGTTGTCGTGTTTTGTGCTGAGCTGCTGAGCGTGCTGAGCTGAGCTGGACCAGTTGGCATACGACTGAATGCTAAAAGCAACATAAAAGGGAGTCAAGAACACAAAGCAACACAGCAAAGCCGCTGTTTGTGCTCCGTTTCAGGAGGGCTGTTCACATTAATTCGTCGATCTAATGGCTCTGCACGTCTTCTTATGGAGGCTACAGGCAACGACATTCTAGGCTGGCGCCAAAAGTCATGCATCGCTCGGCCTTTAATCAAATGGTACCTCGTTAATTTTGCGAGAAGCACATGTTATTTTGCTCAACGTGGCTCTGCGTCTGAATAAAAAGATTGAGAGATAATTAATAATCACGCGTGATGTAATTCTGGGAAGCGAAGTTGTAGTCACTCACGAAATCGGGAACTGAAGTTGACCTTTCAGGTCTCTTACGGCTTTCTTGTTTATATGAGCGATCTTGGAGTACTTATCAATTGTGTTCAAAGTGATAACGTAACGTTCGGCAATACGAAACTAGCATATTTTCTGTGGTTCGACTAAGGAAGTCAGGAGTCGTTTCGACGCGCAATTCGAGCAGATTCCAGGCCACCGAGTCCCTTTCTTTCGCGATAATTGTTGCGTGTTGCCAGTCTGAGGTGTGAGTGTCAATATAGACGTGCTCGGAAACCGGGCCTGCCGGATATTTTTTTTTAATGCGACAGTAATTTGGTTGTCGACTCCCCATAAAATTTCCGGCTTCTCTGTGAAGAAATTAGCTGAATGGCCGACAGAGGTCACGTGACCTTGTGACGTGATCACATCTTGCCCACCGTGGCAGGTTGTAGCCTTCTCACCGGATTGTGAGCAAACTGCCCACCCTTGCCAAAGCCAAATTCAATGCAGTCGCCGCCTGCCCACCTTGGCTCTGCGCATGAGCCTTACAGGAGCTCGGGAAGAGCAACCTGAGACTCACAAGACCCACCGGTGGCTGTGTTTGAAACAGCCGCCTGCTGGTGCTGTGGCACATCTCTTAACCACTTTTCCACTGCGCCAGTAGTGGCGAGGACTACCCGCGGTCTATGAATCATATTAACAGGGTCGGCACGTCATCAGCACCACGTGACCAAATAAAACCTTATCGAAGAAACACAACAGATCTTCCGGTTGTAATTTGGGGCCTCAGAACAGAAATTCTTGTAGTTAGAACAGGATTTTCTGTAGTATTGAGCAGTCTCCTCTCGTAACCACAAAGCCAGTTATGTTGCAACAACAGACAGCTTCCCAATATTACAGAAAAATCTGTTGTAACGGCAGGACGACAATAATTTTTCTATTTCTGGACCGGCTCTCTCAAATTTTTATATGGGAAGGGCGCCATCAAATTTGAAAATCAGAGGATCCCCAAAATTTGAATGTTGGCCCACTCCCCAATATTTCTAAGGACCGCCAAAATTTTTGAAGTAGGCCAACGCCCGAAAAAAGCATAAGGTGGGCTATTGGGTGGATTGAGGTGGATTAGTGAGTCGGACTAGTATAATCGAATATGGTAATCTAATGGAAGGTATTCGAACATTCTAGGTGGTGACCCATGCATACCATTTAAGGGCACTGGAACCGGTTACAATTGGAGCGCCTCAAGGGGCGTTGTATACAACGTCACAAAAACTTCGGTAGCGTAGAACTGGAGCGAAAGTTTCCCTCTGTTCTTGCGTGTAATAATGCGCCGTAAAAGAAATAGCCTTCGTTTTTCGTGTACTGAAATCAAACACTCTCAGATCTCGGTATTCGCTCTATTTCGCACCAAGCTACACTAACGCCAACAAGAGACCCGTTGTGTCCGTGCTGATGACACTTGCCAAACGCGTTTGGTTAGACAATGAAGAGAAGGAAAAAACAAATTATTACTGTACACCCAGAAGAGTGAGCGAATTGCTAACCCTAAGCATGCCACTGGAAGA
Organism: Amblyomma americanum; assembly: GCF_052857255.1. NCBI lineage: Eukaryota > Metazoa > Arthropoda > Arachnida > Ixodida > Ixodidae > Amblyomma > Amblyomma americanum. Next base: position 261,203,936 of record NC_135497.1, read on the forward strand.
CCCGTAAGCAGAATTTTTCATCTCAGTGCCCCAAGTAGCCGAACTTTTTGTTATCGTGCAGTAAATTGATACGCAAGAGGTGTCAGTGAGGTCACTGCGAGATTTTTGCTGACTGCGACCTCGTTTCGTCGCGTGCCATTAAGCATGCTTCGCAACAGGCTGGTAAACGTGAATGACGAGCTTTCAGGCCTAAATTTCCTTGACTTTGTATGCAAGATCTCGTGCGGCGACTGCAATCGCATTTATTGTGGCGAAATGGGAAAGAACTGAAGTACTCCAGCATGATTCAGGAAGCAAGAAATACGAAGCAGACACGGTCACTGAGCACGTCCATCTTGACTACCACACTTCAGACTGGGACACCGCAGTGGTATCGCGAAAGAGAGACACGCTCGCCAGTCTTCTGCTGAGATAACTCCTCCATGGCACAGAAGAATCCTGACACCCTTAACATAAGAGCGGGAAACATAATATTCAACTGTTGCGGGGCATTGCGTCATCCATCCATCTGTACGTTGAAACTATGTCCAGAGCATCTTATGGGCACAAGGAACCCGCCATGATTCCGGAACGTCATCTTCATCTATTGATTTGGCCAGTGACTGCAATGCAGTTTCCTATTGTGTGTCCTCGCCATATAAAACTGCCTCGAACCGTTTTCCGCAGGGTGAGCTGCCTCTCTTACGGTTTAAGGGGGTCTCCTGGGGAAGATGAAACGGGAGTGAGGCACTGAAGCACTGGAATCAGACCAGGCGATAGGGGCAGAACGAGAACAGATACCCCGTCGCCCGAAGCTCTTTGCCTGTGCTATTCACACTGCGTGCGCTCTCGCCTCCACCACGCCCTGCGGGTAGCGCGACTTCATACCGCGTGCCAGTCGCTGGGTGTCCGCGAATGCGTTTCGGCGCGCGCCTTTTCGCCGGCCGCTTCCGGGCCGTAGCGGCGGCCAGAGGGCGGGGAAGAGCCACCTGCCTTGTGGGTCGGAGAAGGTTGGCACTCGGTCCCACCGGGGGAATTAGAGTCCGTCAACCGAGCCCCTAAGCCTAGTCGCTTGGGCAGCCGTGTCGCGCTGTGGGTACTTACGACTTTGCCGAGTGCGCTGCGTTGTTGCTGTGAGCTCTTGTCCCCGAAGACGGCATGCGGGAGTGAGGGCAGAGCCGCCGTCTGAGTTCCCGGCCTAGCTGCGGGAAACCAAGAGGTGGCCGTACCGGGGCCTTCTACCACTCCAGAACTTTCGGCCTCTAATGGCAATCAGCCCATGCTGATTAATGCTTTGAGCGGCTAACCCTTTCCGGCCAAGCGAATCCTGTTGGAATCACCAACTTTAAAGGACAGCAGTCTTGACGTTGGGACGAAAGTTCAGCTGCTTTTGCAGCATTTAACTTTCTGTCTACATATAATAGCAACCCTTCGACTCGCAGGCAAATGCTGCTGCGTGGGAAGGGAGTATTGAAGGTGCTTGCGCTCTTCTGCCGCAACCGATGGATACCGCTTCCGCCGTTTGACCATGTGCACGAAAAGAAACGGTGCTTGTGTCTCACTGAATTACGAGGGCTAAGGGCTCGCAAATACCAATTATTCCAAATGGAATCAATGGAAGATGGAGGCCCTGAAGTAGAATGTGCCCCGCGGCCATGATTGAGTTCCTGTGATAGCTTGTTTTTTTTTTATTCATAACGGCGGCGAAGGAGCACAAACACAAGAGAAGAAACACGCAAACACACGGACGAACGCTGCACTCAGACCTGCTTTTAATGGAAATAGATTTTGCGTAAATAAAGGCTCTACGCGTCTGCGCACTACAGAGAGGATAAAAAAACATCCACGTGTTACGGTAACATCACAAAGACATCGTATCGAACGCTGCACTCAGACCTGCTTTTAATGGAAATAGATTTTGCGTAAATAAAGGCTCTACGCGTCTGCGCACTACAGAGAGGATAAAAAAACATCCACGTGTTACGGTAACATCACAAAGACATCGTATCTTATAGCCGCGAAAAGGTCGAACTCCGAAGTATACATAAAAATCGAATCATCACTAATACAGCAATCAGCTCTTTTCTTTATATGATAGGCTTCCAGGAGAATTCTAGTGCCTAGAATTCTAGGCCGGTTCCAGGTAGCAGAAGTGCGTCGTGTTACAATTACGCAGGCAGCATATTTTCCCACTGTCCTCGCACTTCAGGTCTTCGCATGACTTCCGGTCAGGCTGGTAACGGCTGCAGTCTTCATTGTCCCGCACAACATGGCAGGTCTTGGTCACGATAATTTCCGCTGTGGCTGCACGGGAGAATGTAAGAAAGTGTCATAATTCATTTCCATTACATCAACATTTTACGCGCAAAACAAAAAATAAAGAATTAAAGAATGAATCGCGAATGCGAAATCAAAAGCAGTTCTTTTCACCAATGCTTCCGACTATGTTTTACAATATTCTTAACAATGATTTTCAACATGCACCTTCGTTATATTCGAAGCTCAAGTTCTTTATTGCCGAATTTCACTCTCAGGTCCCAAATTTTCTCACCAACCTGTACATCACGAAACGTCGATTGGTTTGGTACCACCCGAATCCCTCTGCGACCACTGGTTCGCCAGCCACGGCATGCCGAAAGTCGCCCCTATTACGGTTTGGTGGACCAAAGATCATCGGTACGAATACCTCACACATACCAGGCTCAACTCCACTAATAACTTATGCATCGAAATGTGTCCATTCGTTTGCCGCCACTCCGAACTCTGCGCCACACGGGTGGGCCACAATTTTACCAGCAGTGGTGACCCCAAGTGGCACCAGTCTCGGCACCCGCTCAGGTGGTACATATGTAGCAGAACTCTTTCATTCTCCTTGACATCAACAGCAAGTAAGAAAGCCAGTAATAGGGGTAAGTCGGCCGTCGTGCCGGCCCAACGACTGCGCGCGCGCGATCACATGAAAGGGGGGGGGGGGGGGGTCACGATTTGCACGATTTTGCTGCAATTTGATCACGTGACCGGCCGCCATCTAGAACTCTCGGATGGGCAAGGCAGAGAGAGAAAAAATCAGGGGGCACTTTGTTGACCTAAAGTGCGGTGTTGCTGCTTGCGTCGCTGATGTGTGGCTAAGATGTTGAGTACAAAATTGTTCGTGAATCTTTAATGCTGGAGACCCTGGAGGGCGTTTGGGAGGCATCTGTCCGATTCGATGCCTTTCTGCAGACACTCTCTATATAGTGTCCTAGACAAGGAGAACTACGTATGAGTTGGCAGGAAGTAGCTTAGTCGTTACAATAAAGAAAAAAAAAAGTAGCGCAGTCGATAGCACGCTGGGCTGCGGAACGTAAGGATGGTGGTCCGAATCCCATCGGGCACAAAGGTTTTTTTTATTATCGAGTTGAAGAGCGTAACGGACGGACGGTCGGACGGACGCTAGCATGAGCCATTAAAGGTTTTCGCCTTAAAAAATCAGCCGACGGTGAGGCAATGATCGAATACCGAGCGTAACACACCTAACATAGGTCGCCGGCGCACACACACACACTCCCCCCCCCCCCCCCCCCTCCCCCCCTGTCCCAACTCACAGCGCGCTTTCCCACCGCCTTATGTTGTTGAAGTGCAGTTTTTACATGTTCTAGGAGAGTTTCTCACCGCATTTGCTGCAGATATTCAAGGCCACGTTCAAGAGGAAGCCGAAAGCAGCGAAGGCAAGTACGGTACCGGGCTTCATGATGCAGGAGTGGGGTAGCAAAATCTGCGCCAGAAAGGGACAAGTTTGTTTCTGCAGAAGGATAGGGCAACAGGTCCCTCATGCTTACCATATAACGATGTCATAAAATTAATATGCAGTATTCGAGCCAGGAGCGAGTTTTTAATACACACTCGCTAGCGAGGCGTCCTTCTGTTACTTCCGGTCTAACTAATGCCCTTATTGCGAATTTTTTGCGTAACAGATAACGAGACAGTCTTATTTTTTGCGTTACCAACCTTCACATTCATGTTCAAGTATCTAAATGTGGGCCTTAAACAGGACCGGTACATAAAAAAATGCATAAAAAACTACATAAAAACTCGCCCATGAGTGTGAACTCAGCTCGCTGAGACTTCCAGCACTAGGATGTTACTGTGTAATACGTGGCCATTTGTACAGAGTCTAGAAATGTGCGCAAGTGGAGGTAGAACCAGCGTTAAATACTTCTTGTAGTGATAAAACCAGCCTGCATTTTTCGTACCTTCACTGTAACTAACTACGCTTTGCCGTTGCTGCTTTCAGCAACCGAAGGCTTGCAAGGCAATCTCCGTGGGTCATTTACATGTACTGCTGGCGTTCTAAGGTGCAGGATTAGCCGAAGCACGTACGATACACCGATCGTTCACAGTTTTTAGGCCGTCCATGAAAACAAGAAAAGCATGGGCTGGCTAGTAACTGGGAAAAAGGCTAGAAATAAAGTAAATGTAGAGAATAAGCGGGCGAAGACCGCATATTATTAAAAGATATTTGTAGGTATTAATAAACAATGTCCTCGTGTGGCATGGATAACTATGAATAATATGCGACGTGATCGACGTAATGGTTCTCGTTTAATTCCAAGAACAATACCCGTAAATAACTGTGAACTGAAAGGTTGCGAATTAAGTGAACACTCGAACCACTACTTTATAAATGTTGCAGCCCCGACTTGTACTCCGTTACAGTTGCCGAAGCTTATAACAGGACTCCTGCAGTGGAAAATAAATATACAACCCATTCATGGGCGTAATAAACAGTAGACCAGTATATACTGAATATTACAAATTAAGCCTATTAAAAGCATATTAGCATTCCTAACGTATTCCTTTGCTCATATTTTCAATCTGGTATTAAAATGCGAGAGCATCAGTAACATATAAACGTGAAGATCACAGTTATGCGTCCAATTACGGACTAATTTTAGTACTTCAGGTATACTTCAAGTGACTAGAAAAGCTAATCTTTTCTCTCATTTCAAAGTTTTATGACAAGAAAAGTGCTTTAACAGACTCAGGATATGACTTCAAGAAAGGTTGGTCTACTCAGGCTGCCTTGCTGGCCTTAAAACTAAAGTTCTAGTAAATACTGGCGCTAATCTTTTGGCACCAGGCATTTGTATTGATTTCAGTGGAGATTTCGACTGCACTGATTCTAATATTGTTATTAATAAACTTTCATTGTCCGAGATCTAGTAGAACACTTTTAGCTTTGCTTCAATCCTACTCGGAAAATAGGTATCACTGTGGGCAATACCCAAAGGTGATCCCTCTTACTAATCACACAAACAAACAAACCAACAAAAAAGTGTTTTCGGTCGGAATCTATTTAATACTTATTGGATAATATTGTCAACATTCCCACCTTAGTCCAATTCGTGATCTATGCTGACGATAGTACCTTACTCATTTCTAGGAATAACATCAAACATCTAGTATTAACGTTCAGAGATATTCTTACTAAACGGTTGAAATGGGCCACAGCATATCAAATCAAGATAAGCCCAATTAAATGCAAAGGTAATATCTTTCGTGTCAAGAATAAAGTAGTTCCTGGCAGTAGTCACTCATTTCTGAAGGCCAGCGCATCGAAATAGTTAGCTAACGTAATATTCTCGGTGTGCACTGTTCTGCTTACCTTAATTGGGAAGCTCAAAAATGCTGTATTTTAAAATGGTCCTGCTGTTCCTGGTGTAATCTTACGTTGCCGTACATTGCATCCCATAAGTGCTAAACTACAAATATATTGTCCTATGTTCCTTAAATATAAATATATTGTACTGTTTCTTCTTTCCCACGTTAAATACTGTACTACCTAATGCCTAAAACTAATGCAAAATAAAACAAATATGAACAAGCTTTTGGTCTTGCAAAAGCAGGTTATTCGACTCGACTCATTGTAAACTTTCAACTAACGTCGAGTTCTACAATAACAATGCTTAAAATAATCTGTGTATAATATCTATGAATATCATTTGTTGTAAATAATGATCTATAAGCAAGCAATGAAAAGCGAAGAAGAGAACTTAAATGCCAACAAAAAATACAAATACAATAGCTCTTGGAGAACCAATAAAACTGAGGTTGATTAGCACCTCTAAAGGACAGTTTTCTCGCCTTAAAAATTGAAATTAGCCTGCGCTTATATTGAGCTTCCTCGGACTGAGGTCTCTATTTTGTGTTTGTGTTTGACAATTGTAATTGACAATTGCTTTTGAGGGAAGGAAACAGCGCAGTATCTGCCTCACATATCTCGATGGACACCCAAACTGCGAGATAAAGAATAAATAAAGCAGGGAATGAAAGAAGACAGAAACAAAGGGCGTATTTCACTTGTCTCATTTGCGTTTCATTTGTTGCAGATTTGCAGACCTTTCTTCAACAGGTATTAGTAATTTCGTGGCACAACTTGCATCACTTAGCTATCGCACTGGAAATGTCGACACTTAATGTACTGATACGTGGTTTGTACTGTAGTTTAGAACTGGTACAAACTTCAGTCATAATGTACCTTTTTTAACAAATTAAATATTTCTGCTGGTTTAGTCTATAGCAGTCGAGAACTTAATTTGTGCAACTTGTATGTATTCTTCCTTTCTGTACTTCAATTATTTATCAAGTCTTTACAAACTCTTGTCATGTTTCAAAACTGTTTTTTCTTTATTTCATTATTGAGAAACATTTTATGTACTCCTTTTTTGTGTTTGCAAATGATGTATGCTTTGTTTAAAACAGTGATGTATACTTTACTATTTTTCACGATGATTTATATTGTGTTTTCAGCTGTAACTTAATGCAAAAGCTTTCAAGGCCTTCGACAATATGTTTTGTGCAGCTTTTAGCTCAGGTACTTATCTACCTCCTGCGAAGTAAAATTTGATTTGATTTTGATTTATTCTCGAACGAATTTGATGTGCTCCAATTGGCACTCGATAACTCAATAGCAGATAAGCGCAAGCACAGCGGTAAATTTTTGTGCAAGGCGGTGAAGCATGGCGCCATGCCGTATTTGAAGTTGAGTGCGAGTAACTATTGCTAGGTGTTGGACAAACGTTGGTAAACTTGGCGAACAGTGAGGAAGCTATGAGCTTCAAACTAGTCTTTTTTAGCTTGGAATCTGCTTCCACTCTAATAGTTAATGTCGAAATGAAGAAAACGAACAAGAGAAAAATATTGTCTGCTGCTAGCCTTCTATTAAGGCCTGTTTTCTTTCTCTCTCATAGAGCGCCTTTTTTAGGAGTTACTATTCATGCCAACCTAATTTCAATGATCATGTCTCTTAGTTAGCTAAGTTTCTTACTGTATAAGAGCAGTTATTAAGGCGCTCTTTTATTTTGACACCGACACCCTCATTTTATTATATTTGCGTTTTTTTTTTGTTTTGGACAGGTCTAATAACACGCACCTAACACCTTTTAAAATATAGCAGCAACAAGGCATTCTCATAATTTCCTTGTGCCGTGGCAGTTCCCATCAGCGGCATTGGTCACTACGTTTCAGATCATGCCGATACCATAACTTTGTGTCTGCAACCAGGGCATCATGTCCTTTAACATATATTATAGTAACCGTACCTTAGATTACTTCCTTTTGATATGATTTCTAGCAAGAACGTTAGAGCGTTTCAAATTACCATCGCCGCTCTCTCCAGGCAATGCCCACTAAGTATGACCAGCAATCACTGGAATTTTTCAATTTCGTTTCGGAATTCAGTAGACATTAATACATCAAGCATTTCAAATCACTTTGTTTCTTCAGTTTTAGGTGAGCAAATTAGGTGAACACTTCATCAAATTTGGTGAACATTTCCTCAAATTTAGGTGAACATTTCCACAAATTCATCGGATGTATTTTTCTAGTTCTCAGATATGTACAGGCAACCTCAATATGATAGGAAACACCTTCAGCCAATCATCTGTGCGTAAGTATGAGCGTAAGACACATTTTTTTGTTCTAAACAGTTTTCCTTAAGACAGATAATATCTATGAAACAATTTTCACCTTAGAGTACAAGCAACAACGGCGCTCGTTTTCTTTTTTTGTGTGCTAGCAGACTGGTTTCTTTCATACTGCAGGGAGCTGTGTGTACATATTTTTACAGAGAGCTAGAGCTGTCCTGGGTTTTCTGTCGTGCTAGTGGTATGTCGTAGTCGCCGACGTAACCGGCAGGTGCGTTGCAATAGGAACCACTCGGTGGACGGCTACAGTGCAAGGAGGAAAGTATGACGTGAGCGGAGAAGTGCGTAACCGGTGAGTGGTTACCACAGGAACCATCTGGATGGTGGTTGCCGTGGAAGGAGGTAGGTATCGTCAAAGTGGAGGAATCCACAACCGGAGGATGGTTGCTGTGGACGGAGGAAGGTATGGCGAGAGCGTAAGATGGCGCAGCCAGGCGGTGGTTGCCACAGAAACCATCCGGAGGGCAGTTACCCTGGAAGGACTAGGAGGGTTACCAGGGAAGGAGGCTTTATGGCGAGAGCGTAGGAAGGCGTAACTGGAGGGGGGCTACCACGGGAACCGTCCGGAAGGGGGTTACCCTGGAAGGAGGTGGGTATGGCGCGAGCGAAGGAATTCTCAATCGGAGGATGATTAGCGTGGAAGCAGAAGGGCAAGGCGCAGCGTGAGAAAGCGCAGCCAGTAGGTGGTTGCCACGGGATGGGGTGGTTTGCAGCTGGTGCAAAACGCGCCTCCCAACGAGAGGATCATCGACGGCGCTTCGCTTCTAGAGCGGCAGACTGGAGAGCAGACCTAGACGAAAAAGGACCATGTGTGGAAAACTGAAAAGAGCGCCCTAGAACTGCACAGATGTCAGGTCGCTCTCGTATTCTCTACAGAAACATATCGCAAAATATAAATATCTCAACAACAGTAGCTGAATCTCGCGTTTACCAGTGGCAACCGTCCTGTGAATTTTTTTGTGCAGTCGAATTCTTACCTGTTTTTTTTTTTTGCACATGATCAGCTTTCTTTGCACCTTCTTGCAAGAAAGCTTCGATTGTGTTCATGCATGTATCGCTTTTTTTGCTTCCCTCTCTGCGGTGATATTTTTCCTTGATGTATTTTGTGCACGCGCATCCATGTATTTCCATGGCTTTCTACGTACCGTCATCTTCGACTCTGACGTCACATCGCACTGGCAATTTAAGCGGCTGTCTCAGCGACAGACCATTTAGTTGGCACGGGAGCATCATTTGGAACACCATGGCTCATGCAGCGTATCTTTCCGCTTCGCAGGTGTGTAAAAAATTTTCGCTTTGCACTAAGAGAAGTGACGACCCGTTCTTGCTTTTGCTCTCGTGCCAACGAGTGCTTTGTGAAATTGTCAGCGATTGTTTCTCCATGGCTATGCTCATATTGCGCTCCAGTGACGCGGAAACTAATCCGGGGCCTACCCCACGTAATACCGAGGCATTACTTGAACTGCAACATCTGCCCGCCAATCCTTTGGAGCAGATGGAAGTTCTTTTTCGGCTGTTAAAGGACCTCCAGGCACGATCTGTAGAATCTGCTAAGGGCAGGCCGAGTTAGTTAACTATGTCAAGGCTATTAAGGCTGGTCAGAAGAACATTGAGACCAAAATCGAGGCAATCCAGAATAGATTAGACAGCGTTGAAGAAAAAAAACACAAAGGTATTAGACCATCTTGATGATAAAATTGCCGGAATTCAAGTGACTGCGCAAGTCCCAACAAATTGGCTCGACTCTTTACAACTGAGCGTTGACGAACTTGAGGACAGATCACGACGCAACAACCTCATTTTTCACGGTATCCCTGACTCTCGCGAATCATGGGAACAGTCAGAGTCGAATGTAATGGACGCACTCACCGAAATCTTCGACAGCCTGCCCGACACTGAAATAGAACGTGCTCATCGCATTGGACACTACAGGCCCGATAAGTGTCGCCCAATTGTTGTTAAGTTCACCAGCACGAAAACAAAAGATAACATACCTTCCGCGCGAGCAAAACTGAAAGAAAATGATGTGTCTGTTTCCGAAGATTTTTCGCCCGTCACACGCCACTAATTGAGTACGCTAAAAGCCAGCCCCAACCATGTCCTTTCCAGTTAAGATACACAAAACTAATCATGAATAAAAAAAGTTCCTCTATGACCCGGAAACAGACACCGTCAGCGCAAATGCCCCGTACAAACCACGAGATGGCGGCCAGCAAGTTCATTCTGAACACGGCTCAAGTTAAGAAAACGCTAGAGGAATGCGCATCCGATGTATCAGTTTTCTTTACTAATATTCGAAGCATTATGAATAGGCGTGCTTCCTTAACAGCTGTCTGAGAGACTTGCAATATTGATATTTCAGTGCATACTGAAGCGTGGCTGCATTCCCAGGTTCAATATCATGAGGGTTTTCAAACTGCTCATCATTTTTCACTCTATCGTTGTGACCGAACAATGCGACAGGGAGGCGGCGTGCTCTTAGCCATTTCAAAAGATTTCCCATCCCAATGTATTCACGTGCCTACTGGCCTTGAAACGATTTGGGCCGTCGTTCAACTAAACCATCAGAAGATAATCATTGGTGTTTGTTACCACCCCCCCCCCTCCCATATCATTCAGCATGATGCCATTAACATCGGTACAAGGCGTCATCCCACATTACCTTTATTTCTGTCTGGCGATTTTAATCTACCGAATATAGTATGAAGCACTGAATATCCAACATTACAGCTTTTTTCGTCATTAGCCAATCATTTCCTAGATATGTGCTCTGTTTTATCGTTTTCACAACTTGTTACTAGACCTAGAAGAATTATGGAATCCGTTGCAAACACACTTGACCTTGTATTAATATCGCGGCCGGATCTTGTTTCCGACATCACGTACTTACCTGGCTTAAGCGACCACTCGGTACTTCCATTCAACTTGAATATCTTGCGACCAAAAACCGTTAAAAAATTCAAACCGTTCCGAAATTACGGAAAGCAAATTTTGAAGCCTTTAACCCTCAATAATCCACCTATCCTGACGTTTTTAACAGACGTTGAATGTTGCAGTGTTCAGTCCCACTGGGATATGTTTGCTTCTATTTTTGCTGAACTTACAAACAAATACATCCCACTTCATACCCTCGCATCTAACCATAACGCTCCGTGGTACAAGATCTGTCTCAAGCGCTTGTCTAATAAAAAAAGCCTCCATAAATGAGCCAAAAGTTCTTCTAACATAACGAAGTGGACTAAATACAAACTGGCAGCCCACGACTATGCAGCTGCACTTAAACAAGCCAAGAATAACTTTCTTCTTAATACCTTGCCATCCATGCTTAAAACCAACATCAAAAAATTCTGGCGTGTCATTAACCCCAGAGCTGATTACATGGTAACCCTGATGGGAGATAGGGCCTTCGGTTTTGTTCACCTTTGAACTTCCTGCTTTATATTCTCGCCATGTTATTACACTGTACGAGAAATCCAGAAAATTTTAAGTTTAATCTGAACCAGGTAAGGTTACTATTTTTCCATGCAGCATGGAACATCTTGCGAGTCGGAGTTCCCGGTTGCCTCAGGAAATAAATCAACAGCATAGCGACGCTGGAGCTGTCGGCATTCCTGGAAAATGCATAAGAAGTGCGTGTTCAGTGTTCTGTTGATGGCGATAGTAGTAAACTGTGAGCGAATAGCTTTACTTAAAGAAAAAGCAAAGTTCTTGTGGAAAGTGCAGTGACTATGTATTTATACTCTGGATTCTTTCTACCGCAGTGTGAAACTGGAGGGCAGTATCCAGGGAAAATTTTATCGTAGGAGTTTCTTGAAAAAGTGCTGTAATAGCCCACTGGCTGGTGTTTACAAGTATTCAATGTATCTGTTTACTTGCAGCAGTGTATCCTCTTCGGAGTTTGCCGTCTGGCAACCACGGCCAACCTCCGCAGCCAAAGCGGGACAAATGAGTCTACGTTGTTCCCCTACTTCAATGCTGCGTTCTTTTTTTGTTTGGTAAAGAGAGATATAATCTTCTTGCAATTTAAAGTAACAGTTGATTTTCTGTTATACTTTTATTAACTGCATCTTATTCGGCCATTCCGCTTTGTCATAAGCGACCGCACCTTTCAGTGAACTGATGTAAACCTCGTGTTCCTGCTGAGCAAGCAGTAGCTGTTTTGCTGAGTAACTGAGTACACTTATTCTATTGGAGGCTTTTCTTGGGTCAGCATTGTTTTTGTTCTGCGAATTCACTCAAACGTGCCACTGCTGCTTCTTCGAAATAACATCCTTTACTACATATTATTATAGCACTCTTTATTCACCAAGTTAGCCCTTTGCAACTAGAGAGGATAGGGATTATAGCTTAAATTTATGCTCACATTTTTTCCATTTTCAGTTTGGTTTATGGGTTTCGAGTATGCTGCAGTACGGAGAACATTGCTGATTTGCGGTGATTAATTCATTCACGAGACGCACCGGCTTTGTTGTAAATAAAGTTCATAAAGAACGTAAACCAGATCTTCCTTAAATTTTGCACAGATCATGGTTCTGCCGATGGTAGTGTCAGAATACTGTCGTTGGCGAATCCAGCTCTTCGGAAATTATGAAGTCAGCTGTTTCATTTTTTTTTTGTACGGTGAAGACGAAAGTAATGACTTGAAAGTAGACGTTGTAAACCCCTAGCAAACTTGTGCTCCTTGTCACCTTCCCGTTAGTGTTAAGAGACCAAGGAAGGAAAGGCGCCTGCTAAGCGGCAAGGTAAATAAAATAAAGCGCTAAAGGAACCATATGCGCAAAGCTAACATCATACTTTTAAAAGAGGAGGAGGTTGATTAGTCGAAAAGCCGTCCAAACATTAAAACGGACTGACTGGAGCAAATGATATCACGATAAGTGAAACAATGCATGAAAGCGAAATGCAAATTATTCAATGAAGAAATCCAGCGAAGCGCGGTCGTATGCACCGAAGCATTTGACGTTTAATCGTACGTGCAGAGTCTATCTAGATTGACTCTCAGTTCCTCCAACTACGATGCGATGTCGTGGATTATTCCGTCTCAGCGCTTCTTGGGCAAAAGGCGATGTCTTTTTATGTTTGCTTTCTGTGTCAGTAATTCCTTCTCTAACGTAGTTTGAATCTCTTCAGTGTATCGGGTGTTTCCTTTACAAAACTGGAAGAGTGCGCAGCGTCCACCTGTTTAGCTACGTCAGGTGTCTGTTCAAGCTTGTGCTTCCCTGCAATACTGATGGCCTAAAGAACGAAATTATGTTATACAGTGGCTTTTAGACCTCCGGGTTTTAGTGCTTCCTTTACTATCGAAAGCAATTTTATTTCATTCAACGGACGTCGGATCCTGCAACGCGGCTATTTTTGGCAACGCAATGGGTTCGGGCTAGTTGGTAATCCATGCTTGACACAAAGCGCACAGGAAACACAGGGACGAATGAAGCGCTTGTCTCTCGGCTTCACACTTCTATGTGTTTTTGCGCGCTTCGTGTCAAGCTATGACTTCTGAGGATAATAGTTTGGCTCCGGTTACACATGAAGATGTTTGCATTTCACTTCTTCCTTTATTGGCTTCATGTTTTTCTTTTCTTTTTCGCGAAGAGTAAGTAGCGAGCGAGGCATGCCACTTTGCTGACGTCTGGTCCAGTCTCATGAACGTTCACTACTGCAACGGAACGAATTTCTTCCCCTCCGGTTTACTGCTTTTGATCTCTGTAGTGATCAAGGATTTCTTCGTGTGTTCTCCTTACTATGAGCGTTTTCGTCTCCAAAACGGAAGAGGGAAGCAGGCTGAGGTGTACGGAGTGAAGAAAATTTAGAATCTAAACATGTTATTAACTTTTGTCCGTGGTGAAAGTCGAAAACGTTGTTAGGTTGCTATCCGCCGAGTCAAGGCCGACGGCAAGCTGTGAACCGAAGCGTTAGAAACTTTCCTGCCCATTTTGATTGTTTGGCGGCTCATTTAAATCAGGCAGAATTCTATTTTTCCGAACGGCACGAGCCATGCGCTCATCAAATACGGATCAGTAGAAACTCACGGAAGCAGGCCAGGCATGGCATTTCGTTTCCCCTCCCCCTTTTCCTTCGAAACTAATTAAGAATACATTACACCATCCAAACGCACGTATCGTTCACTACATCGTTCTAACCTTTGAAGCCCGGTGTGCCGCACATCACGAGCCACCTTTGTTTTTCAATTCCTTAACGAAAAAACGTCCGCCACTAGATGCCTCATAGGTTAAGTGTACGTCTGAAAAATTAAATTTCATTACTTTAAAATAAAAACGCTTCCCCTTTTGCCAGCTATTTTTTATATCGAATAAATTTCGTGCTCTGCAATTCACTACACCCTTAAAGGAATAACTTGCGTGATTCAACTGCCCTATGAGGAACTTGCGCTGAAGTTTGCGGTGCCGATTGCAGCGCCATGATGCACTGCCTAGCGAGAAGAGCAAGCAGTTTTGCGTAGTACTCTTAGTACTTTTCCGCGCCACCTTCAGGCGCTTATTGGCGTGAGCATCCGCGCTCTGACGAAGGCGCACGTGCCGTGCGTCAGCTATCTGGGCTACGCCGAGAGAAGCTGGGCAATGAATGCTGTCAGCCAAACACGGGTATCCAATAGCGCAGAATGTGTTCTCGCGTTTGCAGCGGCCCAAGCGGCTGACCAAAGCAGTTTTGAGTTACCGAATGGAACAAGTGCAGCGACACCTTGGCAGCGCAGGTTCCCCATTCACACTGCTGCTTTTACGGACGTCCACTACCACGAACTTTTAAAGCACCACTGGTTGAGTAATTCTAGCTAAATTGAATTGTTACCAAGGCCATACTTGTAACGACAGCAAACGATGGAGCTCCTTACATGAGCGGAAAATTGCAAGGCAGGCGTCAGTTTAATAAATTGAATGAGAATGAAGAAATTCGAAAAGCTCGAGGTAGTGGTTCTAGATAATGGATATGTATTTTCTAACATGCTTGCTGCCAGTACCATGCCATACTAATAAAGAAGCATGGCCAAATCGTGAAATTGACTAACCTTAAATGACGAACTCTTCTCTGTGGAAATGAACGCTGCTGAATGATGGAAGCAGAAACACTACCGCCGCAAGGTACAAAGTACAACCAGGGTCCCTGTTAGCGTCGCCTTATATTGTGGTCGAACTTCTAAAAGCGCCACGCAGGAGACAGCGCGCACGTGCCAACTGATACGGTTGATCATGAAGATAGTGTCGGTGCTGAGGCAGCTCCCGTGTCAGCGATGGCTCGCCAGTAGGGAAACCCTCTTTGGCAGGGACATCTGCCTGTGCGAAGCACGCCACTGAACGCGCCGCCCAAGCTTCGCTGCGCCAGCATAGTGAGAAGTAGGGCACAGAGCACAAACGAATATGAAAGGGATGTATCCCGTTCCGAAATCATCCGCCTGGGGGCAGAAAAGTGCGAGTTAGGCATCTTTTTGTTTTGTTTATTTCATAGTTAGCCCTCACTCAAACCGCGGCGCTTTCCCCCCTGGGGCTTTCCTGTGATTTTAATCTTACGATGCGCATCGTCAGCGGCACGTTGTTATCTGGTTAGAACGAAACACGATCATGCGAGCTCCCAGCTGCGGATTGCATGCTGCGCAGTCTCCTGATAGCCGCTGAGCGTTATCAGCGAATTTAAGAGCTCGAGTTTCGGGATTCGCATACAAGTATTTAGGGCATGTCCATCCAAGGCTGCATACTTTAGGCGCCGGTCTACGGAAACCGGCTAGAACATACATTAACGCGCTGTGAATTCTGCCTCCTGGCTGCTTCAGTTCATGCGTGTTCCCTTGTCTGTGATGACAGTGCCTATCAGTAGGGGTTGGAGTTTTCAGTTACCCCCCCTCCCCCTTCCCCCCCCCCCCGTAAAAAATAAAGGTGGAAAACGTATGCCAAATCCTAGTATTGAAATTTGGTTTTGACCGATGAAGATTACTACTATTGAGATTTCGGCCACAGCTATCTGGCTATTGAGCACGAGTTACAAACGGTCATAAGACGTATTTAACAAAGTGTGAAAGCCAGGGGCGCGGTGAGACAACAGAACTGTTGGATGAAGTAGCGCAGTTTGACGTTTTTACGCACTGCCACACTACTTGACAAAGACGCCGAGCGCCCATCGAGAGGCTCCACCACATGGTGAGGCCTTGTGCAATATACACGGACAGCGACTTCACCTCACCAATTTCATCGCCTTATTGGAGTGCCTACTTGGCTAAGAGGCTTTTTTTCAGGGCATGAAGGAAGCTGAGAAAGTCTGTAATCGTTGCAAGCCACCGCCAAGGCAGACCCATGCACAAGAGTCTCCAAAAAGTGTCATGTTCTGGCTTCCGCGACGGGTCAGAGGCCCTTTCATCGCCGTCGTCGGGATGCGGACTTAGTAATCCCAGACACTCTGCCTCGTTCTCTGTTGCGGCTGCGGTCACTGTTTATTTATTTCCGATACGGAGTTTTTTTCTTGTGAAGCATTTGCTGCTATTTTAAATCGTTCCATTACTGAAGGAGTGAGCAGTGCGTAGTGAGCAAGAAATATCCTTTGACTTTTTCCCCCACAGCCAGATAACGTCGTTCGAACAAGAAGGCGACTGGATAGAAAGGCCTGGTTCCGCCTACCTAAGTGAAGCAAGTGAATGTGTGTTTTCCTCTGCCTGTCGCTTTCGCTTTTTTATTTAATTTTTCAATTATTTTTCAAAATGAACCTCTATTTCCTGTTTCGTTATAAATGGCCAGATTACTGAACTTATTCATTCTTACTTTTGTTACGGCAGTAGTGTTCAGTACGCCGACCATTGTTCTGTACAGTACAATTTGTTCGTTAATCATGTACTGGTACATTAACTGCTCGCTAGAAAACAAGCTATGATAAAGTACACATGAATTTTCAGTGCACATGGCTACCGCGTATATGACCGAAAAACACTGCTAATTCTTCTATGGCAAATAATATTCGCCGATAAAATCGAGATTTGCGTTCTGAAATAAAGACGCATAAATTTCACCGAATATTTGACAAATAAAACACCAGGGCACTGATTTCTATTATGTGTTTGCAATGCAATAGGTTTCGAAGCTGTTGATGATTTCGCCGGAAGTGACTGGTCACAGTGGTGGGGATTGTGAGACCCAGGTAGCTCTTCCCGTACACCACCTGCCATGGTTGGCACGGAGAGGCTTCACACAGACGAACCTGATCTCGTGACGTCACTCCCTCCAGCCAATGGGCATTCTTCGGCTATTCTGTGCTATTATATAAAAACCGAAGAGTCCAACCCCTACCTATCAGAAGAGTTATAAACTTGGAGCGCAACACCAGACGAGGACCGTGAAATAGACGAGAGACGCACAAGAGTTTATTCCTTCTAAAGGACACGGGATTTGTATATTAAAACAAAAAAAGTACCCCTCATGTATCGCTCGTCTTTTTCACCGTCCTCGTCTGGTGTTGCGCTTCAAGTTGATATCATGTCTCACCAACACGCCCAAATAACCACTTTGCTATCAGAAGAGGGCGCAGCATTCACCGAGTGGTGCTTGTTGGGCAAGAAAGATAAATTCAAAGGTAGTACTTGTTTTCTTTTGAAAGAAACGGGTTTAGAAAAAGTGGGGAAAAACATCAAGCTTGGTATGTGGCACCAGAAACTCCTCCCCCCCTCCCCCCCCCCCCCCCCAATGTCCCCCTTTTGGTTTGAAGAGGACGCGCTTAGCATTCATTCTTCAGTGAAATCATCTATCCACACATCCCGGGCCGCGGTGATCTTGTTTCGTTTCTGCGCAATAGTACACCGTACGTAAGCGTCGTAACGGCCATGTGAAGCTACAGTCGTACCATCTCTTTTTTATGCAAAATGTATTGATCAACTTCTAAGCGCATTCCCATTTTCATATTTTTGTGAAGCTGAAGCATCTTTCAGCGAGCATCTTTTATGGGGCTGTTCATGTAAACGCTCAGAGAAGGCCTCTGTGCTCACTGTTATTAGTCAAAACAATTTTATGATCTTTCTCTCCTCTAAATAACAAAGACAGAAAAATTATATTGCAAGGTTGTATTGTATCCGGGCATTGTATTGCCTTCAAGGACCGCTTGTCGTTTTGAAAATGAAATTTTCCGAATCGCTCGCACATGCGCTACACGTAACACGTGCAGTATTGCATGACCAAGCAGGATGGCACAAAACTAAGATAGCTTGCTTTGGTGCTTCGTCAGTGGTCACTCCGGCTGAGGAGCTTTGTTGCATTTTTTTAAATTTCTGTCAACCAGACCTGTTGTGTAAGGCGCGAATCGATTCAGGCTGTGATAGTATGCAAGTAAAAAACAATATCCTAATAACCTTCATTGTACTTTGACCTTAAAATGGCATCGCAGAATTCAGAGCAGACTCCTGGTCCTCTGTACTATGCTGCCTTATCGGTGTCCATGCACTCCTACTCCATTACTCCACCTCAAACAGGGCTAGTGAAGGCTATCGAAATGTCTGCTCAGTCCGTGCTTACGATTCTAGATGCTTTCCGCATCAAGACTAATCTAACCGGCTACATAAGCGGCTTCGCGGGCATTAACGCTGGATTGCTTCAGTAATCAGTCAAACTAATGCATTCCTGACTACTAGCTACCGCATCCCTACCCGGGGAATTAAACATGACACTATAATAGCTCAGTTAAAGACACTTTGGCTTAGCACCATATTAAGGACGTCTCTTTTTAACGGTATTAGCGTGCTGAGCGTAAGGCCACCAAGTTAAGCAGCTTTTTCAATAAGGGATCATAACTGTATCAACGCCAGCTTTCTCATATTTTTTTGACGGCAACCAGCTTTTTCTGATGCCATTCACGACGCATGTGCGTATGTACCGTGGAAATGGCTCGTACACGCGTGGCGTAAGAACGCCATG
The DNA here is from genome assembly GCF_052857255.1 of Amblyomma americanum. Classification (NCBI taxonomy): domain Eukaryota; kingdom Metazoa; phylum Arthropoda; class Arachnida; order Ixodida; family Ixodidae; genus Amblyomma; species Amblyomma americanum. Next base: position 261,222,777 of record NC_135497.1, read on the forward strand.
ATCCATGAAGTGCGATCCAAGAAGAAGAACTTTCCCTAAAGCAAAAAAAAAACGAAAACTGAAAATGCTGAGAAGGGAGCAAATTGTCGACCGTCCACACACTGCTTCAATGCTTTCCACCAGCGATTAAAACAATTCTGCTCCATAGTATTCGCAAAGCTTTTTGTGACGGCTTAATACGCAGAAGTAGTGGCAGGAGCAATCTAGATGGTACCATGTCAGGTTCTTTTATATCGCCTATATTTTGATTTTCTCGTTTTCGTCATGAACCAAAAAGGGCAACCAGCATAAAGGATGTGGTAAAAAAGAATATTTTTGTAAAGTAGATTTCGCGTTTGTTAACTCATTTTTATGAAGTCACAATTTATATGTGTAACAAGATTGCTAGGGTATTAAAAAGCGCACTGGTTGCACAGACAGTTAAAATGCCGTGTCACATTCGCGGAATCTTTTAACCTAGTAGATACCATAAATTTACGACGCCAGTACCATTATGCCAGCTGAACACTTTATTTAATGCGGGAGCAAAGCTTCGTAGGTTAGCGTTAAATATTGCAATTGGTACCGCGAATTGCAAGATAGAAAATATTGTTACATGTATAATGAATATTTGAACAGCTTACATGCATGCATGCTTGGCTTCCGGTCGATATTCTGTCAAGGCTAGTGCTTCCAGCTCTTCACATAGCGCTAAGAAAGAAACTGGCCAGGAACTCATCCACGAGCCAAAGTATGGTCGGTTTAAAGAACACGGCAAGGAACCAAGTTTCCGAACTTCGAAAGGATAAAAGAGCGAAATACTTGCACCATATATGTAACACACATAAGACTAACCTAATTCTCTGCTGAAAGCACTGTCCGCCAAAACGACTGTCTACACATGCAAAAGCGCTTCAGTCAGCAATAATGACTGTGATCGTATTCTAGACCGCACAGTTTATAAATAGGCTGTATCCGGCTGCCTCATAAAGGCGCTGTACTTGCTTTTCGTTTAAGTTGCGTTTTTGTTAGCCTATTGTAAGATATATTTTAGAACGCAAATTCCATTCCTTATACAGTCGCAGAGTGCAACTGGCTGCCAGTCTCGGTTATATAAAACTGTTTTTTTTCATGCATTTATCTTACGCCGTTTAAAAATGTATTCTGACAAGCGGCGTGCATACGCGACTGCGGCAATGCGGAGACAGGCCACTGTCGCGGACAGCACGCTCTGCCCGGAGACAACGTGCGAACATGAAGGAGGGTTTCTTTTCTTTTCCATGGCGACAGTGGTTTTGAATGTGCAGTTCGGATAGCGCATTTCTGGTTGATAGAAGTCCATGCATGCAGTGCGTCAGGCCGCATTTCATTTATTTCGCCACTTTTCAAACGCCATATTTTTCTAGTTACTTTCAGGCTGCCTCTTCGGTTTCACTGGGGTTTAAGTCATTCCGCGTATAGATTTTTCCCGTCGTTGTCACAGGCGCTTTTTTATAACACGAATTTTATATGTGCATCGAATCCATTATTCCTCTCGAATTACACTAAGTGTAGCTAGCGGTAAAAAAGAAAGAAACCACCGGCCACGAATTGCACATATATTCAACATTTATTTCTCTCTGTGTGTTCAACTCTTTTGATATTCAAGCCACAACATGTAAAGGAAATTGTCTTGCTCTTGCTCGCGCTGGTTTTTTTTTTCACGGCTCAAGGCAGCACATTTTGTCCCTCATTGAAGCCACACGCTGCCAGAGGAAAATGTGCGCTCGAGTGGCTTGAAAACCAGTCACGTAAACCGTACCGTTGGCTTCGAATGCATTAGAGAATATCAACGATTTTTGTAGGCTGCGAGCAGGTCCTGTGTTTTTTTTATTTGTCCCTTAATTCATAAAAAATTTTGTTCGTTTCATCGCTGTAATCGTCATCAGGGGCACCACTCCCATAATAATCATGAGGCAATTTAATGATACTCCCTTACTGCTTATCAGTCCAGAGAAAACAGCATTCCTTATGTTTCAGTCGCCTCGAATCGCAACCAGTACTCCTTTATCATTGTTTCCAAACAGTCATTTTATACCCTTTCTGGCCGCCGCGGTGGCTAAGTGGTTATAGCGCTCGGTTGCCGGCCCGAAAGACGCGGGTTCGATCCCGGCCGCGGCGGTCGATTTTTGATGGAGGCGGAATTCTAGAGGCCCGTGTACTGTGCGATGTCAGTGCACGTTAAAGAACACTAGGTGGTCTAAATTTCCAGAGCCCTTCACTACGGCGTCCCTCATAGCCTGAGTCGCTTTGGCACGTTAAACCCCCATAAACCTAAACCATACCCCTTGCCCACAGCACTAAATTTCTTTGTGTAATCCTGAACAAACGCCTGAAATTCCATGATCATGCGCAATCCTGGCTTCAAAGAGTTTCTTCTTGTATTCATATCATTATCAAAACATGGTATTACTTTCAAAACCATATCATCCTATCACTGTACCAAGCGCATATTCACAACCACTTGCCTTACTGCCTGGCGTCTTGGGATAACACTTGCGCTGTGAATTTGGGCTAGATTCAGATACTTCAAAACCAAGCGCTGTTACTAATGACCTTCAGCTCATTTCGCGCTCATTGTGCTCCGCTGCATATTATTCTAAACAACCTGCCCATTCGGCAGCTATTACATCATAAGCTCGCACTCATGTTCCGCCTCGATCAACGCGCTATATTTATTGATGCCTTTAGCGATGCTTATCTTCCGAATGCTAGTAATACCACATTTTCTGAAATTCTTAACCTTCTCCTTCTGAAGATACGCACCGATTGTCCAAAGTTCACTATCTTTCTCGCAGGAATATCTTTATAGAATAGCCTACCCTATAAAATTATGAAATGAATATCATTCATCTCAATCAATCAATCAATCAATCAATCAATCAATCAATCAATCAATCAATCAATCAATCAATCAATCAACCAATCAACCAATCAATTAATGCCATTCATTTCAGTGCCCTTAGAAAAGTCTTGTCCTTTATAAATTACAATGATCACAATTAATTATTATTAGTAACAAGTTGTCTTTACGCTACCATATTATGCCTTAACTATTTTTATTATTGTACTGCATCCTTCTAGCCCGTGTTCTGTATACATTCTGTAACGGAATTTATGTTGTAGCCGCCGCGGCGACTCAGTGGTTATGGTGCTCGGCTGGTGACCCGAAGGACGCGGGTTCGATCCCGGCCACGGCGGTCGAATTTCGATGGAGGCGAAATTCTAGAGGCCCGTGTACTGTGCGATGTGAGTGTACGTTAAAGAACCTCAGGTGGTCGAAATTTCTGGAGTCCTTCACTACTGCGTCCTTCATAGCCTGTGCCACTTTGGGACGTTAAACCCCCATACATCGAAATCGAATTAAGGTTGTGAACATTTGCATTGCTTATGCCTCATGTTTATTTTACATTATTTTAAAAGTATTTGTCACTATTTATTTGCACTGTTATGTGTTATTTCTTTTAACGTCCATATTTCACTCATTGCTGCTCTGCTTGATGTATATATTGTACTCAAACTACTCACTTTGTACTAGGAGGTCCCCCAGATAGTTTCCGAGCTTTGGGACTTCATAAAGTATTACGAATTATGTATAGAATTTGTATATGTTAAGAACAGTAAACTTGAACTTCAACATCAACAAAAGACACGCACGAACGAACGAACCTTGCAATCACAGCAGCAGACAAGGGAATGGAAAGAAGTGATCATTATGGTATACATGATGGAAGTGCACAGCCACCGAAACCAAGGAGCACAAGGGATCTTTTTTTTTCATTGGCAGTTTTCAATCGATTGCAGAATAAAACCAGAAGAAAAGACAACCACATGACGCCGGTGGGATTCGAACTTACGGCCTCGGAATTTCGGGTCCGGTGCTCTAGCAACTGAGCTACCGTGATGGCTTTCCAATCTTCTGGTTTCGTGGGTATTTATGTGTAGTGTAACCAAACCTTGAGAGCGTTCACCAGCACCACCCTTGTCCTTAGCGGCGGACATAGTACGTCCTCTAATAGCGCAAGTGGCACGTAGGAACATGGTCAAACGGCGAGGGCGGAAGCTGCGCAATATACGCTACCTATAGCATCAAGACTGCCAGATTCGAGGCCCTTGTTACACTGTTCTGCAGACAAGGGAAATGGAAGCAGGTGCTCATTATTGCATACACGACGGAAGCCAACTGCCACCGAAACCAAGTTGAATAGGAGATGACTGTTTTTTATTGGTAGTTTTTCATCAGTGGGAGATTATTAAAAGCAGAAGGAAAGACAACCACAAGCCGCCCGTGGGATCCCAACCAACGACCACCGAATTTTTCGCGTCCGGTGCTCTGCCAAGTGAGCTATGGCGACTGCTCTCCTATGTTCTACTTTCGGGGGTATTTATGCATAGTGTGACCGTGCTGAACTGAACAAGGGACTCGAATCTGGCAGTATTTATGCCGTGGGAAGCATAAGAGGGTTCTCGCACAGCCTCCGCCCTCAGTGTTCGACCACGTTCCTACGTGGCACTTGCGCTAATACAGGATGCACTACGTCCGTCTTGCTAAGGGCTCTGAAGGCTCGCCTAGTTGCAATTAGAGATGCGTAGCCGAATAGCGATATCAGTTTTTAGAATTTCCAAAACACGATTACTCTCGCCGCTGAGGCTCGAGAAAATTTGGCTGCATCGTGCGAAAATACATGAGCTTTGAAAAGCGTGCGGGCAAAGCAGCCCGTCGAGTGCACGTAACTAGTCTAAAAAACCAAATTTGGTCGAGCCGCAGCGCCAAGGGTAATTGCGTTCTTGAAATTCTAAAAGCTGATATGGCTAATACTAACGATGGGCTACAAATTTTTAATGAAAACTAGGCGCTTTATTGTACTAGTTAAAAATTTAATTATTAAAAATTAGTTAATTAACATACAACTTCAGACGATTCACCGGTTTTCTGGTGTCCGCGAACAGGGGTAATGCTATTCTGCAAATTCGTATCTTTACCCTAAAAAGCCTATTTTTGAAAATTTTTGAAAATGTTCGCTTAAACACTCTGCATAATCAGTGCTTGTAGGCTTATCAAGCCAAATATTTTTTTTTAAGAATTTGAGCCCTCTGTGTGGGCGTGAATTTAGAATTTACGGCACCTTACTGAAAATGTGGCAACTAAACTGGCAATACTTCCTAGTGGGACAACTTTGATGCAGGTAGAAATTTATTCAGAAATTTATTTCTTTTCTGAAAAGAAAATGAAACGTGCCAAGCAAGCACGATAGTTAGTAGGAGTCATAGTTTATTTAAACGATAGATGAAAAAAAACATGATTGAGTGAACCAAAAGTTAAGAGTTCTTTGCAGTCTGCATAAATAAAATATCACTCATAGATTTCTTCGGGCTCCATAAACTCAAGTCCAAGCAAAATTCGAAGCTACAAGAGCACTCGAAAAAAAAAAAAGACTGTGCGAGTCCGGCTGAAGAGCCGCGAAAAAGCCCCAAACCTGAGTTAATATTTCCGTTTCGTGCTTTCATTAGAACTGATCTGTCCTTTAGCCACACTCTTCTTTCATGGGAGCTTCACCTGCTCGAAGTGTGTGTTAGGACTTATTAGTCGCCAGAGGGCCCGAATGGCTTCCCTAGCACACTTGTGCATCGATCTGATCAGCCAATATAGCATTGCCTGAGCTCGATCGGGTGCTGCACTGCCTGATTGATTGTTGGCTCATGCTGCAGCGAAGTACAAGAAAGGTGATCGCCTGCAAAAGAAAGGCGCATCAACGAAATATTAACTCGCACTTCATGCTACAGGTATAGAACTGGTCAACGTTCTCCTTATTGCCCGTTTTCTGGAACTGACACCTGATTACAGTAGTTCCTGCATGACTGAGCAGGACTTCATTAAACGCACTCTGCATCAGAAGAGTTGAACTATTCGTGTCTTGAAGACTGAAGAGTAATTTTTCTTGATTTCAGCGAAACTCGAAACTTTTCATCATGTGCGCCGCATTGAAGTACGAATAAAATTTGAAAATGTGAGCCGTCTGCCTGCTAGTTTCTTGCACGAAACCTGACTTTTTTTCATAAAGAATAGTTTTGTTCAAGGTCGTCGTCGCTGTCCTTCGAACTTTAAGTCAGTTTCGTCTGGCGACTTCGAGGGAAGTTTTTATGGCGCCTTCGTCTTTGATCGTAGGTGTGATCGCAGAGTTATCGCAGACAGCTGCTCACCCAGACACATGTTTGCACTCGTTGAAGATAGCTGTATTTGTGGAAGTAAGTTTAAAGAGCAGGCGAGCTATTATTAGTGGCGTACATTATCATCTACTTCGTTCAGGGCACCTTCCTGTGATCAGCTATGAGGCCGAAACTTCGAGGCTAAAGAAAAGGCTTGGAATTAAATTTATAAAAGCGTACCGATCTATAGAAAGGGTCACTGTTGTGTTTTATTCATCATATGCGTACATAATTTTCGGAGAGCATTCTGAAAACAAAGATTCACGATGGCTCTTCTTACAAGTTTTGAGTGTGAGGAGTGATATGGCTGCACATGTTTATTACTTCGCGGCTGGTAGGCCCAGCAAATGCGGTCGGCATGATAGGTGAAGTTCATGTCTAAAAGCCTGGTGGAGTTATGTATGGGCAGTTCAATTGTTAAAGCAAGTGGATTAAAACAATCTGTCATAGTGGTCAGAATGCTATGTATTTGCCTTCGACTCTAGTGAGCCGGAGTCGCAATTAACAGGATTAAAAATCATCAACAAATGTAAAGATTTTGAGTCTGCTGTATTCTGATGGGCTACACCGCTGGAAATGTTATAGCGAAAAAGCACTCTTCTAATTCGAAATGTGTAATTTTATGAATATTGTCAAGTCTTAGGTGAAATCTCGTGTGTATTTATAAAATTCCATATCACGAACACACTACATTTCACTAATCTACACCCAGCTTGCAAGACACCAGCTTTATATTGTGAGAATGTGCACAGTTGTCTGGCATCTCCAAAAACACATTTCAGTTTAATATTTAAATTTTTTACGCATTATATATCTATATATTCTTAAATATCGACCCGACCAAATTTAAATGTGCGCGTAGTGCAACGTTATAAAATGTACATTAAGTTTTTGGGCACCCAATAATCACTGCAGCTCTCTGTCATTGGTAGAAATTTTTCCCATGTATTTCAGGCTATGTAGAGTTTTCGCAGCGTGCATGTCTATTTACACTGTTTTTATCATGCCCAAAAATGCTGGGGAAAAAATTTCATTCTCCTTACTAAAGGCAGCCCATCGCTCCTTCTGCATGCTTATGCATCCTTATAAGTAGTGTATAAAACAGCGTCCCCCTGGCTTTGCGCCTAAGTTTTACATTTACAGCTTTATTTTTGCTTTTAAAAGAAGGTCACTTATTACCTCTCCTGGGCTTGTCTTTCTTGTTTTTGTTTTCCTTTAATGCATTCTCTGTTCTTTTATCGTCACGCGCTCTATGGAACATGAGTGGGCGACATACGCTTAGTGGCAGCTTCACCCGTTCGAGTTTTTGCTTCTTCTATTCCTGCTTACTTCATTGCTTTACGTATCTTTTGTTTACCTTTCATCTGCAAAAAAGATCAAGGTGCAAGAGGGCTATCTGCCGTTGTACATGGGCTCGTAGCCAGGCGGCAGATGTTCCCAATCGGGTCATTTCTCGCCTTTGGCCTTTGCGCACATCCAAATGACCTCCTTTGGTCCCTTCGTCCACCGGCCAAGCCACGCTGTCCGGCGCGCACTTGAGCCGTAATCTCGGAGATTGACGCCGCCCTGCCGTTATGTGGAGCAGGTACTTCGGTGGGCGCCGTAATGCGCCCCATTATTGTATATGTCGGTCTCAAAACCCGCCGAGGGCGCGGAATGGCCCGCAATCTCTTCACTCTTGCTAAATATTGAGAGGTGTTCATTTCACCGGTTTTTCTTGTCCTTGTGATTTTTACCTTAGTTGATCCGTACTTCTTTACCGGCGTTCGATGTCAAGCGTGCTGAGCGTGTGGGCAATGCAGCGAGGTGTACGGGGTGCAAGAAATAATATTAGTAACAATAAAGCCGCATTTTAAGAATACAGCCTTCGTCCCTTCCTGTACTTCTTTTCCCGTCTCTGTCGCTCTCTGTGAAGTGTAGTCGTTATGTGGACGGCCCACGTCTATTACGCAAGGCGGGGCACTGCCGAAGCCCTTGGTTCTTAGCACACCTCAGCGAAGCATTTGTGTCTATCGGCACGTTCGGAGAGATTACTTGTGTGGTGTTCAACTGCCATTAAACTCGAAGCGTTCTTGCCCTGCTGCGTCCAAGATTGCATCCGTCAACTCGAGCACGTAGACCAGTCGACCATAAATTTATTTAACTGTTGTCACGCGTCCTTCTTGCGGAAATTACTTCACAGATGCAACAGAACTAACAAGAAAAGATAATAGAAAAGTTCTCTCTGCAACATAATCGCGCCGAAGTGCTATGTAGCAATTATCAGAGCCTATAAGCGCAATCATGCGCTACTTCAGCTCCGACGCGTTCGCGACTGATAGTCACACAACCACTGAATTCTGCGTGGTCGACCCCTCATTGCTCTTTGCCCTTGAAGGTGATAGAGGGTGAACTGCTTTGGAACACATGCTACGCCCAAAACGTCGCCGCCCATAAGGTCGCAGCGGAGTGTTATATGTTCGATATTACGCTTTGTCGTTGTCGAAGTGGACCTGACTGCGTGCAGTCGTGCACGCCATAGCTATAAATGCACGCCTATATACATCTTGAAATACCATTCGCCCCTCCAAGATTTCTGTTTGCTGTTTAGCGGAACCGAAGCAGCAGAACGCAATTCAACTTGACGGTACGTAAAACTTCTCCGACAACAGGTTAACAGTGACAACTAAGTCATAACAACCGCTTTGATAACGCTCAAATTAAAGTTGCCGAGGCTAGCAAGGCGTCTGATGCCAAGTCATAGCAGGTTGCCGGTGAAATAAACATTATTAAGCGTCCTGAAAGGAGCATAATTATGAGCACGAGCCATAAATGTTCCATGCCACGCGAAGAACAGATGTACTGGCTGCAAACAAAGAACGGCGAAAAGGGTATTTCCGCAAGGCTCCCAACGGTCTGCTGTTAAGTGCAGGGTGCTGAAGTCTGGAATACTGACGGTTATCTGCAGGTGAAGAGAAAGGCTGTCCTTGCGCACCGAAGTGCCACTAGGCTCACTGGTTTAATCATTAGCCTCGCGTGTGGGAGGTGTTGTGTTCGATCCCAGTGCCTCCGGATGGCTGCTCGTTTTCTAATGGCTGCCGGTTTTGCTCCAGCCTGGTGTTCGGCTACTCTGGAGTGAAATTCTTGGCAAAAGGGCCTCTGGCCTAGTACCCTTCCAATGGTTGTTGATGCGTCCAGGCTCTAAATCTCCCACAGGGGGTATATACCATTTGTGAACCCTTTCATTTTTTTTTATAAAGGAGCCCATGATGTGCCACCCGCCCAGGGACACCACTCAAGTGCACGATGAAAGAGATTGGCCTTGAGCAGGTGGCACGACTGTCGAAGTTCTCTTAGAAGTGGCGGGCTTTTAAGCAGTGCATGGTATTTGGCTAGTTGGAGCTTCATTATTACGAGAGCTGCGCTGTTTGGATTGACATAGACGCAGTTAACGAAGGCGGACAGGAACGGTTGCGCTTAACCGTTTCCGTCTGCCTTCGCCAACTGCGTCCGCCTCAATCCAAGCAGCGAAGCTCATAAAAATAAGCGGGATTTTAACTCCTCTTCCCAAGACGAGCCGTGCAAACAGGTCGGCAATGGCTTGCACCCGTTTTAGGAAACCGGTTGGTAACCTGCGGTAAAGGTAGTCTAACCAATGCCACCTAGATAGAGAAGGCCTGGACATTTCCTGCTCTCCACGCACCGACGTCACAAGGGTGGTCGGCTCTCCGTCGCGGCTCGAGCGCGGACCGAACGTACAAACGATTAGTTCCGCGGGTGGTTATCATGCATCGGAAGCTAAAATTAACACCAATCGTTTGCTTATTATTCACATGTGAAAGAAAGTAGGCCTTTGCACTCATTGATACTTATCACGGATCAAAAAAGAAAATTGCAGCCACGCTCGTTTTCCCGGAAGATGTGGAACGAGAACGCTTTCGCTGGTTCGATAAGACGTCCTTGACTGTCTCAGTTGATAAAAAATTTCTTTGGCACGCATTGCTACCATTTCCTGAGCATCGTGAGGAGCAAAACCGCAAAACAGGACTGAGGCAGGCGACAACACCGGGCGGTACTGACAATTGAACATTTATTGAAAAAACAGCAGAGCTTATATGGACCAGTCGCGCGTGTAATCTGGCAAGCAAACGTAAAATGAAGATGAAGCATGACAAAACAGTTCAATGGCAACCATGACGAAAACAATTCATACGGCGAAGGGAAGGAAACCAAGCAAGGATGACACAACTAACCTGCGAAAAACCAAACAAAAACAACATAGTGAAACGCTGACAGAAACGCTAATTCTTTTTGAAAAATAGACACAGAAGGCGGGCTGATACACTTATCTGACTCCGATCCCAGGATGGCAACAGCCTCGACAATTTCCTATTTCTACTTCCCCTTTCTTCTTCCTATGATCTTTGTGCAATTCAGCTTAGGATAGCAGCTTTTAAAACCGCGACAGTGGACGGGTAGGGCAGGTCCTCCGGGTGTATACTCAAGGAACGCGCATGCTCTTGCAAACAAATGTTTAAACATATCCCAGTTTGTCCGATTTAAAATCGACCACAGCTGAGGAGAATCTTATAAGCCACCCCAGTTGCGCATGAGACGTACTTCTTCGAATGCCCCATGCCGTCCTATTTTGCGGTTTTGCCCCTCACGATGTCCTACCAACTGTCCTGCAAACAAGTCCTTCTAAGTTACATATCCTTAGCTTATGCGTCTTTGTAGTCCATGGACTGGTGTCGTGGTCCTGGCTGCAATTCCGTGGCTGCGGTTTTAAATTTGGAGCCCATTTCATGCTACGCGGAATATGCGATACCAACCATGGCTCCATGCTACGCGGAATATGCGATACCAACCATGGCTCCCCCCCCCCCCCCCGAAAGCGGCGAAACATCGGCGCCATATCAGCTGCATCTACAGTGGGTGGCAGCTCATATGATGTACCCCGTTTGAAGCTTTCTTTCCGTACTTTTCCCGGTAAGTCCTTTTTTTATTTCCTGCCTACTACTGCCGCTGCTGCCAAATTAGTTAATGCATTTCTACGTTGGTCGTTCCACCTTTCGGCATGTTTCGTTTTCTAAAGACCACTTACTACTGACACGTTGCATGTGAAATTTCTCTTTCGACATGGGCGGTTGCTCAGGAGTGACTAATGAAACTCCCAAGAGCAACCGAGAATACTTTAGAAAAGCTTGGAAGTGCGGGTCTTGCAGACCCAGTACACAGAAGGATGCTACCACCGGAACAGCCGAACAGGCGGAAATTAATATTCGTGCAGTTTTGCTACACAAGAGCAGAAAACTCAACTTCCTCCTTTGCGCCCTTGAAAAACTGAACGGGATCGAAAAGGCAATTGATGTTTTCTGGCGGGTTTAACATGTTCAGATATTGATTCGACGTCCAAGAAAAGGAAACAAAAGAGTTCGAATTTCCGCTTGCGGAGCTAGAAAGAGACTTTTCTACAGATGAACAGACTACAGTTAAGGCTAATATTAATGATATGGAGTGACGTAGTCGCTTTTTAAACCTTGAATTTTATGATAGCATTCCAAGTGAACATGTAGACTTACTGGCTAAGATTAACGAGGTGAGTGCCAAGGTGTCCTCTGAAACGTTAAAGCGAGAGGAGGTGATGGCCATACGCTGCCTGAGAAACAGGACAGAACTGGAGCTGAGGGACAAATGTTTCGCTGCCAGGAGCGCTTCGCGAGATGTAGAGAACTTTGTCTTTACTGCAGAAAACATGACGGATTGTTCCCGAAACCTCCTCGGGATAGTAAAAGAGCAGAAAAAGTGGCGTGGCTTCCTATTTTTTTCGAATTTTAACGAAAAAATACTCGCTAATATGAAGAAAGGGAACCTAGTCTTTGTCATTAGGTCACCTTGCTGTGTTTTCTCAGTAAAGTATCAGTAAAATGGAGTTTCACGAATTGCTACTCCCACATCGAGTAAATCGCCGCTTCCATTTTCATTATTCACTCCTTACGTCTTAATTCATGATCTCTACAGAAGAATTTCGATCATTTTCATAGTTTATGGATAATCTGCCGTACATCGTAGATACAGTTTGGTTAACCGAAACATGGACCGAATACATTGCTGATTTTATGAAACTGCATGGATATGACCTTTATTTGTTTATTTAGTTGTTTGTTTATTTATTTATTTATTTATTTATTTATTTATTTATTTATTTATTTATTTATTAAAAAAAGCTATAATGACTTTGTACAAGCCATTTAGGGGCAAATTGGTAGGCGTGTAACGCGTTCATTCTCCTCCGTAACGCATTTTTCTCACTGAGCGGCTTGAATGTCTACCTATTAAATGAGCCAGTCATTCACCTGTGTTTTCCTCAAAACCATGAAAGAGTTCAGACCGCCAATAAGATTAGACAGTCTAGTTCCCAACCTATCCTTATTTGCAGCCTTGACTCGAGGAAAGATTCATAAATTGCTCCGTTTGTGGGTGGACACTCGAACTGCACCGTGAGAGAGAAACACGAACACCGACTAAAATCTTGTTTCGTGTTTTTTTGTTACGATGTGTTTGAGCTGTCCACCGGAAAAAGTCAATTCGTTATCCTCCTTTCCTTCCCTCAAATCCAGCGGAGAATCTAGACCCCTTCTATCAACGTGGTCGAAACTGCGAATAAGACCAGCTTGAGAACTAGACTGTCTAGTTTAATTCCTCCAAGGGAGTCCTGGACTGTTCCGGGAAGTAGGGATTGAAAGGGGAGGTCCATGGTGCAGAGCAGTGCTATGAATCAGGCGTGCATCTATCGTCGTGCGGAGTGCTTTCCAGTCTCGTCCTGCACTCTATCCGCACGCAACGATAGGTCAGTCCCGGCCGCGGCAACCGCATTTTAAAGCGAAACGCAATCAAAACGACCTACTTCAGTTCGTGTTGCCGGCCGTGCTTTTTCTGTAAGTTAAGCATACCTTAACATAAATAATTAGGTAATTAATTATTTTGCTTATTTATTAAATTTTATGCAACACAAATGGCTTTGTGTAATGGGGGTTACAATATCAAAGTGAATGTCAGTAAACGGGGGGCAAAACACTATTGAGTGCGCAATTAAAAAAAAACGTGGTAGAGTTCCTAAGAATTAACAAAACTGTACACGGTCATTATGGAACAAAATAAATGCAAATGCATACTAAAATACAAGAGAATACATACCAAAAGTAATAAAGGCATGTTAACACAATTATATAGACGGATTATTCTAGCAGGCTAGCAGTGCATGCTAAACACGTGCTCACGAATGAAACACAACTAGTTCCCTTGTAACTGAATCGGGAGGATCATTTCATAGTGATATGAAGACATGAAGATAAATTGAAAGCTTTTGCGTGTTCGAAAGTGTGTGAAACACGAACATGACTATGTATTCGTCTTGAAGTGCGCAGGGGAGTGCGAAGTGGAAGGGGTGAGTGCCTGTCGGTATACATGCTTGTGTAACAAGCAAAGAAGCAAAACTGAGCTGCGATTCTTCTAAAGGCGGTAGAGCATTTTCTCTTTTCATTTTAGTCAAACTGGTTTGGCGGCTATAAAAACTTGGAAGCTGTATTTCGTATTGTTTCTATTTTTGTGATCAGATAGTTCCGGCGTGGTGGCCATATCGGCAACGCAAATTCTAGTTGAGGTTGTATATAAGTTACGTCAGCTCATTTGCTGACATGAGCAGGTGTTCTTTTAAGGTTCTGGCGGATGTGACGAATTGAGCGGGATGGTTTAGAACAGAAGGAAGTGATATGATCGGACCAGGAAATGTTTGGTGTTAAACGAATGTCCAGGTATTTGTTTTCTGAATCGCCCTTCTCGTGAAGGACGCGCTGACATCTACGTAAAAGACACCGTAATTAGAAATATATTATCGGACTTCGCAATTATCATCGCTGACTGATGTGCTTGCATTTTAGGTTGCTGAAAAAAAATTGTTTCTGCTGATTATTGACCGCCGTCAGGTAACTTCCTCGCCTATTGCGATAAATTTATTGGATTTACCTCGGAAACCCAATCCTCAACCATTACTTGTGGGGACCTCAATATCAGTATACTCTAAACTTCTAATACCAATCGTTCGTTAAACATACAATTACATCTACGTCCACAAGGATAACACGCACTTCCTGCAGTGCCATCCACCTTTTTATAGTAGGCATTTTTTCATCCGCTATTTCCCCTGGTACTATCACATGTGACGTGAGTGACCACTGTGCCACTTTTATATCCGTACAATATTTCTGTCCTAAGAGTTTCTCACAAAGGAATGATTTTGCTTACTACTGGATAGCTTACTTTGTAATTGCCTGATTTCGTAAGTGTGTACACGCTGCGGAACGGACCCGCGTTCTTGCCTGGTCTCAGTTGATTACTCTTATGAGCTGTTTTTAATACGTGGAAGGAAATTGATATGTGCTTTCCATGGAAGACAAAGGTATCAAATACTAATCTCCGTAAGCCTTGTGTGACTCCGAGGCATATTAAATGTTGAATTACAAATTCAGGCTCTTCAAACGTTTTTTGTCCACTGGGACTCCTGAGCAACCAACCAGTTTTAAATATATCGTAACAATCCAACTAGTGATATGCGAAGATTTAAATCTGCGTAGAAATTGCCTTACTTCGATACTAGGAAAGGTCCGAAAGTTGAAAAAAAAACTTGAAAATGAATTCTTTCTCAATAAGCACAAAAAGTACGTGTTCGGCTCAGCATGTAATCGATGGCTAGTCCTATTCCCCATTCTTTTTTGGCAGATAAATTAAATGACTTCTTTGAAAGTTTTTACACCCAATGGTTACATGCCCGATGAAGCTCTTTGTTTCTTTCCATATACAGGGTTGGAAACATTTTGCATTGAATTCATCGGGTAGTGAGGGAGTTTTCAGTCCCGTATTGAATTTAAAATAAAGTTGTATTGATTTTTACAGCCTACAAATAAAGCTGATTAAGCTTGTTGCTGATCTGTTAGCGTCGCACATAGGCTATATGTTGTAACTCTACAGCTTTAATGATCGCGTTCAGCACAGAACCCAGCTATGTTGGGGTGTCGCGAAAATCCGTATTGGTGTACAGGGTGATGACGTCACAACCACATGACCTCGCCTGGGTAGCACAAATACGGGACACGAGAAGTAACAACAGACATCACGAGTGCTACTAACAACTGAAGCAATAAACAAGACAATAAAAAATAGAAAAAGATGCAAACACAAAAAACACACAGAAGAAAATGTCAGCTAGCAGAGGTGATAGGCGAATCATCTTTTAGGTATCTATATGTATGCTGTCTAAACGCACAAATATTCGCAAAGGAAAACTTTTGTCGTCAAGAAATCACGTTTGCATTTCACTTCGGTCAGCCGTCATAATTGCTGTGCGAGCTAGCGGACAGCTGCGGGTATTTAAATATTAATTTTTAAAGTGGCTCTAATTTACAGAATAAGAAATGGAGAGAATGTGTCTGTTGTTGAAAGCACTCTTTCTTTTATGCACGATAAGCCTAAAAAATAATTAACTGAATGAAATTTCTTCTTTCTATTGTTTAACTAGCATGAGGAAACTTGTGTGCCCATCGTCGCTATTTGTCGCTGTTCGCCGTGGCCGGACTGAGTATTAGTTACTATTAATCCGTTTCCAGCAGCCTGAGCACTGCGTTCGTTTCGACGATTGACCTCTGAAGACTTCGTACCTGCGCTTAAAGATTACAACGCGTGTAAATGAATAACATGTACGCCACAATGCTAGAAACATGTTGCACACACATAATTATACTAGTTTAAGCTGGCGATTAACGAAGTCATTCTAAACATCTGCACTTCTTTGTGCGTACTGAGCGAGAATAATGTCTAACTTTCTTGTCTGTTGCTCCTTCCTCACCATTGATGCTTGCCCTTATAGCCGAAAGCGTGTTCGCTTCACACTCGACTTGAGCGTCAGCTACGTGAGTGTTCGCATGAGTGGCTTCGAATGTAAACGGAACACGGTTTTGGAATTGCAGTAAACCAACGGACGACACAGCGGTATTTCTCGAGTGTGTGTTCGAGCATTTCAGCGCTGCGGGGGAGTACGTGTACACCATAGTATGCTCAGAATTTTCAACAGGCAGTGCGTGAGTGCATTTGCGTCCCAGCCTTGCTCTCTAGTTACCTTCGACTACACTGTTGCATGCTCTCTGCGATGTAGTACCGACATTCTGCTGAACGCCACCGTTTCTCTAAGCGCTGAAGACATTACGCAAACAAACCACACTATGTTTTAGGCAAACTTTCGGGGACGACGACTCGAAAATCTTCGAAACGATAAGGTTTGTAGGGGGATTGCCCAGACTTCGTGTATTTGGTCGCCGTCGTAGCTCGGGGTAGTGTGCACTGTGAGAAAACTTGCGAAGCAGCACGTTAAGTATTTGAGAGTGAAATTCTGGTGCCTAATCCGCAAATAAAGCACCGTGTTGCTCCGTGAAGCTCGATGCGACGCTCCATAGGGAGCATAAACTTTAGATCCATCAAGACGCTATGTACACAGTTGTTACCATGAACAAACTGTGTTGTTGCTGCTGCTTCGTTTTCGTCGCCTGCTTTTATCGGAGTCACTCTAGACATCGTGCAATCACTTGCATTTTAAAGCTGCACACAGTGCTGAAAACCCAGAATAAAATGAGAAAACCGATGTCGAGACACGTGCTGATCGTTTGCTGATAAAGACTGACAAATTTGATAAATGTCTACTAACTTCTGTAACGTAGGCGGGCGAATAAATGTTTGTTGACGTGAAAGGGAAAAAGAAAAGTGCCCAAGGTGGAGCACCCAGTGCACACGGTATTGCACTCTATCAGCTGAGAGGAAAGTGGATTTGCAGGTCCTTGTAAACATTTATGGCAATGATGGAGACGCTATATTCTTTAATTTTAGCTCAAATAAACGAGGTTTGATTCTTTTCATAATTTTAGCTCAAATAAACGAGGTTTGATTCTTTTGAATCACCCACACAAGGACAGAGGTTTACAGGCTGCTTTTCGCAAGCCCTGGTTTCGGGATCCAACCTGTTTGCTCAAATAATTCCGCAGGTGCTCGGCGCGTGTCCCCGGAGTTCGGTTCTGGACGTACGAACTACTCTCGCCGCACCCACAATCCCGATGAGTGGAGAACACCGGATGGCAGGCCCATCTGTTTTAACTGCACCCGAGTTGGCCACATATCTCGCCCCTGCCAGCTTGTTCTTCTTGGTCACAATATTCAAAGATACCATGAGAAGGTGCTATCAACAAAATGCATCATATGTGTAGGTTAGGAGAGTATAGATGACTTTACGTATGGGTAACCAAACGCAGCACATAAATGGAAAGGCACGAACAATCCACTAGGACGAAAAGGAAAGGAGATGCCGCGTTGATCAAGCCTACAGAATTATAGAGGTACAGTACACTAATCCTGGTGAGCCTTACCAGAGCTACATATTTTCAAATTTTTGTGCACTGCTATTTTTTGAACGCACCGTCTACCTCATACACTTCACCACTGTAACCTATATTTTTACCTTCAGGTGTTTGCAATGTACCAGATTACGCTGTAACCTTCCTTAAAGGAAAGGTGGACATCACTGTAGGCCCAAGGTAAAGTCACGTCCAGCGTGCGCCCGTCATGCTGCCTGCTACGTACGCACTCTTTCCCGCGAAGTGTACGTGAGTTATACGCTACATTAGCGACTTTCAAGAAGCTTCTAAGCGAATTTTGAGCAGTCTTACATCTCAACCCTTCCACAAATGACGGATCGGCGTCTTCAGGCCCGCTTGAATGCAGCAAGCACTGCTGTCAATTGCACAAGGTTGCGTGCAAGAGACGGAGGCAGGCGACGTGACGTACGGCAGCAGTGATAAGCGTTCATTCTGTCCCTTCGCTTCGCATTCAGTAAACTGTCCCGTAATCTGTCACCTCGATCTACTAGTAATTTGAGCAAGCTATCACTTTAGTCGGGTACAAGTAAAGAAAAACTACCGGGGGCACTTCACTTAAGTCTCCTTACGTGCTATGAATGCGAAAGCATTGTGCGCGTGTTTCCATTGGTGCGCTTGTGGTTATGTCTGTGTCATTCTGAGCGTTTGTGTAACTTAGTTCCCGTTGGTCATCAAAACGCACACCATGTAGAGCTCCGGTGGTTAATGCCCATATATTCGGAATAGCTCATCGTCTATAAACACATTCATAGATGGCGGCGAGTCCTCGTAGCACTACCAGCGCAGTGGCGCAGCGGTTAAGCGATGAACCACTGCACTGGCAGGTGGCTGTTTCTATATGTCACAGCCACCCGAAGGGATTGTGCGACTCATGTTGCTCTTCCCGAACAACCTCTCGCGCAGCTTACCCGAGTTACTACCCGAGCTTCCTACCATCGGTTGCAGCCGGCGCGGCGCCCCTGCGAACTTACCCGAGCTCACCCGAGTTACTTTGTGGACAGAAAGTGTGGACACTCTCTGTACACGCCACGCATGAGGCAAGTACTGCTTACGCATTAAAAAAGAGTGCTTTCTTCGTCAAAGGGTCCATTTCCAACCAATGGCATAGGCCGATTCTCATCGACCTGCTAACGTGAGTAGCGTGCCAATGCAAGGATGGGAGTATCCCCGACAATGCAGGAAGGAAAATCTCGCTTGCCGCGTAATCACGTTCCCTATAGCAAACGAACTGGATTCAAGCCTTCCGAACAGGCTTCGGACGCCCAGTCGCCGCCTGGTTGCGTCTCATACAGCAAATGTCACGCAGTTATTCCTGGACCTGAACTGCGCACCACGGCTAGGCCTAGCGCCTCCGGTGACGTGCTGGCGGGGGTAGCTCCGCCTGCGCCGGTTGCCTCGGTGGCATTCCCGACAGTACAACAGCCCACTGAGCATGGACCGGACCTCCAAAATCGTGCCTTTATGTCATCAGATACGGCGCCTGCCTTGCCTTCTCCAGATGTACAACAACTCGTGAGTGATTTACCCTCTGGGCGGAGTGCTTTACCCTCTGCTTTACCAATCGGGCAGCCAGCCCTCCGCTCTCCTTAAAAGCGCCCTTCGGGAGACGCTGCAACGAGTTCCTCTTCGGAGAGTGGCGGCTCAGAAGGCAAACGTTACAAAGCCACTATCAAATCTCTGGCAACGAAAAGCCTTACAGATATACCGACCAGAATTCTGCAGGCAAACCTGGAACGAAAGGCTTCGCGGCTTTACGGCCAGAAAGAAGTCCAATACCATTGCTGTTTGGCTGCCGACCTTAGCTGCCGTGGAACGTCTGCAAACGCTACAGTGCATTACATTTAGCAGCGAGGTCTCGGTACCGGTACAGGTGTGCCTGGTTGATGGATCCGACTTGCAACGTTGTGTTGTCTACAACGTCGATGTTAATGAGGACCAGGCCGCCCTTCAGCGTGAGCTTTATTGTCCCACTCACCGAGTGATCCAAGCACGTTACATGGGAAAAGGGCGCTAATGCATCGTCACCCTGCAAGGCCCATCAACACCGCCGGCCTGCTTGTACTATTATGACTGCATTTTACGGCCTCGGCCATACAAACCAACCGCCGTCTACTGCTACAGTTGCTTTAGACCTGGCCATATGCGTAGATCCTGCCCTTTAACAACTCAAGTGGAACATGCGTCAGAAGACGCAGCGGCGTACAGATGTGGCCTCTGCAAAACTGGGGACCACGACATCACATCACCCACTTGTCCCACAAAGCAGAAGGCAACAGAAAAGATTCGTCGTGGGTATCCTAAGCAAATGACTAAGAATGTGAATACGCCCCTTGTGCAGATTTCCAACCGGTTTGCACCTCTCCTTTCGGACGATGACTAGTGACCCGAACTTCCCGTGCTGCACACGAGTGGAACTGCTACTCAGCAGACTTATAGCGATAAAGTGCGTAAGGACTGCCGACATCAGCAGGATACAAAACAGCGTAGCATCCCGGAACCTCTCAATGATGACATGGTAGCAGTTGATGACCAAATTTCCCGCCTTTTGGCAGAGGTCTCAAGGCTCCGACAACACCGTGAACTGCTTGCCCGCAGTAGACATGCAGCGGGATCTGGCACCGCCACTAGAAATGATGAATCAGCACCAAGCATGTCCCGCCCACCAGTGGGAGAGCTCAAAACCCGTCTTCGCTTGCACAAGCTCCAGATGTGGGCCATGTTACTGCAGGAGACCAATGCCTTGCCAGCAATTCCGGGATTCAGTGGTTACGCGTCGCCTTCTATGAACGACCATCGTGTGCACACTGCTTGCCCTCCGGGAAAGGCGGCGGTGTACGTTGACAAGCGTTTCCCTCATGTATGCCTCTCTCCGGAAACTTGGTGCACCTCGTATCAGGAGGTAGTGGCAGTTGCCGTAAAATTACCGAAGGCAACTGTTGTGGTGGTATCCTACTACGTAAGACCAGCGGGTGGCGCTTTCTCCCGTATTAATCTGGGCTGGTTATTGACTGCGCGTGGGAAAAACCCCGGGTATCCGACTTTAGTCGGAGGTGACTTCAACGGCCCACACCAAGACTGGGGGTACCCTACTTCAAGCCCCCGCGACAGGCGTGTGCGGGATGCCTTCGCGGATGCGTTGTTTATTCTTCTAAATCACCCCAGTTCAGCAACGCGGGCTATGCGTACCAGTCACAGTACCACCTATGTTCCTGATCTGACGTTGTGGTCTGGCCCCGGCACTCCCTCGTGGCACCCTGAGCCTGACTGTTGGGGTTGTGACCACCACGTTATAATCATCGGTGTCCATCCATCACGTGCTCGCCGGTTGTGCCGAAAGTGCACGGTGCACATGGTGAACAGGGATTGTTTCCGTGCTATTCTAAAGGATCTCCCTGCAGAGTCGTCGCCATCGCTTGTTGACCGCGTACAAGGCGCGTTAAACAGGGCTACCACCTGCACATGGGCAGAGATCGATCGACCGGTTCCAGATATCGGTCTGCTAAACTTGTGGGCTGCTCGCCGACAGGCTTAGCTGGCAGCCTCACGTGATCCCACATCTTCACAGGCACGTATAAGACTGAACTATATTACTGCTAAGGCTCGCAAATACGAACACCATCTATCACGAAGACAGTGGCATGCGCGGTGTTAGCAGTTTTCTGCGAAGTCGTCGAATCGATCTTTCTGGCGAACTTTCCGTGCAATGAAACACGGTCACTGTCGCCCCGACGCAGCTAGCACCGCATGCTTCACAGCTAACTTGTCTCCGGATGATTTCGCCAGAGAAGCGGCACAGAAATTCTTTCCAAAATATGATGTGTTGCCACCCTCAGCTACCCAGTCTAACTTGGCAGGGATTCCAGCTCACGTAGATAAAGTGTCATCAGCACCAGATTCCCAGGGTATTGCGTCTCCTTTTACCATGCCTTAGTCGCTTGCAGCAATAGATAAGGCTCAACGAAAGACATCGCCCGGTCCGGATGCCATTCCATATGATGTGTAGAAGAACATGAGTTGTGCTGTCATCCCAATTCCAAAATCAGGGAAGCCACCGACGGATCTTGGCAACTTCAGGCCTATTTCTCTAACATAAACACTGTGCAAGCTGACAGAGAAAATGTTAGCCACACGAATGTCGTGGTGGCTGGAGCACCACGGTTTCTACCACCCCGCCCTAATTGGCTTCCGTCCATTCATTGGCACTGAAGATGGTTTGGCTTTCTTGGCGTCGCAAGTTCTGTCATCCACTCGCAGCCACAGTGTACGTACCGTCACCGCCATGGATATCGAAAAGGCTTACGATAACATAAGTCATGCTGCAATTTTGCATTCTATTGACATGCTGCATTTCCCTCTTCGAGTATGCGATTTTATAAAGTCCTTCCTTGAAGGCAGACGATTTGCCATACGCCTCAGTGGTGACTCCATAGATCATTTCAATCTGTTCGCGGTGTACCATAAGGCTCGGTGCTTTCACCAACACTGTTCAATATTGCCTTCATTCCTCTTGCATGGCGCATACGTGATGTCCCTGACGTTAAGTTCTTTCTGTACGCTGATGATATCACGGTATGTACACTCACCATGACCTGCTAACTCAAGCGGTGGCCCTACAGTCAGCCTTAGATATTACCGCTAATTACGCTATGTCTGTCGGCTTACAGCTTTCAGTGAGCAAAACTACGTTCATGTCAGTGGTCAACCGCTGGGGACGCTGTAAACTCGCTGCCACGCCAATCCGTCTCCAACTATCTGGAACCTCAGTTCAAGAATCTTCGACATTGAAAATTCTGTGTTTGTCGATACATCAGTCCGGAACGGGTACTGCCTGGCTTTCTCAAGCTAAAAAGCAGGCGTTGCAGACTTTGGGCCTAATCAGACGTATTGCTGCCAAAAGCGGCGGCGCTCGCTTCCATGTCGCACGACACTTGGTGAAGCGGCGAACCGTACCTCATTTACCAAGCACAGTTCCAACACTTAACCAGAGCTCAGTGGGATCGTCTGGAAGCCGTCAATCGAGAGGCAATGAGAGCTATCACTTGCCTTCCACGCATCACGCCGATCGTGGCACTTCAAGAAAATGCTTAGCTAAATACCCTTGACGAGCTTGTGCAGCAGTGTCGTGATGCTCGTAGCCTTAAGGCCACCCTTCTGCATTCACCGCGAGCACTCCGGACCTTTGCTTCCTCACACACTCACACACCATACTGCCGCCGCCACCGTCAGTTCTTCCTCCATTGCACTTTTTGCAGGTGAGCGACAGCAAACCTACCGATCTACGTCGCCCAACCTCACCTTCTGCGGCATCGTCCCTTCGCGAGCGAATATATGTTGATGCCAGTATCCAGGGCTGTGTAACGACGACTGAGCTTTACTGTCCCTGCCAGCCTGCACTTAACAAGACGGCCAGGCTTCGATTCGCGGAACACCCTACTTCCTTCTGTGCTGAGCTGCTTGCTATACAAGATGCGCTTCGCTCTGTAGTCGCAGTTACCTTGCTCCTTACAGCCCACATTATCATCCGTACGGACGCCCTTCAAGCAACTCGTCTACTCCGACGCCTCAGCCGCAGTCCAGAAATGTGCCAGAATATACATCCCGCAAGTCATTCCAATTGAGTGGGTCCCACGTGACCTACTCAATTCACAAAGATCTGCAGATTCTGCAACCCGCTTGCCACCCCCCCCCCCCCCCCACGTCAATGCCTCAATTCCTCAGTATGGATGATGCTACCCTCCTCACAAGAAAGGAACACCCCCGGCGCCGCACACGTGCTCTCGTCCCTCCATGTGCGATAACCCTCCCCCGCGGTCTTACCCGTGCAGAGGAGGTTGTGCTCCGGAGGATCCGGGTCGGAGTTGCCCTCACTCCTGCCGTAACTCAGACGTGGCCTCAATTTCGCCACTTCTATCCCCGCCAAGGATGTCCAGTCTGCCACTCACAAGACGCTGCGGCTGACATTCACCACTTGTTGTGGGTTTGCCCGGCACTGAAGCCAACTAGAGTTCGCTACCTCGCAGCAGCGGGTCTCCACCCAGACAACCCGTCCTCATATATTGATTGGACGCAGGGGCCACATCACCGCTCCCTCCTCGCCTACATTAGATCGGCACATCTTTCCTGCTTTATTTAACACCCACCCACTCTTTTCTTTTCTTCCTTTTCTTTCTTTTCTCTTTTCTTCCGAACTCCCCTTATGCCCTGAGGCAATAAAGAACGCTATCAAATATATATATATATATATATATATATATATATATATATATATATCCCATTTGATCTATCCTACCCTGCATTGCCATGCTAGCAGGTTCATGAGAATTGGACGGCGCCATTGTCTGGAAAGGGTTCTTTTGACGGGAGAAAAGCCGCTTTTTTAAACTTGTTTTCGACTATATATCATTTGCGTTATCTTCGATTCCGCATGGCCATACCCGGCACAACACATATCTCGCCGTGCAGAACACCCGTCCGTGATACGTGGCAATCCGTAAGAAGTGTTATTCTAGTTATTCTTCAACTTCAGTCAGAGCAAATAAGACGCTCATCATTAAATCTTTTCGATTCTACCACCTAGCCATCTACCACGAAAGGCAAGTCGTATCTATCAGAGGCCTACGCTGGTACACCGCCGCTGACTAGCCCGGCGGTGCTGCCGAGCCAAAGTGCTCTACCGCAGTGCACGAGTGAGCAACCCGAAACCTAAGGTTTCACGAAATCCAATCTGGTCGTATAGTAAGCTCATTTGAACAGAAAAAGGCAATCGCTGAAGAATGGCTTGGGTCAAAAGAAGACGTTCTGGAATCGACACGGAAGCCTTGTTCAGTTCCATGAATGAGCACGGCTTCTGTATGAGCTCAGAAACGTCTTCTTTTGAACCAAACCACTTTTCGGCGATTGCCTTTTTTTCTGCTGAAATGAGCAACTGGAGAGCCGTAGGCATGAACGGCCCGCTTCCGGGCAAATAGCGACGTTATTTAGGGAAGACAGGGCAAGCGCCCAGCCCACAGCTTTGTCTTCTCGCGAAAGTGCACGTGGATTCGAGGTTAGCGCATGCCAAACTGCTGGTACTCACCATTCATCCCACGCGAGCATAGGTGCTGTGAACCATAATATTCTGCTGGTGAACACGGCTCGCCTAAAAAAAAAAAAACCCTCAACGTTCATGAAGCGGACCTTGCCACACGGCAGAAGATCACATGAGCTTCATGTGTGTATAGAAATAGCCAGCAGTAATTTCGCCTGCCATCCGCACGATGGAGCCTAACGACGTGTCATGCGCGTAGCATCACCAACGCGCAGTTCATTGCTGGTGCACTCGAATTAGGCGCACTGAAAGCCAATCACCCTATTCCGGGCAGTGGGTATACACATGGGTAAAGCAGTTGGTAAAGCTACACTATCGCGCGATTCGCACTTCTGCCGCCGTGTCAACTTAAATTAGCCCTGCTACAACCAATAGTGGACCTATATACACCGTCGTAGCAGTGACACCGAACCTACGAGAAAATTTTTTGTGGGATACGTCGGCATTTGAAAAGCACTTTTTCGATCTGTACGGCGAACCTGGCGGAAAATATACCGAATCCATTCGACAAACCATCCCAATCAAATGTTTACGGGACGCGAGTGCGCGGAAAAGAAATTATTTCGGCGCAGTCACGTAATTCAGTCGCCTGAAGTCCGTCTCCGCATGAAGACAGAAACACGCTCTATTTGCCGGCAACAATACCACACGACTGTGTCGCGAGCGACAGAGCCTCGATATACAGCTGCGATTAAATTTTTTTCCGAGAACATGCGTCCCGTAATGTTTTGATCGCGATAGTACCTTTGGCCGCAGACCAAAAAATCATCATCATCATCATCATCAGCCTTACTACACCCACTGCAGGGCAAAGGCCTCTCCCATGTGTCTCCAATTAACCCTATCCTTTGCCAGCTGCATCCACCCTTTGCCTGCAAACTTCTTAATCTCATCCGCCCACCTAACCTTCTGCCGCCCCCTGCTACGCTTACTTTCTCTTGGAACCCACTCCGTTACCCTTAAAGACCAGCGGTTATCTTGCCTTCGCATTACATGCCCTGCCCAAGCCCATTTCTTTCTCTTGATGTCGACTAGGATGTCATTAACCCGTGTTTGTTCCCTCACCCACTCTGCCCGCTTCCGATCTCTTAACGTTACACCTATCATTTTCCTTTCCATGGCTCGCTGCGTTGTCCTTAACTTAAGCTGAACTCTTTTCGTTAGCCTCCACGTTTCTGCCCCGTAGGTGAGTACCGGTAAGATTATGCTGTTGTACACCCCTCCTCTTGAGGGAAATTGGTAAACTGCCACTCATGATCTGCGAGAATTTGCCATATGCGCTCTACCCCATTCTTATCCTTCTAGTTATCTCCCTCTCATGATCCGGATCAGCTGTCACTACCTGCCCTAAGTAGACGTATTCCGGCACAATTTCTAGGCTCTCGCTGCCAATTGTGAACTGTTGTTTCCTTGCTAGGCTGTTGAACATTACCTTGGTTTTCTGCATGTTAATTTTTAGACCCATCGATCTGCTCTGCCTGTCTAACTCGTTGATCATGACTTGCAGTTCACCTCCTGAGTGACTCAGCAAGGCAATGTCATCAGCAAATCGCAGATTATTTAGATATTCTCCATTTATTCTTATTCCCAACTGTTCCCAATTCAGGCCTCGAAATACCTCCTGCAAACATGCGGTGAACAGCATTGGCGAGATCGTGTCTCCTTGCCTGACGCCCTTCCTTATTGGAATTTTATTGCTGACTTTATGGAGCACTATAGTAGCTGTGCAGTTGCTATATATATCTTCCAGTATTTTGACATAAGGCTCTTCTACCCCCTGATTACGCAATGCCTGTATGACTGCTGAGGTTTCCACTGAGTCGAATGCTTTGTCGTAATCAATGAAAGCTATATATAGAGGTTGGTTATATTCTGCGCATTTCTCTATCACCTGATTGATAGTGTGAATATGATCTATTGTGGAATATCCTTTACGAAAGCCTGCCTGATCATTTGGTTGATTAAAGTCTAACGTTGCCCTGACTCTAATAGCGATTACCTTAGTAAATACTTTGTGGGCAACGGATAGTAAGCTGATCGGCCTGTAATTTTTCAAGTCCTTGGCGTCTCCCTTCTTATGAATTAAGATAATGTTTGCATTCTTCCAAGCTTCTGGTACAGTCGATGCAGCGATGCAGGTATAGGGATGCATGATGGCGTAGAGGTAGAACATCCGCCTCGCGTGCAAGGGGACCGGGGTTCAAATCCTGGTGCCGCGCAATTCTCCACCGGGTTTAAAAAAAAAATCTGCGTGTCGATGGAATTGGATAACCAGGCCTGGAGTGCGGCCTTATCTCGGTGACCAGAACCGACAACGCACTCTCTCACCAGAGCAGGATTTGGCCACCCTGGTGTAGTACTTGGCCACAACCTTCTATGATCAAACCAATGAAGACTAAAAAATACAGCGACCAAATCCGTCCGACGCAGCTTTAGCCACAGCCTTACAAAAACACGTTTGCGCGGCTCTTGGTCAGCACTGCGAGCGCAGGTCTCATTGCCAGGAACTCCTGAAGAAATAGCACTGTCGTAGAAAACGCGTGAGCTTTGGCGGGGACGTATTAAGACGTTCCAGATAATTGTCCAAATGTTATTGCTGGCCAGCGTGTATTTCGCACCACCTTCGGCAGTCTTGTCCTTCGGTTCAGTAACCACAGAAAATTTTGCACGGTTAAAAAAAGTGTGCGACTGAACACTAGCGGAAACAAACAACATTGAGAGAATCACTGCATATTAGTGTAGACGTAAGCAAAAGTGCGTGAGTAAGTTTTTTATATAACTACATCTTGAATTTATGATTGTTACCAAACAAGCGATATGTAGAGATGGTGGGTTTTCAAGGAGTTAAAGCAGCAAAGTTTACGGCGCAATGAGCTGAATGCCTTAGTTGCGCACTGGAGTGCTGGAATCTTTGCGCATCACAATCAGCACACACATGCACGCTGTTCCGTGAGATTGGTGGAATCAGCAAATCATAGAAAATAAAACAACAAAGTCGCTCACACTGTGCACGCGGAAAAACTGCGTAAGCTAACTCGCGACACGATACAAATTAGCCTCATGAGAAGCGGCAACAGGCGCCGTTGGCTATAGTGGGTTTTTCGCAAAACCATAAAACCATGAGAGTTAAAATGTTTGACAAATTATAGTTTTGAGGCATCTGTATTAACCAAGAAGCCAGAATTCTTGAAACGTGAAAATCTCGAGCCTGACTTCGAAAAGTGTAATGAGAATTCACCAAATGAAATAGCGTTACTCACCG
Source organism: Amblyomma americanum (assembly GCF_052857255.1). Taxonomy (NCBI): domain Eukaryota; kingdom Metazoa; phylum Arthropoda; class Arachnida; order Ixodida; family Ixodidae; genus Amblyomma; species Amblyomma americanum. Next base: position 261,250,804 of record NC_135497.1, read on the forward strand.
ATGTCGCGCTGTCGGGACGAATCCTCGGCCATGAGTTCTTGGGGTACACGAAGGACACTTCGTCAATGAAGCACGGATCACGCATTGTTGCTTCGGCGCCGCGTGCACACATGTACCTCAGATCGATAACACCATGGAGATAACAGAGACACAAGGCTCGACACATCGTACGGCACCGGAGAAAATTATCCTTACCTCCCTGGAGCCCCCAAGACAAACGGGAATAGCGAAACGTCAAACGTGACGAAAACAGGTTAACGGCAGACAGGAGACGTTTTCGGCGGCAACTTAGACACTCATTGTTGACACCACAGCAGGCAACCTAATTGCAACTGTATTTTCTTCTTCAAGAATTTGGCTAAGAAGGCCCCTAAGTTTTTCCAAAAGTTGTATCCTGTGGTTGTGGAACTTCAACAACCTGAACTCATTGCCAAATAATACTGGTGCAGCGCGGAATTCGTTTTTGCTAGAGCGACAAAGGTCAATCTGCGGAAAAGCCGCACGTGCAAGCCCGCGCGGCCAGCATTTGACCAGCTCGTGTACCGCGTTTCTCATTTCACCACGACGGCGTAACAGAACGCCGTGTTGAATGAGCTTGGGCTTTGTACCCTAAGAGGGCGGGCAACAGCGAAGTGCGGCGCTTTGTGTAACTTCGAGGTGGCGAGATTTTCGTATGCTAAAGCAACGCATTTTCCTCCGCCACGACGTTCATCGAGCTACTCTTCAGCGTCGCTTGAGAAGTGTTGACAAGGAAACGTGAAAAAAATGTCTAAAAAGCAAAATTTCGAAAGCAGCTGCAGGTGAACGCACCAGAGTATATGTATTGCAACAAACTGTTAATCAAGCAAGCCGCACCAGCTCATTCTCGTCCGTGACATTTGGGCTCTGCTAATAGAAGGTGGATGAAAATTAACGTAATAGCAATCGATTACTTCTCTGCGATTGCTCATTTACTTTTCATCGACTGTAATTCAGCGCTGAAATCACGTACATTTCATTTCAGGTAAAGTAATTATAAATGTACACAAGACTGCCGAGCCATTTATAACTTATCGTAAATGGAGCGTCTCAATTCGTAAGTTGGAGTCATAAAACCCGACTTTTCGTATAAGTTTCACCGCAGCTTCTTCCGCGTTAACGTGTAAATAAACGGTTTTCATGCGGCGAAACCTTTACAACCGCCAAGATCAATCAAAACGTCAAAATAACTCCTGTTGTTACGTTCAGTTTAGAGGTCTTTACTGCTTTTAACTTTTACAGGGGAAGCATTATACGTTATTAGGATTAGAATGCCGGTGCGAAGTACTGAGGTCAACTTGTAATGGAATAATGGTGCGAGGGCTTATACTTTTGAGAACGCAGTTTTGCGCCTGAGAGAAGCTCTGCTGGCCTAGAAATAAACCACTGTTTTTGAGAGATTATCAGTGGGTGCTCACTGCAAAACCACAAATAAGATAGTGCAGGGGTACATGGGCTAGACACCATTTGAAGCGTGGGAGACAGAGTAAAATATTGTATGAAGAACGGCTGAGGAAACTGGACGAAAGCAGATGGGCAGCTAAGGTATTTGAGCGCTTGTACAAAAAAATCTGACTCAAACTGCAGAAATATGACTAGAGAAATAATCAATAAGTACGAGGCGACGAGCGCGGAGAATTAAAGAGCATTAAACGCAGGGTGAAGAGGGCGGAGGGCGTGAACTGGATTCAATAGGAAATGGAAAAAGAACACTCTGGACCAGCAGAGAAAATGAAAAAGAGAAATCAGAAAGGAATCATTCTATGATTTTTCAAGAGGGAGGGTCCATCTGAGGCGAGATCACAGTGCGTTAGTTCGCGCAGATACAAAACAAGCATGACCAAGATGATGACACACATGCAGTATGTGGTAAATATGCTGAAACAAATGAGCATATTTCGCGAGAATGGAGCACTATCCACACAGATGTCGACACTGGCTCAAATAGTATATATACCCGATGCCCCAGAGTTTAGATATAAGGAAAGTGTTTTGAATGCGCCTGCGGCAGGCGTTAGTAAAGAAACGGTTGGAGGATTGTTTAATTAAAAGCACCGCAGTGACCTAGCAATGCAAGTTCATAATTCAAAGTAGGGACAGCTTAAAAGTCGGTGGAATTTGCATTTAAAAATGAGGAATTTTTGATAATACCAACAAATATGAAAGAATGAAGAAATATAAAGAAAAATACTGAGCATGTTGGCAACATGGCCACACTACCCCGTTTCAAGACGAAAGAAGGCGCCGACCAAAAGAAAAGATGGGATGACGTTCCGGCTCCCCCACGGGAACAGGGCTACCGTGGGGGAGCCGAAACGTCATCCCATCTTTTCTTTTGGTCGGCGCCTTCTTTCGTCATGTACCATCCCGACCAGACGGGTTTCCGTCAGACTCTAGACTTCACCCCGTTTCAAAAGGGAAGCATTTAACATCCATCCATCCTAATGGTGGCGGACACTTTCCGACCTGACCAACAGCGACTGCTGGTATGTGAGGCTAAAGCTGCAAGTTGTTCCTACTAAGTGGAACGAAAGGGGTTAGTGGTAGCGGAGGGGAGACAGAAGGGATGACCTGCCTTTGTGAGACTATATGGTAAAAGGGTGAACATTCCCCGCAAATACGACAGGCACGAGCAGGCCAGCAGACGGGTGAGTGTAAGAATAGACTAGCGAGGTCGGGAAGCTGTCGGCCAGTCTTCGGTAGATATTAAAAAAAAATCTAAGCAGCTGTAGGAATAGGGCCGAACTCGCCTGAAGTACAGAAATCACCGCGAAGTGTAGCGCATCACGAGAGAGAGAGATAGAGAGCTACGAGTTTGCTATGCATGCACTCAGTATATGTTCAAAGTTATAAAGCCCAGTGAAGAAACATCCTTTAAGTAGTTGATTTTCGTTGGGCGTGGTACTTTAATAATTATGTTTCTTTACTGATCCAGCCGCCGCGGTGGCTGAGTGGTTTTGGCGCTCGGCTACTGGCCCGAAGGACGCGGGTTCGATCCCGGCCGCGGCGGTCGAATTTCGATGGAGGTGAAACTCTAGAGGCCCGAGTGCTGTGCGATGTCAGTGCACGTTAAAGAACACCAGGTGGTCGAAATTTCCGGAGCCCTTCACTACGGCGTCTCTCAAAGCCTTAGTCGTTTTGGGGTGTTAAACCCCCATAAATCAAATCAAATCAAATCTTTAGTGATCCTGAAGTGATAATGCCTTTGCCCGATGCGCAGCCTTGGTGTCAGAAGAAAACGAGTGAATTGCGAAAGAGCGAAATAATTATCAAATACCAAATAATTACTAAGTTTGCTGTAACTCACATGCAAACAAGCTCTTGGTTGGGTCCCGCCGTTAAGGAAATAATCAAAAGTGATCACAGCGCACCTACACATTTCTGACCTCTTCAGTGAAATCTGACGAGTAATTATGTTTTGAGGGACATTAAATATACGAAGGAAGATTAAGCGCAGAACACGCATTCCCGTTCCAAATCTATCGTCAGCTCTCATTCGCATTCGTTTCAATGCTGCCATTGTTCTTATTTTAGCGTATGAAAATCGATTAGTGCTACAGAAGCGGACGAAAGCGCAAACGTTTACAAACCAACAATAAAAAAGCAGTGCAGCGAAGAAAACAACTAGACGCTAAATAAAATGACAAAGAAAAGAAGGCATGAGCCAAAACACGTGAAACAAAAAAACATTTGGAATGCTATTAGGCTGCCTTCTGTTGCAGCAAGAAAAATATGAAGATATACGCCATTCTGGATTTGGGATTCTGGTCACCCACGGGATTTCCTGGCTATGGCGCGCACTTGCTGCTAGCGCAATGAGTCAGTCAACTCCATGGCGCCCGGCAGCAGCCCTCCTGGCGGCAAAATCGGCTCCCCGAAGTTCGCATCTGGCGCCACCCGTTGTTTTCCCTGTTGGTCACGCTGCCAACGTGGGTATTAGGGAAAATACACTTGTCATTATGTCGCCGTAATTCTGCGAGCTCTGGACACACCGGGGATCTCCACTCTTCTGGCGCTTCGAACGCCGAGCACTCCCGGGCGTAGGCGACAGTCGCTCTGTTAATGGCACCGCCTCCGCCCCGTCTGTTCATCGTTTTGCCACGATGACAAACGCTGGTTTCCAGGAAAGCCTTTCAAGCGAACTACGCGAGGCGAGCGTTGCATAAGTGAGTGCACGTGGACACAGACTTAGAGCTGAACTCACGTATAGTTTCATTCCTGATTGAAAACCGCTTTTTTGTTATTACTACGACTATTTATTTATTCACTCTCGGTGATCTCAACCGTCGTAGTGTCGGGTAAGCGGTTTTTGTTTTCTCTTTTTTTGCCTTGGTCTTAATGCATAGTGGGTTTTTAGCTAAACTTATATACTAATGGCGCGCGCTGTTCTCGATTATCGCCATTCAAGTCTTAATGAGGTGCCGCTCCGCCTCGTATGACAATGTGACACTTTTGTGTTGCTTGTTTTAACGGCACCTCCTAATGCAAGCGGACGAGACAGTTAAATGCCTCGTCAGAGACGTTTATTGAATAGGTTTTGCAGTTCCTCCACTGCAGACCGCTGTGATACTTTTTATTAGTTTTACGATTCGGCTTTCAAGATTAAGATCCGGAGTTAAAAGAACCTCACAATCAAAATAAGCAACCAGTTTGGTGGAAATCTGTAAAATGTTCTCTTGATTTTTGTTGTGGTTGTTCTAATCGCTTTTGCTTAATTCGTCTTCAAAGTGAACTAGGACATCAGCCGAAAATAAAAATCTCTTGACAGCTTGGAACGTGTTTGGCTTTTCTCATTTTGTTAATGAATTGGTATCACCAGTTTAAACGCGCCGAGTCTTGGCCGTTTCTATCAAGGATTGGCGCTTTGAATGATTCATCGTTTGCTGAGTACGGTTACTAGAAGATCACGGGCCAAAAAACCGTTGCTGAATTATAAATCGCATCATTCAAATGTAGTAAAAAGCGGAATTGTTGTTTCATCTTTGTCATCGGCGTTGTCAAAATTTTGTCATTATGCTATGAAGCAAAGCTTCGATGATCAGGCTAAAAGGCTTAGAGATGCAGGTTATCCAGATGAGCTCATTACTTTGGGTTGCAATAAAATAGTTAAAAAGCTGTAAACCTCGGCTTTGCCGCTATCTTCACAGAATGAACAGAAACAGAAAAAGTTCGCAGTCCTTCCCGATGTTCACCGCCTGTCACATGGTCTTAAAAATGTGGCCCATAGGTATGAAGTTGATATAGTTTTTTCGCCACGAAATAAGCTCAATAAAATTTGTTTAATTGTTGAAAATAAGGCTCGCAATCCTAACAAATCTGTAGCGACTTGTGGCATTAAGCATGATAAGAAATTTTTACCGTGCTCTAAGGGCGTAGTGCACAAAATACCTCTGTCCTGTGGTCAAATTTACATTGGTCAAACAGGACGGTGTATTAGCACACGATTGAAAGAACATCTAAACTCATTAGATTCTAACCGCTCCACGAATTTAGTTGATCATTGCCGAGAGTGTAAATAATGTTTTCCTTCATTACACTATAGTGTCATATTGTATAAACACCCCGATCAATAGACCAGGGAAATCGTAGAAGCCTACAAAATGAGAAAGAAACCAAGATTGTGCATCAGCAAACCATCCCTGCTCCTGTGTGACAGTGAGGTTGCCTATCTTGACCTAACATAGTGCACGTGCCTTGTGGTGTTTGTTTGGTTGTTGCCTGTTCGCTTATATTTGCCCGTTTGGTGTGTTTAAACTTTAATTGAGAGTCAGCGCTTGTCCTGTGTTTTTCTACCCTCTAGTCCCGTTTCCCGCGCTGTTATTTTTTAAATACTAGAAGATAACATTCACTTGTGTTTAATCTGGCAAAACGCAGATAGTGTACGAGAAGACCTTACGAAGGAGAAGTTTTTTTTTTTTCATGAAACCGCTGTTACCTTTACGCGACTTTCAGCTTGGAAACTGGAGCACTAGGCCACGCAGTGGCTCAATGCAGTGGTTATCGCCGCGAAGACGACAATATTTAGCTAAAACACCTACACTTATAATTGCCTACCTTATTAAAATGTTCATTTCGAGAGCAAAGGGCATTTATAGTATCTAAACTCAATCATTGATCAGTTCAGACGCTATATACATTCCCAGGACCTTCCTTGCAAAGGGAGTTCAACTTAGGTAGCTGTTACTTTGCGCCTTTGGATATAAGGTTATGGTGGGAATAAAGAAGTGACCTTATTCAAGGTGATTTTGCGTACCCTTTCAACGTCTGCCTTTATATTAACCTTTTAACCCGCAAGTTAGTCCTGGAAAACTGTAGAAAGAACTAAGGAGAGTAAAGTTGTAGGCAGGTTGGTGAGACATAACGACTAAAACCTCAACAGACACAGGACGGAGGGAGGCGACAACACAGGGCGGAACATGCAAGTGAAAATTTATTGAAAAACATCCGGGCTTTTATAGAAGATCGCACGTGTGACTCTACAACCAATAGTTAGACAGGATGAGGACATAAAAAAAACCAAACCAACAGCACCAAGATCAGGGACAACGGGCTGCAACTGTACAAGATACTGAGGTCGGAATGGTAGTACCAGACCTGCCTGCTCCGCCAAAATCTCAGACTTTTTCTGATCGCGTCCTCCCCTGCGGGCACGCTGTGAAAAAGGTGGTGGGAATTCTCTCGCATCATTGACAACACCACCGAGTTCCTCTGATAGCAGGCGCTCCGCAGTCTAGGGACGCTAGTGCCAAAAGAAGTTGCAATGCCAAAAGGACTTGCCACTTGCAATTAAGTGCATCTGATAGGAGGCGTCAGCGACTGCCCCGAGGAAATCCAGCGCCTGCTTCAGCGCGGCCCCAACTTCGCTATTGAGTCTAGACCTGAGATGCCATAGAAAGTAATGAAACAAGTTTCTCATCACAACGAACCATTTAAATTTAGGGCGCGCTTCTGCTTCAACGAAATTTTTGCAATGCGAAGCTGGGTTTAAAAATATATCTTACAATAAAACAAGCATATCGTCGCCCATCTGTGTACTTCCGTACGTCCATGCTGCTTTGTTTCGCTAAACTTCCGCTGGAACCAATTGATCCATTCATTCAAACGCACATGAAGACCGCCATTGCTTGGTGGTGATGACCATCCGGCTGGCTGCCTTGCGGTAAGGCGCGGGTGCAAGCTCTCGTTTTCTTCCAAGCCAGAGCCGCAACCAATCCGTCGCCAAAGGACGCAGCAGCCCGGCAACAGCAGCAGTGCGTTTGCCCTAGTTTTTTCACTCGTGCTTATGTGCTGCAATCGACACGAGCATGGCGACTTTGTCTAGGAAGCGGAAGTTCCTTTCCTCCGAGGAGCTGAGTGATGGAGCCATAATTGAGGACGTTCGCCACAGCGACGGATCATCGGATGATGACAGCGACGCAGATGATTTATCACCACCATATGCACTAAATGTGATGACAGCATTTTGCTCTGCAGATTTATTGGTGCTCACAATGCCGACATCGCGATGCAACTGCTCACCGAGTGCGAAAGTCGTGCCACAGAACTCGTGGAAAAAAAAAAGCAGAAGAAGCTGACCGACTTCTTTGGAAATAAATGATGTTTTGGGACTATTTTTTTCAACCTGAAATCGAGAAAAAGTAGCGCCAAACCAAGCAAACCACAAAACTAGAAGCTGCGCTAGAAGTGCGGCGCTAGTAGCGCTTGTGTCTCGTCTTCGTTCTTGTCTTGTGGTTTGTATCAATATCAATCAATATAATTTATTTTCTTCCTCACAAAAAGATTAGCGGAGGACGAGGAGGGCTCGAAGAAAAAGTGGAAGTTTCCACTTGACGAGCTTCAGGCCCCCTATTTACAAGGCATATACAGTGGAAGATTAAGAAACATACATCTTTATACATTAGAAAGTTTAAAAGTCAGTACGTATAATATGCAATATAAAAATAATATACTCATTTTTGAGCCACAAATAAAGGTCAGTATGTACAAGGAAAGCAGCCACGGTAGCACACCAATTCTACAAGAGAATTTCTAAAATACATAAAACAATTTCATACACGCTCACTGTCGCGTTACAAAGGACTTAAGCATATTGTTGGTAATGGTGCTTATGTTAATTCCTTGACAATGAAGGTGGTTTAGTAGGGTCGGTAGGGCATGACGGAGCATTTGTTCAGATAGTCTAAAGCGTGAGTAAGGAATTTTCTAAATTAGATTAGTGCGTGTATTGTAGTGTCGTGTTTGAGGGGTCAAGTTAGCAAGTGTACGAATTTCAAGCGAGTCATGCTTATATCGCTTTGCAAGGTAGAATGAGCACATATGATGGATGGAAAGAATGTCAAATTTAGTGAAAAGTTCGGATGTATGTTCACGATAATGAACATTTGCTATGCTGCGGATCGCTCTTTTCTGTAGGACATGTATGCGATTTAAATTGGCGCTAGTTTTTTTCTATTTCAAGTATGCACCAACTAGCCCAAAAGGAGGTGTTAATTGTCCATCCTGACAGTGTTTTCGGGCTGATTTCACAACAAAATTTCCGAAGGACTCGGCGGCGGCGAAAGAAACAAGCTTGCATTGAGGTCGTCGAACAGAATGCCCGCCGATCTAGGCCGTGCTCAGTTTATAGCTGATAGCACACTTTCGACATACGGTGCGCAAATTCCCAAAACAGTCTGTAACAACGTAGAATTGGCTCCGTCGGAATGCGATCAATCGAGGTAAATCTGGTGCGCATCTTGCATCACAGACAAAGCGATAAAGCCGCGTGCCGGCAGCTTCGAGGCATGAACAAACAGTGCAAAGATTCGCCGCAATATCACCGACCTGACTGTTATTAACTTGAAATTTAAAAAGAAAAGCTGTTTTTAAAACAAGCTTTTTCTCTGTGCGTACAACAATTATGAGATCGCAGGTTTTGAAAAGCACAATAAATAATCGAATAGACGCACCGGTATAAAATTATCAGATACTTAGGTGTTGCTCCGTACCAGCGCTATAAAGCTGCCAGCGCTAGCTCTGCCTAGCGCGTCGTCGTTTTCACTCTGGTCAGAGCCCGTTTCAGATTAAAAAAATTTGTCATACTTACTGTCGGAGACATAATCAATGTCTTTATGATCGCCACTGTACGAAATGATGCAAGTAACCACTGGTTTCCAAAGAACATCACCACCATCGGCATTGTACAAACGTTGCCATTGCTAAGTCACTAGTGATAGGCTATATACGTGCCAAAGGCCAAAACACGATTTGTTCACTCACTTCTCCTGCCCTTTAGTGTTAAAAACAGAAACCGATGGAAGAGCCTGTATACCTGATCATTGGCAGTGAAAGCAAAACAGATCCCTCGTGGCCTAAATTATTCCGGAGCCCTCCACTACGGCACTCATTTTTTCCTTTCTTCTTTCACTCCCTCCTTTATCCCTTCCCTTACGGCGTGGTTCAGGTGTCCAACGATATATGAGACAGATACTGCGCCATTTCCTTCCCCAAAAAAACAATTATTATTATTATCGAGCTCGACGAATGTTACTTGGAATTGACGACATTGGAGCAAAGTCGCATGACGAGTGTTATAGATCGTGGTGCGCAGCTGCTGCTGACCCGAAAGACGCGGGTTCAACCCCGGCCGCAGCGGACGCATTTCGATTGAGGCGAAATGCTAGAGGCCCGTGTACAGTGCGATTTCACTGCACGCTAAATAACCCCAGGTAGTCGAAATTATCCGGAGCCCTCCACTACGGTGTCCCATAAAGTCTGAGTCCCTTTGGAATGTTAAACCCCGCAAACGAATCCAGTATTATATTTCGGACGGCTTATTGAAGTGCAGTTGAAAAGATGGAGTTAGCGTATTTGTAGTAACCTCAAATAATTTGTGTGGCCTGAAGAAGCATCAAAGGGATGGAACTTGCTACTTGCTCCGTTAAATTACCAATGATTGCAATTCATAGCCACTTTAGAAATTGGGAAACTAGGGACACACGTTCTCACACAGCGAAGGAGTAAATGTGCTATGACGTTATTTTTCTAGCGTGTTCCAAACAACCAGAACCTGATACCTCCTCCACTCCAGCAATAGGAACGAGAGCTACGCGTAGCAGTTCGTGTAGAACATGAACAAAAGATGTTAGGGTATAGCTACACGTGGGATGAGACATTGATAGCGAGAAGCTAGCGGCTGTTTTTGTGGCGATCAAAATAAAAGCAAGAATCCCAGGAATAGCAAACCCTTAAACCCGTTTAAAATGTACTTGCGATAGCGAAGAGCAAAAACTCTAAAGAGCGATGTAAATAAAAAAAAATCGCAGTTCTTGCATAACTGCTTTATAAAACATGCACGTTTCAAGAAAACGCACGCGTCACTATACTTAATTTATCCGTCAGTTTAAAACTAAAAGTTTTGTTTTAAAATTTACGCACGAAAACATGTAGACACTTTCTACATTTTTTATCGCCGTCTAATTGAGACACTTAAAGTTAAACCAACCATTACATGCCTCCAAAATGCAATAATTAAGAGGCTGGAGCTCTCGTATTGTCTCATGCACCCGAAAGGTGCCGTAGGGCTCACTTGATCAGTACGACACCGATGAGATAAGTTCATATGCAGTATTGATTGATTAAGTTTTGGCTCAATATTGATAACCTTTCTTTCAGCGAATTTGTGGCAGCCATAGTTGGCTAATTATTTTAATGGCAAAGACTTAATGAAACTAGCTTTCACCATCTTTGTATCTTTAGTTAATAAGACCTTGTCTTTACTACAACGTACGTACAGCCGGCGGCAAAATAAGTCGGGGCATGCGACAGGCGGCCAGAATTAGATAAAACTGCATCGCCGCGCCGTCTGACGTTGCACTTCTGGTGTCGAGACATCGCAGTGCGCGTGCGCTTCCTTTAATGTTCGCAGCCCTGTCTTTTTTCTCGCCTGCAGGGAACTAGCTGATTGCATGCAGCGTTCGGGGGTAGGGGCCGCTCTCTTTATTCGCTTCCTCACGCTCGCACTTTGACGTGCGCCCGCCGAACTGCGATCGTTACGCTCTGAATAAAAAAAAGCGACCCCTACCGTCAAACGCTGCATGCAATCAGCTAGTTCCCTGCAGGCGAGAAAAAAGACAGGGCTGCAGCATGAAAGGACGCGCACGCGCACTGCGATGTCTCGACAACAGAAGTGCAACGTCAGACGGCGCGACGACGCAGTTTTATCTAATTCTGGCCGCCTGTCGCATGCCCCCACTTGTTTTGCCGCCGGGTGTACCTTGTTTCAGGGAAAGAACTGTAGCATTGTTGTTTTCCCCAAGTCTCACATAGAGATGTGGAGAATTGCTAGGCATAGCAAAACGCACTCATACTATCTTGAAACAGCTGCTGGTATCACTACTCGGGGATTAGGAAGAGATCAACGGCGGTTCTCTGCAATATTCGAATTCAGGAGTACATAGTGAAAATAAGAAAGAATATGTTTTATGCGAAATTTCATACTTCTACGAAGAAATGTTAATAATATACGGCCCCTGGAGCGGAAGCGGCCTTGCTGCTTCCCGCCAGAGCATGCTGAGCACACGCACAAACATGCAGAGGGCAAACAAATTGAAACCTAAAAATGCCAAAGCCCAAGTTCAAAAACAACTCGCTAAAGGAAGGGGAAAAGCATAGAAAAGTAAGCAAAAACACTCCGAATGACAATCTCAGATAAACAAGGAATATAAGATAGAGTTGAACAAAACAGAATAAGAAAAAGAGCAGCAGCCACGATGAACGCCGCACATTTCGTGCATCAATGCGCCGAGTGCGATTAGTTCAGCCCTGCTTACTACATGTTTCATCTCTGCACAGTGTACAGAACTGCAGCTTTAGGTATGAAATGTATACATCCGTGTGCACACTGGCAGAGAGACTAAGAGTGCAACTCTTCCGAGCCGGTACTGAGAGCATTCACGTTCTGCTTTCGGCTCAGGCACGCGCATCCAAACATGACTTCTCGATGTGAGAGAACCCCAGGGCAAGGTTTTCCTCCCTGCCACACCGCATTCACTTGCTCTGCGTGCAACAGTTGCGACATCGTTTTGCAAAGAATTGCTAAATGACGCAGCCAAAAAAAAAGGCATAAGAAGGGTCAGGTAAAGTTGCACCCCTGGGCGTCCTACTGTGCACCACAAATTTTTATCTTCGTTGTCTCGTCGGCGTGATCGTGTCACCAGCGAGCGACCAAGCTGTCGTCAACGGGAGCGCTGAGCACTAAGAATGTTCTGCATAACGAATGAGAGCCAAGTTCCGCAAGAAAAGAAAGGTAGCAGCCGGGAAGAACCATTTGGGAAACTAAAAAGATGTCGCTCTTTTTTTTTTGTGGTTGCTGTTTCAAAGTTTCATCTGCAAGACTTTACTAAACATGGTTCTGTTCTGTTTCGTATTTTCGTGGGCATGGAACACGGCAGAAGAGAGGGCGGTGAAGAGGAGGCGATGTTTGGAAGGCAACGTTTTTTCTTTCTTGACGAAATTCAAACCTTCTTAGGTGTTGTGGCCTCGCATTTTGCCTGTTTTGTGTCTCACTTGTGCACTGCAGCCTCTGGTACAGCGGTGAATACTGCGTTTAAAAAGAACGCAAAAAGATGCTTGGAACTTTATTTCGAGGATGGAAAGTTAAAGACCGAGTTCAGATACTGTTTTCGGTTTCACTCAGGGCATTCCGTTCAGGAATCGATAAATCAAGTTTTAACAATACCTTGCTTATATTCATTCCACGCTTACCCCTTATCATTTTTCCATCCGGTGAAAGCGGAACGCAGCGGTAGAGAAAAATTAGCCCATTGCCTGACGTTATGAACTGTAGAGGGGCCAATGGCTGTTAGTTTTCTTGTGAATACTTGCATATAAACTTCGGCACGGAAAAGTAACATTTGTATTCGATGTACCAGGAAACGTCCCAAGTATCCGCGAAGTCGCGCGGAGGCAATGTGTCCAACGACTATCGGAATTACCGTCTTTACGTTTAGTGGTGTAATTATGGAAATACCTGGCCTCGTGTGCTACCTGAGCATTTTAAAAAGGCAAGGAGGGACCAACGCAAGTACGCAGTGTGTGCTTGGCCAAATTACATTTTGAAGCGAAAAGCTTCACTAGGATCGCCAACACCGGGCTTCGCGCGGGCCACACTACAAATTTGCCACAGCTGCGCATGCGCGAAACCGAGTGACGTCACGCGGAGCGCAGTTGGTCGCTGCTGCCGCAGCCGTCGTCGCCGCCACGCGCTGCCTCCGTCGTCTTACCTTTCGCCATGGAAGGAAGAGAAGAGCCAGAAGTGGTTGTGTGGGAGTTGGCTCAAAAGCAGCGAAGATATGAAAAGTGCAAGGCTAGACAAGCGGCTGAAACGCCAGAATCACGAGAGGCACGCCTTGCTAAACAGCGACAAAAGGATAAAAACCAAACAAAACTAGTGAGCCGACGGCGTTCATAGATTTCATTGGCGTTGACAACTTTGCAAAATCCGTTCATTTTCACAAAATGAAAGGCGCAAAACCGGTCCCGTGGGTCAGTGGAGACCTCAATCTCGCTTTTCGCTTTGTTTATCCTGGACTAGCTGGGCTCATTCATATTAATTTTTTTTCGTGCGGTTATCACCATGCACACTATGCATGGTAATAACCGTGCGTATCATGCATGGTACGCATAATAACCATGCGGTTGTCACCACTTCTGCTATACCGGTCGTGCGTTGACCGCTGCACACGTTCTGTTGATGAAGGCTAGGCGGCTATAAGCGTTTAGCTTCTGCAGGAGCGAAAACTCTCTGTCCCCATGCGTGTCATTTTGTTGAATGTCGCGATCAAGAGCGAGAATAAAAAGATTGTGATTATTATTCGCCTCGCTCAGAGCGAATATGCAGCTTCGTCCCGAACACCAGTCGTGCAACAACTGAGTGCGTCTCGACATTAGTGCGTCAAAGCTGCTATTATCTTGCTTTACTGATTACTCGTTGGGGGAAAATGATAATATCATCACTCACTCTACAAAATGTGTAATCAAGTTTGTGTGGCTGAGAGCAATAATAAATGCACTATCCACGCCTGCGCAGATAGCGTTATGATAGTTTTCAAAAAATGTAGCGGTATTCACTTTGAACTTTATCGCTGCTTTCGGGAATTTTCCAATAATTGATATTAGTTACTTTATATCATTTAACCGCTAAAAATAACTGCTTGTTTCATTACACCCAAATTAATTGATTCCATTGGTAGCGATTTGCTTTGCTTCTAGGCTGAATTTACGATTTATCTTTTGTGCCTGAATAACCGAACGCCTGATCAGGACTAGCTACTTGCGAACGTGTCCTGTTCCTGACGTTTGAGAACTCGTGGCAGAAGTTGTGTCCGGTCCGGTCCCAGTTGACTTGCATCCCCACTACACGAACGGTCGCGGTGTCGCGTGTGGATACTCAGCTCCGCAGCTTTCCCTTGTGGTTTGCTTTCCCGCGTTGCACCCTCTCTCGGCATCGCCTCGGCCCACGGCGCCAGGTGACTTTTCCTGGTTAGTTACCTTAACTAACAAGAGAGGGCGTCACGGACGGCGTGATTCCTGCGCGCGCACACGGGAGAGCGCATCCGCTTCAGTCGGGATTGTCGGCGCGAGCGGACGTTTCGCACGCGGTTCCGCTCTTCGCCGAAGGGCCGAGGAAGTGGCGGGGAGACTTGCTCCCGTATCTTTTCCCGTCCGGCTTCGGAGTATCCCTTGCCCTAGAGTGGGTGAACATTCGCTCCTAATCTTGCTGGTGAGGCGGACAATCTCGATTCCTTGGCATGTTTTGTCGCTAGATGCGCTATTGTTGCTGTATCAATAAATGCCTGTTTGTGTCAGCCAGCGCGTCGTTCCTTTGTTCCCTGAGAGCCAGGCCCGCCGTGGTCGGCGTGCGCTCGGTGGCGTACGCGATCACGGGGTGAAGTCCGGCGGCTTTGAACTGTGTCAGCCGCGGTTAAATGGGGGAAAACGTATTTATCTCCCCTATTAAAACCCCACAGCCGCTAGCCCAGCCTGTTTCCGCCTTATTGGCATGGGCAGGAAAGTGCACTAACCTGCACAGTACACGCGAATAAAATAAAATGCCCCGTTCCTTGGCAAGGAAGGAGCGCACAAGAAAAAGATCTCCCCCCAACGAAAAGCATGCCGCGATCATGCGTATTTTCATGAATATTGCATAACCCTGGCGCTGCACCTTGATCCTGAAATGTATTACAATCAGTTACGTTGGGCGTCACGACAGAAGTTACAGTGTCTAGTCGACTTAGGAAAGCCTTTTGTTTGTCTAGTTGACATTTGGAAAGCGAAAAGGTGCAGGGGTGGCACCGGTGTTCTTTTTATGGAAAGAGAAAGGAACCGAAACGGCCATGCCGTCACCGGCAGAACATGTGCAGAAGATGACGCGCTAGGGATCTTACGATAACGTACGCGCGAAAACAATATATCTTTCTCAGACACGCAGCGTGTCTGCAGGCAGGCTCCTTGCAGCTCTGTTAGAATGCTCTGATAACAGTCGAGATCACGTGCTATCACGACAGGTGCAAAGATACGGGTGCAGCCGTTCGGCAGTGTACTGTGAAGGTTGTCAGCGATCTACTATCGGCGATAAAAGTTTGCGGGACGCGAGCTCTAGGAAAAACGTTTGTTGTAGCTCCAAGTCGCTACCCAGTCGACGGATATTGTATGTAGGTATTAAAGGCCTAAGGGCTCCTTTCTCTCTTCACAATATCAGGCGACTGGGTAGCGAGGTTAGGCTACAATAAACGTTTTTCCGAGAGCTCGTGTCCCGCATACCTTTGCCAACGATAGTACTCTTCCTCTTCATTCGTGTCATATATTCATATTAGACTATTCTCTCTGTCCTTTTATTCTCTTCCTGAATGGCTTTGGCTTCCCGACTCCGCTCCAGTTTGGTAAAATTTCTACATAATAGTAGTAGCTGTTGCCTCGTTTTATAGAGGATTGCAGCCATGTTTTCCGAATCTGAGATATTACGATGGTACAAATATACGGCTTCAGCGTATGTTCCCTCAGGTGATTTAGTTTCGGCACCGGAACATAGACGCTTAGAATACTGACCGTATACGCTGACACTGCAGAAATCACTCAGCACCTCTTCGGCTTTTATCCTTCTTATCTGCGCCTATATATTGCCGCAGCTTGGCTTCGGAGGAGCACTCTTATACAGGAATATGCCGAATCTGCATTAGGTCCTCCTCTTGAGCAACAGTATATTCTGTACCAGTGAAGCAGCTCATTTTGTGAACCACATCAGCTAGAAAACCTCTTTAATGCGAATATGCTCTCATTCCAGAATTAAACGTTTACCGTCGCAGATACTGTGTGGTGGCCTCCCTTTTGTGTGTCTTGTGTGCGGAACTAAACCTTTAGAATATTTTCAGTCTTCTCTAGCCTTTTGTCCTCATCGAGCAGAATTGAAAATTTCGCGTCAGCAGCTCGAACAAAGTTTTATCGTCCAAGTTGCTTCTTTCCTTAAAGCGTTTCTATCGTGTCTAAGACGGAGAAAGATCTATTACGTCATACACGAGTTTCTTCCATAGTATTCAGGCGCCTCTAGTTCTGAGTGTGATAGCTGTGTGGCCTACACTCCTGAGAACATGCCTTGGCCGTCTGAACGCAAAACTGAAGCGCCCCATAGTGGTCGCCACACGAAACAACGAAGAAGAACGCTGCCCTGCACAGCAGCCAATTTCTATATCAAACGCTCTTTATGACAGAGAGTGAGTGACGGCTTTATAAGAATGTGCCCCCTAAACTATCGGTACTCTTCGCCTCGATATCTTGGTTGGTGCCGAAGGGTTTTTTTTCTTCGAGTGCATTAACAACAGAGGAGCATACACGTGGACGGACTTTACTGTCTACTTTGCCGTTTTCCTTAGAATCTGTGCACTTATTTGCTGCGATACAGGTCAAACGTGATCGCTACATTATTTATAATGGTCATCTTCCACGCATCGAACATACAATAGTGTATAAATGCATATTTCTGTTGCTGCATCGAAAAGTAATATTTCTGTTTTCGGCATCTGCGTAGCAGTTCACGTGCACTCTGCTGTAAAAATGTGAAAGCAGAAACCTAGTATGTTTACACTGGCATATATACATTTATCGCAAAAATAATTGGTTCCAGAAAGAAACCCTTACCAGCAAGACAATGTTTAAACTGTTTGCAGGCAACTTCGCCCAATTCTATTTTTTAGATTTACTTTCATGGGTCAGTACATACGCCCGCCGTATGAAACAGTGAATGCTCCTGTTTTCTACATGCCAGCGAGCGCGCGTCACTCGCCCATATGAACTTGTTACTCTCGCAGCAATTTCTTCGGAACTATTTAGCAGGGGTATTCCAACCTGTTTCGTGCGCAGCGCATATGACAAAGTCTTGTTTTCGAACTACGGTTGAACAAGGATGAATACCTGTGTCATTGCCTGCATGAATATCCTCTGCCCAGCACTGGGCATACATCGTACAGACAGCACCTGAGCTTAAATTTGAGGCCCGACGTATGTCGACGAAAAACGGCCCACTGCCAAAAGCTGCGAAATCGGTGTTCGCGTGCGTGACGCGATGTGCTGGCGAAGTCACCTGAGCAGAAAGTCATTCGAAGCAACGCATGATCACGAAGAAAAAAAAATGGGGACATGGATCTTTTTTATTTTGAGACCATGCAGCGCAACAAGTTAAAGGCGAGAGACAATTTCATTTAACAAACCTATCCACTTACAGTATGTGGCGCGCCTTAGTCAGAGTTCAGGATTTCAAAACTATAGAGCAAAAAAAAAAACAAGCACATGAGGATAAACACGCGCCCTAACTTCAATAGTCCTGTTTCTTGTGAAGGGCAAAGGAGGATATATAGGGAATCCACATGGCCAGACATCTTGCAAGAATTGGTACCTTACCTCAGTGTTATTGGAAATAATGTAGCTCCTTGTGAGACAGATCGAGTGACTGCTTTAATACAATGTGTGGCCTGTACTTTCGGCAATCTCTGCCTCAGAACACTCAAGGCTCAGTTGGCCGTCGCTCCTGCTTTCCACAGTACACTTTTAGAAAACTGCACTGAAAATGCAGTGCATTTTCTCTGTTTTGCTACTTTGCTAGTTTTTAATCCGCTGTGCTATTTGCGATAAGCAGTTGGATGTTAGCGCTTGTGTGTATTTCCTTTTCACGGCCTTTTCCTATATTGCTTTATAATTCAGAAACCATATCACGTTAACTCGCCTGACATGTCGCATTTAAGTGGCGGGCTGCACCTGTGTGAAGATCGAACCTGCGAACACATGCTCAGCAGCCCAGTGCCATATAGCCTCCAAACTCATGCAGTGGATGCATGGATCACTGCGAACGACGAGTGCACGGCCCACACACGCACGGCTTAATAATGTGCTCCTAGAAGGGCACGATTCCTAAAAGGCTCTCCCACGTGCGCCAAGGTCGGTCGGTTGGCTGGTCGGTCAGTCAGTCAGTGTTTCGCCGGAACAAATGGCAGACGACACCAGGAGAGAAACATCTAATGAGCTTGACTGCCTTCTGAGCACAATGAAAAAAATATGACTGTGGTTTAGCTCTCCTTAACCCTATTTGAATAGCGAGAGCTTCGTTTCCTCGGCACGTCGTCTGCGCATCATCTCATTCCGACGCTCTCGAGAACTCAAACCGGTCTCTTCCGCAGTTGAAGAGTCACTCTGGGACGTGGCACGAGTTCTAGTCGCATATTCGTTACGACGCTTCTCGAGTCGTGCGGCGCGTTCTTCTGGCGTCTCTTGAGCGCGTTGTCTTTTCCTAGCTTCGTTCTGTCGCTGTTGCGTCTCTTTAGCGCTCTGCATAATGACTACATTACACTGAGGCGAAGCGCATAAATACCCCCCCCCCCCCCCCCGGCGAGGCGACACCTCCTCTCCCACTGCCCCATCGGAGCACATCTGGTGGAGCGAGCGGCGTCGTCGGCGGCGCCATCTGTTGGAGCGCGGCTGCGGCGTTGCTAGGCTACGGCGGCTCAAGGTCGTTCGTCGGCCACGGCATGCGGTATATGGCTGAAGTGCGCGACGAGCCGAAATGGCTCGCTGGCTGGCGTAGTAAAGCTTTCGCTTTAAAAGGAACAATTGCAGCGGCTCAAATAATACAAAGAGCGAAACCAAGGAATGAAATCCCGGAGATGAACACAACCAGTTGATGATGATTAAGAATAATGTCGCACAGTAACTGGACGCATGACCTGAGTCAAAAAATACTGGGGCATAGAGCACACAAAATTCAGCAGTGTTGGTATTACAGTGCAAGCTTGCAGCTGTATAGAACCAACGCATGTCCAGAGTTTCCTCAAGGTCTAAGTTCACCAGGAAAGTGGTGGCACAGAAGAGATCACTTCATGTGACAGGGTACTAAGAACGTAACAAAGAAAGAACAGATAGTTAGCCTTTGAGGGAATTCAGTAAACCGGCTTCATAAAAGGAAGCAAGTTCCAAGCCTGTGCCAGCTGCCCTATCCAGAAGTAATGGCAGCAGTTAACACAGCATCTGCACGCCATAGTTAGTTCACGCGGTAGGTATAACGCACAGTTTACCGGACGCAGTAAGTACGTTGGTGCCACTGTTGCAAGTTCCACCTGATTAGGTAAAAAAGAAATGTTTTGTTAGATTTATGGTTTGTAACATTGGGCAAGGCGTAATTTGTAATGATGAATTTTCATTACATGGGATGTCCAAGAGTTTTTTTGCGGCGTAGTCCCAGGGCCTAGAAAATACTACTCGAAGAGCTTTCCTTTGTAGACTGTGAAGTGTCTGCATGTTAGTAGACGTTGACGTTCTCCATATAAGGTGGCAATAATGTAACGGGGACATGAATAGAGAATTAAATAGAAGCAGTTTGAGGGGAACCGGAAGAATATGGCGATGCCGGTGGAACACTCCAATGAAGCTGGAAGCTTCCAACATGGTTTATGTGTGCGTCCCAGAGCCGCTTACTTGTGAAACACACTCCAAATGTTTTAAACGTACTCTCAATTTCAACGAGGTTAGAGTCGCAGCAAATCATCATAATCATTTTTCAGAAAAAGGTTGTAGTGCCGAAAAGGGCAACACATAGCAAGCGAGACGGGACAGGCGCCTGTCCAGTCTTGCTTGCTATGTGTTGTCCTTTTCGGCGCTACAAACCTTTTCTGGAACCATGCACCAACTAGCCCCCAATTATTATCTGAGTCATATTTATAACTTTACGATTTGAATGAAAAAAAAACAAAGCTTTTCATTGGCTCACAGTTACATTTAGTGCGTTAAAATCACTCTTGCGGGTAACTAGTAAGAGTGTCATTTACCTTATCAATCAATTTGTCAGGATCATCTCCACTAAACAACATCGTTGCACAATCGGCATATATGATGAAATAAGGATCTCTTTTAAAACTGACTAAAACTGAAGCTTCAGCGAGTTGGTAATTCATTGAGTAATGCAGAGCGATTTGAAACTCGGACGAAGGAAGACAGACGAGGACTAGTGCTGTCTTAAAGCTGAAGTTTGTTTGGCCCGCGGGAATATATGACGGGCTACACGAACAAAAGAAAACATATCAACAATGACAAGATCTTTTCTACAATCACAAGATCTTTTCTTGTGATTGTTGATGTATTCTTTTGTTGGTGGAGCACGTCATATATTCCCGCGGGCCGAACAATAAACTTCATCTTTAAGACAGCGCTCGTCCTCATCTGTCTTCCTTCGTTTCAGTTTCAAATCGCTCTGCATTACTAAAGAATCCTTTGTTATGTTACCAATGTCATTAATGTACATATTAAATAAGAAGGGTCTTAAAACACTCCCCTGCGGTACTCTGCATGTGGTAGACAGCACGACTGAAGAAAATACATTACCTCTACATACTGGCGACGCTGTGGTAAATAAGAACCATAAGTGCTAGTGAAGTTGGGCGAACTCCATACTGTGAGATTCTTGCTAAAAGGACGGTATGCTGTGTAGAATCAAGTGCTCGGGTAGAGTCAACAAAAGGGGCCAGCACTTAACGGCGGTCTTCGAAATTACGCTGAATAAACTATACGTGGGCGAGAAAGGCAGTTTAGGTTGAGAAGTTTTTCCTAAAGCCGTGAGTGAAACTGTCATAATACCGTGTCTCTTAGAAAAGGCAGACAGACGCGTCCGAATCACTTCTTCAGGGCTCTTGGTAAACACATGCAACAAAGAAATTGGTCTGTAAATTATTATATTGTTCTTGTCACAGTTATTATATACTTGAATTTCATTGGCTATTTACATCTTGAAGGAGCAAATGCCATGCGATAGAAAACAATTATTATGTGTGCAATGATTTCTGCAACTATCTCGATAACAGATTTGACCGATACCTCATGTATACCCATTTTCATCACAGGAAAAACTAGAGTTAAAATTATCAAATACAGCAATAATTTCTTCTGGCATCACTGGGTCAAGAAATACGCTAGAAGTATTACTAAAATAAAAAAATCTGCGCAGCATCCACACTAGACGAGAATGGGTAATCAACCAGGAAGGATGCATTTACAAAGTTCGCCATTTCCTGGCCACAAACTTCAGTCCCACTTATACGCAGCTTGTCAGAGAATTTCAGTCCATTTTCAGGACTTACATTAGAAAGCTTTTTTCAGTGTACCTCACGGTGACCGTTACAGTTCTCAACAACGTTAGTGTAATACCGTGCTTTCGGTGCTCTTATGCGAGTTCAGTTTGTTCCGGTAGGATTTGTAGTTGGCCAGTAGATAGGGGTTTTTTGTTCTGACAAGTGACGCATACAGTTTGCATTTGATTTATATTCGATTAAGTAACCAAGAAGTCACCCAGAGCTTCCTAAGGCTCTTGCGTCGGGTGAACTTGAGGTAGATAAAACAGTCTGTTTTAGGGCTATGAATTTACGAACAAATGCATTGCACGAAACATTCACGCCGTTTAGAGAGTACAACACATCCCGTGACTCGCTATAAAAACCTGTGCGAAAAAAATTGTGATTAGATGACGTAATGTCTTGACGTCGCTATATTGCATCAGCCACATTGAAATATGTTTCTGTAAACACAAGTATATGCCCATATGATCCCTTAATTCACAGCATACGACGCCTGATTTTATTAGGGACAACTCGGTATTGGTAATGTAGAGATCAAGAATGGTTCTGATTGCATAGATACCATGGTAGGCTCATTAATGACATCCTGACATCCACGACAAGACAGTAATATTTCAATATCATATCGCAACCTACATCATTTAACACAGTAATATTAAAGCACCAACAAAATGTATAAAAACTTATATGAACGTTAGAAAAGCACAGGCATCACTACTTTGCTGTCTATAGAATACAGAAAACACAACATTGTTACTGATAGTTGTTAAAATTTGACAGTAATTTCAAGAAGAAATAAATATGTGGAGAATGTCACATCGAATGTGGGCAGACAAAAGGAAAGAACCTCCACCACCTTTAAATCCATTTAGTTGGCTGAGAAGTGCTTGATGAATTGGCAGAGTGAACACTTGATCAACGGTACACCAGCTTTCTGAGAACATCAATACATCAAAACTAAAATCAAAGCTCTCTAACAACATACTAAGATCGTGAGACTTGCTACACAAAGAACGGGCATTAAGGTAACATTTCAGAGAAGCATTTTTTAGTTAAGGTTTGAAGCCGGTGGGAGGTAAGTGAGCGCGGGTAGATGATTAAACAGAGATAAAATAAAGTATGGCAGACTAAGTGAGAGGCAACCTAGACAGGTCCGACTCAGGCTTGATGTGGTGAGCGCTGAAACCGTTATATTTGCGCACCAGCACCTTATCGTTTTTGTTTTAATAACAAAATACTCATGAACTCATCTGAAGGTGTCCATCGCATCTTTTCCGCTATTTTTTCGCAATCCCTTTTATCTGGTTTGGTTCCACGTGACTGGCGCCTAGCTAAGGCTGTGCCTATTTTCAAGTACGGTGATCGTTCTTTACCACTCAATTATCGACCAATTTCATTAACTAGCACGATTTGTAAACTCATTGAACACGTGATTCATTCGCAGGTTTTTAAATTTTTAGAACAACACAACATCATCCTTAAATACCAACATGGCTTCCGTAAAGGGTACTCGTGCGAAACGCAACTTGCTAATTTCATCCACGAACCTCATTCATCTGTTGATGCTGGAATTCAAGTCGACATCATATTTCTTGATTTTTCGACAGGGTACCTTTCGACAGGGTACCTCATAACCGGTTATTAACCAAATTAACGCTTCTTAATATTCACCCCCTTGTTATTGCATGGGTTAAAGATTTTCCCTGTTCCAGGTTTCAGTTTACCAGTGCCAATAACCATAATTCGTCTCTCAGCCAAGTACATTCTGGCGTCCCACAAGGAAGCGTGCTTGGCCCCTTGGTTTTTTGATATTTATTAACGATATACCTAACTTCATTTCTTCCCGAATCGGGCTTTTGCTGACGATTGGGTAATTTATCGCAAAATTTATACTACCGAAGATCGCCCAGCCTTACAATCCGACCTCGAGACAGTAACAGCATGGTGCTCTACTTGGCTTATGCAACTTAACCTTCCCAAAACAAAATTTATGTCTTTTACTAACTGAATGCCTCGATTTCAAACAGCGTATTCTTTAAAAAACACTCCATTCGAGTTGGTAACCACTTAAAAAATACCTCGGTCTTCACGTTCATTCAGGCCTAACATAGAAACACTACATTAACCTTATTCTTGCATCTGCTAATCAGTCATTAGGCCTCTTAAAACATAACTTAAAGCATGCTTCCTCTCACCTCCGATTACGTGCTTACAACACTCTTATTCGACCTCAAATTGAATATGCTTCGGCTGTTTGGGACCCTCATCAAGCATATTTAATAAATAACATTGAATCATTCCAGAAACGCGCAGCTCGTTTTATCTACTCTGATTATTCATGTCATACCACCATTACAGCCTTGAAGAAACGCGCTGATCTGGAAGATCTATATCTCTGTCGTAAAGTTGCACGCTTATCACTTTTTCATAAACTGTATCATCACTCAACGCTTCATAATGACTTTTTTATTTGCCTTCCTTCATTTTTGACCGCCGTGACCATCCGTTTAAAGTTAAGCGCTTGTCATGCCGTACATCTAACTATGAACATTCATTCATTCCACGCACTATAACCAACAGGAACGCTCTCCCTTCAGATGTTGCTACCACCACTGATCCGGAGAAATTTTACTAATATCTTCCACTACTTCTGCGTAGCATCTTTTAGTACATTGTTAACTTACCAGTGGATTAGGTTATTGTATTTTAGTTCTGTTATTGATGATTCTCGTTGCTTTATTTTCTTGCCGTTGTGGATATACATTCTATAACTTGTATTAACTTTACTCTGTTAATGTTTCTGTTTCTTGCCATTTGTGCTTCACTGTTTAGTTATGTCGGTTTTGTATTTTTATTCCAACGATCCATATGCTTTTATCTGTGTTTTTTTGTTTGTAGTTTCTTGAAATTTTGGCTTATTTATTTCTTTCTTTTGATTACTTGCCTGTGCCCCCCCCCCCACCTATCTAATACACTCAAGTTGAGGGCCTTTAGGGGCATTTTGTATAAATATAAATAAATATATCACGCGAAACGGCAGCCCTGAATAGCCTTCCAGTCCTTCACTGCCTTAAGCAGTGTAATGTCTCTTCGAGTCAGATTTTCTGTCGTCAATGTTTGCTGTCGGTTTTTTTATCTCATCACGGCAGTTAAACTATTCATCTCTCATCGACTGCGATTTAAAGCGAACATTGACAGTGAGATCACTGTCAGCGGAGTAATTCTCGTCTATCGGGAGCCTGTGAAACGCATCCAGTTCAGATTTAGAGACAGTTGGAGTGCTGATCTTCATCGCAATATCACTGATTTTTTCTAGAAGGTTCTCGTTCACCACAAAGGGTAAACCCTAAATTTCCAAGCCGAGCTTCCTGCTACGCTGCTTGTGTTGGTTTAAACTATCTGGGTGTCCGTTATTGCCAAGATGCGTGGCATGTTCTGTTAATCTGGAAATCCCCTTTTCATTCTTGTCAACTTTAAGCAAGATGTTATCATACTGATCACTCAATGTTTCAGCGACTCTTCCATTTTCATGACCTTCGTCTTAAGTTCCATGAGTTCGATCTTTTTGCTTTTCCTAGCCAATGCAACTGTTACATCCTAATCGGTTATGGAGCCACCACCACGCTTGTTTGCAGTAGTGCATGTTATACCCCCTTTGTCAAAAGCTTGGAGCCCAGAGGGTTTGCTTCCGAGTCTGACGGTCTGGCTTGCAATGCATCCCCAGCGTTGCAACTCACCTGAAGGGATGATGATATCTGGCCCTGCCCCCTCTGATATAGAAGACTTCCATTAATGCTAGCGGAGTCCACCTACACGCCTTTCAAGAAAACCCCCTGGGCTCTTTAATTCCGACAAAGGTTGTACAACAGAAGTTCTCACGACCGATTTTAGATCGCGTATTAACCGAAATCCCTGAGAATTTAGTTACATGGTATCCATAAGAGCACCCAACAATTCTGGAAAAGAGCGTTTTTGAGCTGGAAATCGTTTCCGAAGGCAGTTTTTTATATAATGCGAGATTTGGCTATAAAAATCAATATATCCGGACATCACCTGACGGCAGTCTTGAATTTTTGCTTCTATTAACGTTTTTGCTATCGTTCAAAAGCGTTCCCCATTAGTTATCGATTGCAATCTTAACTGTTCGATGCGATCGATTGAAAAATATTTAAAATAAATATTTTGCTACATATCAGAAGAATGTATCATCACCCTCAATGTTTCCATGACAGTATATTACAGGTTTCGAATTTTAAAAATTTTTGTCCGAGAATGTTGGACATGGCAAATCCTTCTGCATTTCCCAGAGGCTCATGACACACAAGGCAAACATCATTCGAATTATCAGGCATCTAAGAGTAGTACTACAGCACCGGCAGAATAAAAAAGCAGCAGCGACATAGAAGATAGGCAGGAAAAAACGTTCAAGCATACAGTATATGAACCAACCTGCAAAAGTAGAACCGTGAACTTGCTTCCGAACACATCTGCAGCCACTAGCAAAGTAAAACTTTGAAGTGGGTGGATTGGGTGGGATTGAGGGGACGCCCTAGAGAGGGCGCCGTACTATTCAAGGTGCTGGAATGTTGGGTATTGCGCGCTACTCCATAACACAAATGACAGACGAAGAAACACAGGCAAAAAACGAAGTGCGAACTCACGACTGTTTATTAGACATGAGACACTTGTCCTTTTATAGAATATAAGCGCATGCTGTGTCAAGGTTTTATTGCAATGAAGAATGTTTCATTGCACCTCTGTAGGCTCTTGATCAGGGCTATTTCTAGTAATTCTTACATAACTTTGAACGAAGCAGAAGTAGCACTAATCAAGAACTGGTAGAGGTGCACTGACACGTGCTTCATCGTGATAAATCCTGGACACAGCATGCGCTCAGACTGTATATAAGGACAAGTGTTTTATGTCTAATAAGCAGTCGTAAACTGAAGCTTCGTTTTTTGCGTGTGTTTCTTCGTCCGCAAATTGTTGTGGAGTAGCGCGGTATAACAAAGATGCAAAACCAACTAGCCTCTTTCCTAGCACTGCCAGGAGGAATAGTCCTCAAAAGCAGAAACGTGAACTTGCCTCCGAAAACATCTGCCACCGCTGCGTAAGGAAGCAAGCACGTGATGCTAGTGAACGAATAGGCAGCTTGACCTTGCCTTGGAGCTTCCCGAGTGAAACGCACTGGCGTTTCCGCCATTTTGACGCACCATTTCACGGGCAAGGGGGATTGGATTGGATTGGAGCAAACTTTATTTGTGCTTGCAGTTGGGCGCTCGCGCGCCCCGACGAGGGCCTACGTCGTCTACGAGGTTGCCGTTACTCGGCGCGGGTCTCCGCTCGCCGTTGCCGGCTCGCTGGGTCCCTGCCTTTCGAGCGCCCCGAGGACCTGCTGGACGGCCCATAGCTGTTGGTCTTGGTCGTTGCTCTTCGCGGCTGCCTCCGGCCGCGGCGGGATTGTTCTTGATCTTGCTTCTCTTGGATTTTTGATAGGGAAGGCGCATGAAAGGCGGTAGGTAACGCTAGAAATAAAAATAAAAATGGTACACTTTTTGCGCTGAAGTGTTTGTGTATCATTAGAAAAGGTACGGGCAAAATTTACCTTAAAGGGGTCTGTGTTGCTGTCCCAATAATTCACCGCAGAAAGGTAGGGGCCTCTAAGCGCGAAGATGATGCAGTGAACCCTGCAATTTCTTTGTTTTGTGAACGAAACGTGCGCGTGGGAACTCGGCTATTCTTCTCCTGCCCATATTAACGCGGCTTTCTGGTTACAAAAATCCCCCCTCCCCCTTGAGCCCCCTTCTGGTCGTGAAATTCTGCGTCGGAATAGCAGTAAATTAGGCGCATTTGACTATCGTTAGCTCCAGGACATGGTCAAACCCAATATTCACTCACTAGCATCGCATTTTTGCTCCTCATCGCAGACCATGGAGCTAGTGGGCGGCCTTATGATGAACCGTGTCCTTGCATGTATTAATCCGCGCGTGTGTGCCCCATGCATATGTCATTCACAGCGATCCCAGTGCCCCATAGGCTTAAAAAAAGTTATGGGATTGTGCTGCTGAGCACGAGTTTGTTGTGTTCGATCTGCACTCTGGTGGAGCTCAACACTCTCGCTAAGACAACCTGCCCTCCGCTACGTAGGTGCAGGTTTTTTTATGGGAAGAGCCATGACCGTTTCTTTTTATCTCTCTGTGATCCTGCGTTGCTTCTTTGAGTGACTTCGTGCTCGCCTGACTTAAGCGGAGAATCCCGTAACCCACCCGAGCATCCTGCAGTTTTGTAGCGATAGCTACATTACGGTAGCATTTCGAGCCTTCAGTGTGGCGGCGCCGCCGATGGATGGATGGAAGGTAGGAGCGTCCCCTTTGAAACGGGGCAGTGGTTGTTGCACTATGCTGAGTTTTTTTTATTTTCCTTTATTTTTGTTTACTCTGCTGTAAGTTGTTAATACAATTCGCCATTTCCTTTATTCGCGCAGCCAACCCTGTGGCTGCGCCGCTACGCTGTCACGTGGTGTGGAGCAGCTGCCGGCGGTGCGGCGCCGTGGCTGATCACGTGGTTCGTGACGTGGTTGGTCACGTGACAAGCCACGTGGCGCGGAGCAGATGCTGCCGCCGACGGCGCGCCGGCGAAACCGAGCTGCCACAGCTGTGTGCATGCGCCGTGTCAAGTGGGACGAAGATGAAGAAGGAACGCCCAGCAAAACGGAGCGGCGAAAGACTGATTTTGCTATTCGACTGAGCAAGTTCCACTCGGCCAGCTGTAGCTATCGCGTCACTCCAGGTTTAACCAGAGCTAAACCACCGCCAATTTTTTTTTCCCTTGAAAGCAAGCGTTTTTGCGTTGGAAATGTACTGGTATCTTCGATAGCGTCATGATTCCCCCCCCCCCCCCCCCCCCCCTGGAGCTGTGCGCTGCGGAGAAGCTTTATAGCCGTCTTGGTTTCAATCGGCGGTTACGTCACCATTTCTAACGCTAGCCACAAAGGACTTCGCATGCTCTACTGCAAGTTTCACACATTGCAGCCCTTTAAGCTCGTCGATTTATAAAGCCTATGCAGTTGCCCTTTAAGGCGCAGCTTCAGCGTCCTCCTTATTTTGTGCTCTAGGCCACTGGCACGCGAAACACGAAACGCCAAGCTGAGTCACGCCGTGAGAGAGTTTTGCACCGACCGTCGTCGCCTCGCGTGTGCAGTTACGCAGATTGAGTGGAATACTGGAAGACGAATAAGTCACAACACACCTGGGATAAGAAAATTTTACGAATCGATGGTTTATAGGAATGAGGCCGCCTCTAAGTTTCTAATAAACGTGGACGCTAACTCCAGTGCACAAAAAATGGTACGTTTCTAACGTACTTACACCGAGTAGACGTGCGAAAGCTTGTGTTGAGCCTGACGTTTTGCTTAGATCGGTCATCGGCACGTATGGCGACGATAGCAGGCTCAGCTAGTTAAGCTCTAATCGAGGTTAAGCTGATCTGATATGTTCCCGCCGCAGACTGAAGTTGATGAAGACGATGATGTGCAATGCACAGTTCTAGAGTGTGCTGTAGTTTAACACGAGGCATGATCGGGTGCGGCGATGCCATAGTGCTCCCGAGTAGTGGCCAGCGAATCTGATCTACTCGCGCTGCTACGGTTTCCAATCCCAGTAGCGGCAATATTTATTTTATTTATTTATTCAACGTCAAGGTCAGGGCTTCAGCGATCAATCGGCTTTTGCAGCTTCATGTATAGAGAAAGGAACGCCGACCAAAGGTTCTGTATGGAAGCCGAAACGTCTTCGTATTAACAACAACCTTTGGTCGGCGTTCCTTTCTTTACACATGAATCTTCTACCTGACCAGATGAATTTTCGTCACACGTTAGATTTCAATTCCTTTTGCAACTTTGGTCGTTAAGTGGAGCTTTCGCTCTAAAGTATTTATTGGTTTCGGTTAATTAAGTGTTTGACCATGGTAATTATGTTCAGCTGCCGCATAAACTACATGAGAAAACGGCATTCGTGTACTGCTCGGGAAAGAAAAAAATCTTTACAAAGTTCAGACGGATTAGCTTTGAACACCTTGTTTTTTGACGCGCGCAAGATGAACACTCATAAACATTACCTAGTTAGGAATCCCTTTTCGCCTGTGCCTCTGCAAGTTCGCCCATAGCCTCAGCTTCAGAAATGGAGGGTGCCTACTTAGGGAAACAGCGAACTACTTAGAAGCGTCCGTCCACGTGCATGCGCCTCCGAAGTTGATGGACTCGAAGAAAATGTCTCTTTGGCGTCAGGGAAGTCCAAGGCCTTCACCTGTTTACATTTAAACCAGCTTTTTCGACCACCCTGCCGTCACTTTAGGGCACGTCTTTGAGTGGTAAATGGCAATAACAGAGAACTGCAGTCACTAACTTTTGCATTGCAACCGTTGTAATGGCTCAGGTAAGCCCTTGTGCGGTGTGAAATATTGCTTTAGATACGGCCGAACCTCCCACCCCCTCTTCTTTGTTTTCGCATTGTGGGAGGTGGCGCGAGCATACGGAATTACTTTCTTGTTTCCGTCGTGTGTTTCTGTTCCTGGCGGCATAGTTTTTTGGGTTCACTAAGATTACGGAGCATTTTCGGCTCCACGAATAAGGTACCAATAGAGGAATACCTAGCCTCTCGAAGCAGCTGGTTATTTTTGCCAACTACTACACGTCAAAAAATTGGCGGTGGTTTAGCTCTGGTTAAACCTGGAGTGACGCGATAGCTACAGATGGCCTAGTGGAACTTGATCAGTTGAATTGCAAAGCCATTTTTTCGCCGCTCCGTTTCGCTGGGCGTTCCTACTTCATCTTCGTCCCACATGACACGGCGCGTACGCACAGCTGCGGCAGCGCCGGCTGCAGCAGCTGTTACGCACCACGTGACTGGTCACGTGATTAGCCACGGCGCCGCGCCACCAGCAGCTGCTCCATACCACGTGACCAACCACGTGACAGCGTGGCGGCGCCGCCACCCTGAAGGCTCGAAATGCTACCGTAATGTAGCTGTCGCTACAAAATAAAATTTTAAGGGAACAGTATGTGGGGCTTAATGTTCGGAAGTTGCACACGGGCTGCAAGGTAGTGCGTAATGAAGGGCTTCAGATTAATATCTACCACCCTGAGTTCTTTGACGTGCACTGCCATTGCAGAGTACACGAGTGTCTTTTTGTATTTCGCCTATACAGATATGTGGCTGAACACCAGGATCTTATCTCACAAACTTGAGCTCAGCGCCAAAGCCACACAGCTGCTAACCCCAAGATATGTGGAAACTTATCGTAAGGTACAGCCCCATTTATTTGTTAACTGTTCTGAATATTCTGCCATGTAGTTCCTTTACCGTGTGGAGCAGCGAATTTTGGGCGCGCTAAAAAGTCTTTAATACAAATTCAAACTAGCACTTCGGCAACAGCCTTTTCGTTCTGGTCATCACTACAAAATGTTCGAGTTTGAAAAAGAAAAATATATTACACATGTGAGGAAGAGCGAAATTTGTGAGCCATTATAGAATAAAAAAAAAGAACGGGGTTACTCTTGTGCGAGCCTTCCCTTAGCTTCCCTGTCGACAAAGGAAACGCCACGTCGGTTCAAAACGGCTTGAAATGTGTCAGTCTAACGGATCATTTGGCCTTAATTACCTGATGTAAATTACCTCAAATACCTAATATCAATTACCTCAATGGCCGGCCTCAGTTACCTAAGAAGGCAAGCGTAGCAGGGGGTGGCAGAAGGTTAGGTGGGCGGATAAGATTAGGAAGATTGCAGTCATAGTGTGGGCGCAGCTGGCAAAGGACAGGGTTAATTAGACAGACATGGGAGAGGCCTTTGACCTGCAGTGGGTGTAGTCAGGCTGATGATGATGATGACCTAATCTGCACAGACAAGAAAACAACACTGAGTCAGTAGTGTGGTAAACAGGCTGTCTGTTCCTGTACTCTTGCCGGCCAGAATTTTGGCGTCAGTAAATATACCCAGCTGTAGCCAAATAGACCACAAAAACACCCCATCGACAAAAAACAAAATAAAAGGCCACATTGACTCTAACAAGTAAAAAGGCGTTTCCTACAGCAATAAAAAAGGGCAGTGTACAGAAAATAAAGCATCAATTCTCATTTATTCAAGGAATGACCTTAAGCTCCACAGGCGGAACTCGGGTTGTTCCTGAGACACACGCCATTTTTTTTCTTAGAAACATGTATAAAACATTTATGATCAAAATTTGTTTGCCTACATCTTTCAACATAACTCGGCCTTTTCTAAAGCTGTCGTAAATATATATAAGCAGCACATCTGCCAAAAATATTGACTCCGGTAGGAATGACACAAATACCCTTTAAAATTTTATTAGGGTCACTCATGCCTTAAAAAATAAAACAGCAATCCAGCTACTACGCTAATTGATTTGTATTATTTAAGAAAATATCAGCAAAGGGGTAAGATATAACCCAACCTCATGGGTAAAGAGACATCTCATGACAGAAGAATGGTCGCATTGAGAGCAGCGTTTTACACAACGTAGCAAGATTCTCTACCCTTATCGAACTATCTCAACTAAAGCCGTCCAAGTACATAACTTGGTTACTGTTCCCTATAAGCACCGTCTAATAAGCAAATGAGTCTGCATTAGCTAAGCATAATAAATACTAAAGTATATATGTTTGCAAGCAGTATAAATAGTGTGTTAAACAATGGCTTCTTCAGCGACATTGAACTTAGTCATCAGGATGCAGTTCTGACAAATTTCACCACACAGCTGCTACTAAAGTTTCCACAAGACTTTACGGTTTTATGTAAAGGGCCAAGAGTGCCCACTACGAAGGGATCGCTTTAAAACCCTACAAAGATGAATTTTCTTTAAAGAGCGAAAAACGCGTCCTCGTTTGTAATCACAGTGCACTAGAAATCGCGCACAAAGGTGGCAGGATTGGCAGAGGCTGCAGGACATCGATGGAGGCGAAATGCGAAAACACAAGCGTGCCTTGCGATGCCAGGGCACGGCATACGAGTCCCAAAGCCCGGCCCCTTAGCTGCATATACAGAGCCGCGCAAATGATGAATGATAGCACGCAATTCTCAACGGCGCCTCGCGATTCCAAGCATTGACGCACTGGTGAGGAAATTGCTTTCTTTGTGCGTAACGCTGCATCATTCGGTGCCACTAGAGTGGCTGGTGCCATCATAAAGCTTGCTCTGCTCTGCGCCCGGACCGGTCTGAAGTGGTGCCGGCATGCCAGCATGGCAGCTGCACTAGCGCCTTAAAGTGGCGACACGTTAAGTGTCGCTGCTCCTCCATACAAAAAAATATCTAGTTGCGCGCGGGTAAAACAACAGGCATTCATGTGCCTATGGCTGATGTCGTCCATTGTTAAGTGTACAAAAGTGCTGCTAAACCTTTTATTAAGAATAAAATGTGCATCTTATATATAAATCGCAAGATCATTTGCCTCAGACACCCAAATTTAATAGATTTTCAGGTATAGACGCCAGCAGCATGGATGTCATGAATTCTCACAACTAAAGCTACACAAAAACGGAAAAGGTAGGAAAACAGGGCGACGTATTGAAGGCTTCAAGAGTATACGGCTTCGGGCGGCGGGAGGGCGCATATTTGCCTTCGTGCGTGCGAACTTGCGCCATAAATGGAAAAATTTAGCCAGCATTCAGTTCATTGCTTAGACTTGTGTCCAGATTGCGGTGGAAGGCAGCAAGAATTTTTGGAACCATATTGTCGTGCTGGTGTAAGAATGCTATGAAAACAAGCTTGAAAACAACGCTGACGAAAAAATTGTTTTTTCCTGGACCTCCGTTAGCATCATCACTGTACACCTGCTCCGGTAACTAACTTGAAGTATCGCTAACTTCGAATGCGTTAAATCGAAGCGCACGTGTTTAGGCGCCGTGATATTTGTAGCGCGGCCGTGAATGTTCGAGCCATCTTCACATGCTAAGCTTTCAGCAGGACGGCTGGCTTCACGTTACAACTAAGATTCGCCCCGCCTTCGTGGCCAGCCTTAGGGCAAGCAGCCAGGAATCTGATCATAGCGGGATCACTAGTCAGGTTCTTTATGCGAATAAATTTGTCTTGCGACCAAAAGCCACTGAACGGCCGATGATCGACTTTCAGCCAGTGTCGCTGGGGTTCATGAAAGTCGCAACCACAGGGCACAAAACAATGGTGCCGTACAGCGCGAGCCGTACAATGGCTGGAACCGCAAGGAAAGGTGAATGTTTGGTTGGTGGCCGCTCATTTTTTTCCTCGGTTTATTCACAAAAAAATTGGGCTGCCGGAAAGCAGATGAAGCCCTCTTGCAACGTCCGCTTTGAGGAGTGGAACATATGCAGGCTGCTGCCTCTCACGGGCGAATCGAGCAGCTGCGCAGGGGGACTCGCTGCTCTTGCTACTGGTTTAACTGGTAGCCATGTCAAAGTGACATAAAGACCTTTAAATGTACGATGGCAAGTGTTGTCTGTATTACTTGTTCGTAACTTCTGTGGTGTAAATCTTTTCAAGGCACCGAAGGGAACCACTGAATTTCAAAAGTCCGCCGTTAACGTCACTGGTGCCTGGTCGAGAGGCCGGCAAAAACGCTATATCAACTGAAAAAGAACGGCAGATAGGGCTTTAGAACGGCTTAGAAGCATCCGCACTAATGCACTACTCCGAGTCGCGCTTAGAAGCTTTCAATTTCCTGAGCATTTTACCTGCACACGAGGCAAGGACACAGTCCTTGAAACCGGCCTCTCCGCAACTATGTACCTCGGCTAAGAGGCTATTGGTCATCTTGGGAGCCACAACTTGTAGTTGTGGCTCCCCGCGAATGCTGAACCTCAAAGCAGCTGCATTGGTAGCATGTGAAAACGCAGCTGAATACGCAAACATATAACGTTCTTATAGCTGCTTACAAAACAGTGCTACGGCCACAACACAGAGAAGAAAAGTACACACAAGGCGCTGGCTTTCAACTGGGTTTAATGGAAAGATCATGGTACTTTTCAAGCAAAACATCAAGCTTGCGCGTATGCTCATTGTCAAACAAAGATTTGCACTTGTCACAACTAACAATTGCCTTGTGGGTGCACATGTGATTATCTCCGTTGTTCACCGCTGTTTAAAAACTCCATTTCCTTGGATGACAAGGCTACAGAAGGCTGAGTAACACATACAATTCCTTTCCTTAAAATATCAAACGATTCTGCCACTTCTCTTGTGCTGATATCGTTGTGAACAAATATGACTTCAGTGTCAACAAAGAACGGTATGCATTGACACTCGAGACAATGTTTTGCCAGCTTTGTAGACTTCTTTTCTAAAGAATTCAAATGCTCCAAAAGCCTTATATTGATGCACCAGCCGATCTGTTCTATACCAGATGTCCCAGCTAAAATAATAGTAATTGGTTTTTTTAGGGAAAGGAAATGGAGCAGTATCTGTCTCATATATCGTTGGACACCTGAACCGCGCCGTAAGGGAAGGCATAAAGGAGGGAGTGAAAGAAGAAAGGAAGAAAGGGGTGCCGTATTGGAGGGCTCCGGAATAATTTCGACCATCTGGGGATCTTTAACGAGCACTGCCATCGCAGAGCACATGGGCGACTTAGCGCTTTTCCTCCATAAAGACGCAGCCGCCGCGGTCGGGTTCGAACCCGGGAACTCCGGATCAGTAGTCGAGCGCCCTAACCACTGAGCCACCGCGGCGGGTCCCAGCTAAAGGTAACCAAGGTTTTAAAGAACATGGAATGTCCTAGCCGCGTGAGACCAACTGAGGATTGTTTAGAGGCGCGTGACAAAGTGTCAATGAAAAAATTGTAGGTCACTTTGAAAAACAGTTGACTGGCACGTTTGCACCGAGATACCGTTAACTTAAAGTAGTTTTTTTTTTCAGCCTTAAACCCTAGTTCGCACAATAAAAAAAGCGTCTACGTGAAATGGTGCCATTTAAACATCCGAAGAGGCATCTTGAAGAACACAATCCATTTTTACTGAAGTGCTCTCCCCGATGAGCCTTTGCGTGCACACTGGGGCAGAGATGTGACCCAGCAGCTGGTCACGTGATAGTTTTCTATTAAGGCCAATAATAAAGCTACGCAAATCGTACCTTGATGAAAACACCGCATCGCTATATATATATATATATATATATATATATATATATATATATATATATATATATATATATATATATATATATATATATATATATATATATATATATATATATATATATATAGCGATGCTTTATGAGTAACTATAAAAACGGTATATGTTTGTGTATTCTGCTACATTTCGACATGCTACCAATGCAGCTGCTTTGATGACCAGCATTCGCGGGGAGCCGCAAGTAGAGGCTGTGGCTTCCTGCAATTACGCTAGCATTCCGAGCCTTTGACGTGGCGGCGTCGTGGCGGTGGCGGCGCTGCAACCCTGTGGCGGCACTGCAACCCTGTGGTGGCGGCGTCGCCACCCTGTGGCTGCGCGCCATGCTGTCACGTGGTTGGTCACGTGATGCGAATGCGGAGCAGCTGTCGGCGGCGCGGCGCCGTGGCTGATCACGTGGTTTGTCACGTTGTTCGTCACGTGACGAAGTTCCACTCGGCCAGCTCTAGCTATCGCGTCACTCCAGGTTTAACCAGAGCTAGACCATCGCCAATTTTTTCATTTCACCTCTGGTCATTGCACATTCAGGTGAAGCAGAATAGCAATTTGCTGCTCCTACCCTAATTTATAAAGGCGTTGCCAAAAATAGCACGGCAGCCATAATGCTAGCTTCTGCTGTGCGTGTGAGCTGCGTAAAAAGGCCGACTGCTCCACTATTATTAAAAATCAACACTCCAGTACCCTTAATAAGCGTCCGCCGCGCGATTCATCGATTAAGGCAGCCAATTTTAGGAAGTTTCTTCAGGTGCTCTCAGGCTGCTGCAAACTTTAAGTCGAGGACGGTGCCTTAATTTTCGGTACGCACTCTGCACAGACTCGTTTCGAAAGTCGCAATACAGCCAAAATGGCTAAAGTCTGACGTGTGGTCAAAGCCCTCTTTTCACCGTAGTAAGCGCCGTGGCCCGAGAACAATCTCCACAGGAGCACCTTTACATTAAACGGCTGTCGCCTAACGATGGCACCGGGCACCTCGTTTAACTAGGATTAACCTCCCTTTTGCCCACAGGAGCTTATATGTGGCCTGCTAAACCGCATAGACGGAAGAGATGGCCAAGCGTGACGTCGTAGCCAAAGCTTTGCGCATTTTTTTTTTCTAGCGGCGCCCTTACCGTGCCTCTCCTCGAAGCTCCCTTTCGGGAAGGCCGACCTTTTCCGACTTTACCTCTGGAGGCAGAGAGTCCGCTGTCTTGACAGCCCTTGACAGCCTTTCCGTTTGCTGGTGGCTTGGGGCTTTCATGCTCGTCGAACAGCGAGAAGATCAACGTGTCAACAAAAGAGCGTCCAAACAGCGCTTAACCTGTGACGCTCAGTGATTACGCATAGGTTTGTCTCAAGTAAAAAGCGCGGAATAGTTCCGGAGGGAGAAAGGGCGGAAAGACTGGACAAGTTCTCCTAACGCTAGATCCTACAGTCTTCACGTGTTTTATATCTGATGTGCTGCTGCCCCTCTTTCACTTGCGACACACGGACATATAGTAACCCAGCTTAACCCGGTTAAAAAGAAGAAACAAATGTGGTTTTTGCATTCAAGGAATGTGAAACTCTCAGGAGCGTCTATGATGTTACCGTTAGAACCCAAGATAGGCTGGAGAACTTAAGCTTGGCAAGTCGCACCTAGAATTTCTCAACAAACAAGAAAAACTAGGCGCTGGTTGCCCCCTCTGCCCTCACCGGCTTCCATCCGCGCCGTATTATCGCTTCACCCAGTCTCTCTCCTGTACTGCTTTCTTTGTGTGCGGGCGGATTCGTCTCGTGTTTTTCTCGCTGGCAATGCTCGAGCGCCAGTGCGAGCCATCAAAGCGGATCATAACTACTCGCGCAGAAGAATTACAGCGTGGAGAAAGAAGAAAGTAGTCCAATACGGTGTCATATCCTTCTGCGTTTTCTCCGCAAAGCCCTTCGATTGGCCTTTCAACTAGCTGAAGAATGACTTTAGTAGCACATGCGCCACTCAGCACTTATAGCTGCCTAAAATGGCCGTATACGCGACCTTTGAAACACTGTTCACCTGCAGATAAACAGCTCTCTACCACTCTGGCTCCATCAGCGCAAAATGCAGCGTGTTTCTTTGCTTCTATTTATTTTTCACACACATACTTTAGTACCGGCGGAAGGCGTTTCTTGCCTCTAGTGTGAGCGGTCTAGAGTCAGATATTAAAAATGGTTTCATTCAGTGAACACTATAAAGCACACTGGAGGCCACTTGATCTCTTCGTCGATAATTAACTGGTCTCCGATGGCAAATATCAGTGAAGCAACTTTTAGAAGCGCGGACTCATTTTGAGTCATTGATCCTTTATTCTGCATGAGACAGCTATGACAGGATTGCTTTGTCCTGGCCACACGATATTAAAAGAGTATCTCGCGCCCAGCCTTTCGGGAGACAGAAAAGGCCTGCTTCCAGCGCCCTGCAAGAGCTGAAAGGATAGATTTGCGCATATTTAATGGCTAATAAAAAAATTTCGGTGAAAGGTGGGCATAAAAGAAGGGCAAGATCCAAAGTTATAGTTGCAGCTGAGATGCAATTTCGCGAAAGTAATTTCAGACAAGTAATTTACAACTATTAATATTGAGAGTGGCGCAAGTTCCCTTAGCATGAAGGACGATACTCTTTTCAACGAGGTCGATATTCCGTTTAAACAAAAAGGCACTCTTAGTATGACAACTAATTAAGTGTATTAACTTTCAGTTAACCACAAAATGAGGTTCCAAAATGATAAAAATGCAAGGTAGCCATCACTAGTACAGGATCCACGCAAACGTGTGTGATTGGGACTATTTAATTATCATTGATTTGTGGCTCTAAACAATTTGCACTATTCATACTTAAGCTGCGGTCAAAAAACTTCGCTTACATGACAGCATGAAAACGCGCCTGCGCATGTTACTGGTCTTGTTGCTTAGAGAAGTAATTTCGGGCGCACTGAGCACTGCCCCGTGAAAAAATATGGTGCCTAAACGAAATATTGAAAAAATATGTGAGCTATGTGGATATGTGAAGATTATGTGAACAAACAAGAAGTGGAGGCGTGCGGAGGCACGGGGCAGACAGGGAGGGGATGCAGCTATGCCGTGAAGGGTAGAATAGAATGAAGAGACTCACCATTTCCGACTTGCGTCCACACTCGGGGAGACAGCACGTAATGTCGAGTATAGCAAACTGTAGTGCAAAGATGGTCGTCCTTGAGAAATTGACTGCTTTCTTGGCGACTAATGCCGAAACCTCCCGCGGCTTCAGCTTAGCATGAAGATGAGTTTAAGCGCGCAAAAAAAAAACAGAGCAATGAAAAAGACACTTTGTGAACTATGTGCGAAAATATAGCACATGGCATTGATTAGAGCGTGGTCTGCCAGCTGGACGCTACTTTAACACACAGTGCTTTTGCTTTGCAGGGCTACTTTCATTCATTCACAAACCAGGCACACGCATGGCCCTATTGCTAGGCGTGCTAATTAACGTCTACACCTCTACTTGCTTGTTCCTCAGAGCACGAAGAGCAAACTCGAGTAATAGGGGAAAGACAGAAATAGAGAAGAAAGTTTGTTTTTTCCGGAAACGCTTCGGGCTACGTAATTTCGTCTTCTCAAAGGAATAGGACACTAATGAATAGATATATAATTAGGAACATATTCTTTGCGTTAGGGTGGGGATTATTTTCACTTAGAACATTAGTTTCCAGCGTGCTGTATTTTTTTTTAGAATAGGAGGATTAAATGCCAATTTTCTTCTTTCCCTATTTAAATTACTCTCTCGCCCTTCACCACCAATCCTCTAATCACCTCTTGCTTGCGTCTACTTTTTGAAAGTAGCGCATGCCCTAGCTTTTCCTAAACCCAGTGTAACGTGGATCTCTGTGGTGGAATGAGGGCTGGAGGGCCTTACACTGGATGAGATTATGTTCTATCGCTTCTATGCCTGGAGCAATTGCAACTGTAATCGGCTGTGCCAAATTTTTGCCGGCCGCACATCGTCTTCAAGCCCCTAGCCGTAGCCTTAAAATTAATGCGTTTTCTTTTTAATTGTGTAAGAACTGCCCCGTTTTAATTTTGGTTTCAGCCGCCACTTTGCGCAGCCGGCTTGCGCAGAATTTTCTCTCGCCAGTGAATGTTTTGTGAGGTTCGTTGGTTCTGTTCTAGGTTATCCTGCTTTTTTTTCATTTGACATTTGTATTCATTGGCAAGCTATCCCGTTCAACTCCTTTATGTAGTAACTTTAGCCACCCCTCCGCCATTTTATTCAGTTGTTTGTAATACTTAGCGTTACATTTTGCCTCGTGTTTCGAAAGTCTAAAACCCCATATCAGCCTGTACTGCTTCATTAGTTGCGTTCGCAAGAACACCCAAACCAAGATTGATGGCTGTCCTCTCTTTTATTTCAAATGCAGAACTTATGGCACATCCCAAGCGCACAACAGCGTTTGCAAATGCCAAGGTGGGTACGATTGCGCCAGATTAAGTTGTTTGAATCACTTCATATATATTACATCCGCTGAGTGCCCGATGCTTGACCACAGCTGAATTTCTTTTTCGTTTCTTTAATATTTCCTCCCTGAGGTCTCGTATGTAGTCTCTGCCGTCATTTATCCACGTACCAACATACTTATACGCCTTAAATGTACACAACTGCAAATTTTGTGGCGTAATCGTACCGGACACATGACTCTAAGCCACAATTCTAGGTTTTCGTGCTCTGAATCTCATATCTAGTACATGTGCTTCCTGTTCACAAATGTCCACCAAATATTGAAGATTTTTCCTGTTGCCTATTACAAAAGCGATATCATCGGAATACACAGTCCCAGTGAGCGACTTGCTACCAGCTGGCCCATTCGCACCACGATAAAGTAAACCTTAATTCGCTCATTTGTATCTTCCTTTCAGTCCCCCTGACGTAGATCATAAAAAAAAGAGGCGATAAATAATATCCCTGCTAAGTCCTCTTTTAACCTTAACTCTTGTTCTACCTTGCGTTTCTTCTCAAATCACTGCTACGTTGCTCTCAATATATTTCTATTAATGGACAATGTTTCACTACTGACGCCCTCGTTTTCCAAAATTGCCATAACAGGGCGTCGTTTCCATTGTCTGAGAACTTTCAATGCCTAAAAACGCCTTTGGCTAACGTGGACGCATCCAGCGATGACAAATAAGTTATCGGCTAATCGACGACCTTGTCTTAAACCATTCTGCAGTTCTCCCAATAGCTCAGTTTCTTAAGTCCAACCTTGCAGCTGGTCCTTGACTGCATGCATTGCTATTATATACAATACCGATGTCACCGCTAAAGGCCTATAGGACATAGTGCAATCTTTCTCTCATTTGCCTTTGCATATGGCTCATTCTGCTCTCTATCCAGCTTGCTGGAATTTTTCTAGTTTTCAATACGTCTCTTCTTTGTTTTTTTACCAAGGAATGCGATTAGCCTCATCGGTATTTCGTCCAAACCTATTCCTGTATGCAGAGGGACAATTTTGTCCGCTTTTCGCAATTTAACCAGTCTGTGCCAATGTCAAAATTTCCTCTCGCTGGCTGCCTGCATCAAGTCACACACCGCTTGCTTTGGCTAAGCAGCGCAATCCAGTGGCAGAATGGAGGCGCTTCGCAGCTTGCGGGTAACAGCACAATTACATGGAGTTGTATGTATCTGAGATGTTCAGACCCCGAGAAAGGATGATAGCACCGCATAACTCGCTGTTTAACTTTAGCGGGACTTGCCGGATCAACTTACGTTTTCAAAGGCACCTCAACCTGACCTCTCAGATGGATTTGACCAACCATTGTTCCAGCAGGGCCTGTTGCATAGGCTTGGCCTGCTGCACGGCTGATGCATAAATCCGAGTTATGTCGGTCCAAAGCTTACGCACAAAGACAATGGCAGAGTAACGAGCCAGACACGTACAGCATCGGAAGTCCTAGGTGTGATGTGCGTGTCTTTGCGCTATCTTTGTCCCTGTGGGTAAAGTTAATTAACGCCGATAAAACTCAAATTTTACAAGGCATTTAGATGAATGTTATGCCATGTTCGATTTATAATTATCAGTAGTTTTGATATTGATATTCTGCGGCAGTCTTTGATGGAAAGCCAACTGTTTTATTAAAAAAAACGATGATAAAGGGAAAGTGTGATTTGCGCAGGGCTAGAAATCGATTACGCTATATGATATAAACTATTTTCAGATTCAGATGTCAGATTCAGACCATTTTATTTCCGTTCAGTTGAAAGTGCAAGAAGAGGCAAAAGGCATGGAGCCTGACAAGGCCTCGACTCCCATCTTTAGTTCGGAGCAGGCAAAACTTCAATACATTTGTAGGGAATTCTGATGAAACGGTGTACCCATAGACATAAAATATAAAG
The DNA here is from genome assembly GCF_052857255.1 of Amblyomma americanum. Lineage (NCBI taxonomy): Eukaryota > Metazoa > Arthropoda > Arachnida > Ixodida > Ixodidae > Amblyomma > Amblyomma americanum. The sequence goes on from NC_135497.1 coordinate 261,292,994, forward strand.
TTCATGAACTAAAAATGCTGGCTGTCGATTAACGCAACGTTCGAAAGCACATCAGAGGATCCGCGACAACAACACACTGGCGAGAAAAAGGAACCGCTGCATAACATGTTGACAGACACAAGAAAAAAAAACTTTTTCGCAAGAGTGGTGATTTGTATAGGCATATGAGTGCAGCTATATACATAAGATGTCATCAGTGATCATTTGGAATCCTTTGTACTGTAATTTTAAGGGCTTAAATGGTAGCGTAATATCAATGTAGGACTGACTCATGATGGTTAACTAACTTTGTTGTTTGATAATCAACATCCTGTCTCCCATAATTTGTTCTCACTTTTTTTGTTTTATGTGTAAGGGTTCGAAAGCTATCGTGTGGCGATATATCTGTAAATCTAGTGTAAAGTTTTTTTATGGATTAATTGCATCAGTTTAGAGTAATACACTTTGTTGGTCGGTAATATATTATATCTTAAGAAGAGTGGCTGGGTTGGTTGGTCACGTATTCTACCTCTATAATTCTCAAATAGACGCAGAGCGCGTTTTTGCAGTACGAGCAGCCTTTCGTAATTTCCTTTAGTCGTAGTGCCCCACGCTAATATTGCGTAAAGTAGACGTGAGTAAAATAACGTATAATATAAAGTATTTTTCAGCCAGAGAGGGTTAAGTGGAGCTATACGGCTCATACAGCCCACAGCACGGGAAAGATCAGTTAGAAGGTGATGAATATATGGAGTCCAGGATAGATCTTCACTGAACCAGACACCTAGAAATTTCTGAAAATGTACCTATTCAATGTGTTCTATTCTGAACTTAAGTGTGACGCTTTCTTTAGTAACTTTGTTGACTGGTTTGAAAAGTATGAACTTTGGTTTACGCGTATTTATTTGCAGACTATTGTCCTCTAGCCAAATAGATAGCTGAGACAGGTAAAGATTAGCTGGTTTTTCTAGGTCATTTGCGTGTTTACCTGTAAAAAATAAACTAGTGTTATCAGCAAAGACAGTTATATCATGTGTGTACTTAACATCTGTGATATCATTTATATAAAACAAAATGAGCGTGGTAGCTAGTATGGAACCTTGAGGTACTCCTAGTTTTATTTCTAAGTTTTCAGAGTGCTCTTCATTGAGGTGTGTGAACTGGAATCTTAATGACAAATAGCTTGTAATGAGGTCTGATGCAACGCCTCGAATTCCATACCCGGGAAGTTTGTGAAGCAAAATTTCGTGATTGACAGAGTCAGAGGCCTTCCGTAAATCAAGAAAAATTCCCAAAGTAAACACTTTTGCTTCAAAATCTTTTTAATTAATGATTTTACATTGAGCAGGGCCTCTTCAGGTGTCTTGTTTTGTTGGAACCTGAATTGAAATGGTGAGATTATATTAACTTTTTTGCAGAAACATAGTCAATCTATTATTTATAGACTTTTCGTATACCTTTGAGAAAACCGGTAACACTGAAATTGGTCTATAATTAACGAAATCATTTCGTGTTCCTCCTTTGTGTATAGGTACCACTTTAGCTATTTTAAGCTGGTCAGGAAAAGTTCCTGTTGATAGATATGTTTATTAAATGTGACAACAGAGGACTTATTTCAGATGACACATACTTGACAGCTGAGACTTGGATGTCATCATAACCGCTCGCCGCATTTGGCTTCACTTGCTTTATGATTTTGTCAATTTCTGGAGGTGTAACGGCACCTAAGACTAAAGAGCTTGTTTGTGAGCCTACCTGTGTTCTTTTGTTGGCTAGGGATTGAAGGCGAAATTCTCTATCAATGAAGTACTTATTCATTTCATCCGCTAACTCTTTCCCGCGGAGAACAGCATTATTCACCAACATCTGTTCTACTCTGAGGGCGTTCCTCTGAGGGTGTTGACTTGTTTCCATATTTTTGCAGGATTGCTCTTTATTTTTGAAAACAAGGTTTCATAATATTTTAACTTAGCCTGTTTGATGTCAACATTTAATTTATTTCGGATTTTCTTGAAAGCGGCAAAAATGTTTCCGTCTGAAGTGACAATAAATTTGTGAAACATTTTGTTCTTAGCTACTATTCTTTTGTATAGTGCATTATTAATCCATGGTTTCTTTATTTTCTTGTTACATTTTTTATTTCTCAAGGGGAAACGCAGAATCAAAGCAATTTCTGAATATCTTTAAGAACGTTTCATATGCTCCGTTTGCTTCATATTCTAGGTATACGGGATACCAATCCGCTTGCTGGATTAAAGCTTTTAAATTATTCATTGATACCTCATTGATACTTCTATGTTGAAAACAATTGCCGTTATGAGCCTCGTGGGATAGGCGATGCGTGGCGAAAAAAAGAGGTAGGTAATGACGAATGTCACAGGAGAGCGTGCCAGAAACGAACTCTGAAGTGTTATGGTCGGTGACACAAACGTCAATGGATGTAGAGCAACTGGGGGTGATTCGAGTTGGTCCTGGTATAGTGTTTTCGCATCCGTACGATGCAACAAGATTGTTGAAGTCGTGTGCATAAATGCCCTCAGACACTGTATTAATGTTAATATCACCCATGATAAAGAATGGTTTTGATAGGATTTACAGTATTCCAGAACCACCTCGAAGTTAGCCAAGAAACGGCGCTTGTAGCCAGTTGGCGGTCTGTACACAACCACAAGCATGAAATTTTTTGCATCAATACCCAAGCACTCAATATCACAATCTGAATCAGTAATGTCATCAATTATCTCTCCTGCGAACTGGCGCCGCAGGTAAACAGCAACCCCACCACCTTTACCACTTCTATCCGATCGTATGCACGAGTAGTTTCTAATTTGGGGCGAGGAATAAGTAGCAGATATCGATATCTGAGTCATGAATATTCTCACCACCAGTTCACCGATTTTTTTTTTTACAATGGCAGCCGAGTCATGATCTTCTGGAACACCCTTAATTTCCATGTTATTGTCCCGATTGTACTGCTCGAGCTCATGAACGTGTTTTTCAAGCCTTCGGTTTTCGACCTTTAGTCGCTTATTTTGTTCAGTGAGGAATTGTATTTTCTTTCTGAGAGCCTTGACATCGCTGCCTATTTCCTTAACCTCATCACAGGTGTCGCTACAGAAGCGAATGCTGTCTTTTAGTTCCCTGATGTCTGCACGCATTTCTCTGCGAAAGTCGACTAGCTGTTTCTAGATCTCGGCTTTCCCTCCCATGATTTACAACTGTAGAGACGCAGTAAAGACAAACAGTTCACAGCAGAAACCTTTTGCTGTGTTCGGTAGCAGTGCAACACAATCTACTCATTAAATGTGCTAATGAATTGCTTCGTGCTAACCTGCGAAAATAGATGCAGTTGAATGCAACCGCTACGTGCGAGCACTGCTGCCGAACTGGACAGCGATTCCGCAGCGGGGGGCTAGAATATATACTCAAGTTTTGTAGGCTCGGTTTCGATTTACAATCAATGTTCTCATTCGATCGAACCATACATTTGCTTAAAGGGCCGTTCAATACAAGCTAACTGCCGTAGCGCCCGTAGAGTATTACGGTTCTGCTGTAATTCCCGGAAGCAACCGGCAATGCTTCAAATCCATTGCCAGTTGGAATTCCTTTTCGAGTTTTGATTTGTTCTCACTGATTAGCTGCTCAGTTTATAGCCTAACCTTTGTCCTTTTAAGCTCAAAATGAGCAGCAAAACACTTATCTGCGATTTCCGCAGTGCAGTTGCAATTTTAGGTTTGTTTATGAGATACCTATGAACCTTCGGAGTCATTCAATAAGCTTTGAGGTAAGCTCGCTGTACCGGCTGCATTTGGAGAATGCGCTGCCGGAAGTTACGCGCCCTTGAGTTTGAGAACACGAACTCACGCCAGAGAGCCTTTCGTGCAACCCTGTTCGCAAGGCACGGTTTTTCACAGCAGGTGATGGCAATTATGGCGCATAGCAACTTTGCAATGAAGTCTGCCGTGCTCATAGCAGAGCCGTAACACTCAGCCTAGCGAAAGGCGCACCCGTATGTTTTTTCACGCCACTTGCCTGCGTTTATTGGCAATAACTTCCATGGTCTGTCGAAGCCACACATGGCGTTCGTAAGCTAACTGGGCTACGCCGAGAGTTCCGAAGCAAGGAAAGCTACCTGGCAGGCGCGCACCACTAATGTGGTCTCGCGTTTTTCGCAACCCCGACACCAGCGGCTGGCGGGAGCAGTTTTTACGCGCGCAGTAGAACAACTGCAGCTCCGCATCAGCACTACAGATTGTCTGTCGTGAATCGTTGTGGCAATAATAATGACGGGTAAGAGTGATTTAGTAAGCCGACTGAAAGGAGTCTCCTTCATCAGAGGCACATCTCGTACGTGGCGCAACAAAGGGACACGCAGGAGAAAATAACGAAGTGGAGAAAAACAATTTAGTGACAAGAAATGAGGAGAGAAAAAATAGCCGCTCGATGGCTCGTTGGTGAGCCGTCCAAGAACACAGCTGCACTCTATGAAGAAGCAGTTTGCTTTTGACTTTGAAAACAGTCGCTTAAATACGCCGTTTATGAAGGCATAAGTTTCTGCCATTATATGAATAGCTATTGCTAAACTTCATACTGATCGAACTAAATAGGAAAGACCGTAGATTGCCTCAGTGGTGTCGGCTAGTTGAAACCGCAAGCAGAGCGAAGAGGAGCTTTTATCGTGGCGCGCAAACAGGGTCGATTAGGCAATACGACCGATATTTAGGCAGGCTGATTAAGATGTGGACTATTTGATTATTCTGTCGTATTACCGGCTGCACACCCAACTCACTTGCTTTTAAGGGCATTAAGTTAGCATTTCAGCATGATTGGTTTATTTACAGACGGTATTTATATTATACTCTACTTACTCGGGAGAATTCTTTCGCCCGTTCTGAGTCACTGCTACTCTTATTTTCGATATGCGTCTAGCTTCACGGAGTGCGGCGTGCGAGGGGAATAAGTTCGCGGCACTTCCTGTATGTTTCGTTTTAGAAAATATATTTTTTTCTTTCGGGTTCAAAGCATTACCAGTTTGGTCACCATGATTGCTAAGCAAGTTGCGCTGCAACAGTTCTTGCTGACTGCCGCTTACAGACACTTGCGCGGTACAAAATGTGCAAAAAAAAACCGCAATGAGAGGTCGGACCTTGGTGGCCTTAAAGCAGCGCGATATCGGAGTCATACTTTTCAATTTAACGCACTGTTTTATAGAACGTAGCTGCGTGTTTATCATAAGAAGATGATGTACATTTTTTTTAGTTTTGTAAGCAAAGAGCCGGCGTGTGAGCTCATAAATACTGTTACTGTGGCCTGAAAATATCTGCAAAATACGCGCATAATATACCAGCTTTCTTTCATTATACGCTAAAAAGAACGAAACGCTATTCACAAAAAAAAAATGCACAGAACGCTTCACGCTTGTGTCAGAAATACATGGTGCAGTTGCGCTTCGTTTAGGTGAGGTGGGTGCTTTTTTAAAGGAAAGTCTAACCAAAAATGGAAGTGATGAATCAATATCTGTTTTCTTTAGCGCAAGTTCCCGTCAAAGTATATCTAGACACCCGGATGCATCCCTCGATGTTCCATTTGCGCTGTACGAAGAGCTAACTACTTGCCATAGCTTCGACATTTCACAGTAGTCATCATATGAGCAGCAGTTAGCCGTGCACGAATAGTGGCATGGGCTCTGGAAAAAAAACAAAGAAACTTTCTGGCTATTTAGGACTCGGCTGTAAACTGAAGATTAGTGCGCAGGAAATCTCGAACAAGCCCAGGTAGAAAGGCGTGCCTACCATGCAAGTGTCTTGCCCTTTTTCCTCCATTCATGCTAGTTTACTTGATATGCTAAAATCGAGGACAGGAAATGTCCGAGGCAAGCTTAGGCTTTTTTGCGTCCTCAAACGACCTACCAGCTGCCTTTCAGGACTCCTAGTACGTCTTATTTTTAATGCCATTGAAACTAATAGAGAGATATAAGAACAAAACTTGGAGTGAGGGTCCTCTGAATGTCTCTTTCTTTCGTTTGAGTTCTTAATGAACGAAAATAGCGTCTCTTCTTTCCTTGTTATTTCATAATATGTTCAGAACTAAGGAATAAAAGGTAGGTGTGTTTTTACAAAACATTCTTTTGCGCGAGAAAGAGAGAGAAAAAAAAGATAGACTTCAGCCCTGCGCAGGAGCTGCAAAACTATTCTCGCTGAATATCTTTCAAGTGTCGTCCAGCGATAGAAAGAGCCGCTTAGTTCCTCAGCTAAACACTCCCATGGCGGATTCAGAGAAGGAAGTGCGGCGGGCTGCTACTCAGGAGGTAGAATTTTTGAGCGCGCCCAATGTGACAGCTAAGGCAACGGCTGCCACGAAACCGACCGGCAATGCATGTTGTACACGAGGAAATAAATATCGCTTCAGCTATATGGGCTGTATAGTTACTCAACGCTCTCCTGCATAATTACTCAACGCATGAAATACTGCGCCCACAGAAGGTTGTCATGAAACATCCATTGCCTTTTCCCCGTTGAGGAAAATCAGACGCATGCAGGGACGCCACCGTGGCGTCTCAGTGAGGTTGGAGCATGAGTGCCGTCAGGTGTGACGGAAGAGGCAGTTATGTTTTTTTTTATTTCCAGACATTATTAACCCTGGGTGGGGAGGACACATTCAATCAATAGGACAACGTTTCAACTCTTTTATAGAAGTTTCTGGTTAAATAGTTTTGCAAAATATGTGTTGTTCAAGGTTATTCCAGTAGTAGGAAGCAAAGTTTGGCGAGTTGGGTGACGTCCATAAAAAACATAGAAAACAGACAGCTCCTGTGTTATGTAGTTTTCTTCGTCCTGCGTCCCCTTGTTTGCGCTGTGTTTTTTCCTACAAAAGGTTATTCCATTCTATATTCGTTCTTGGCAGAAACGAAAATTTATAAACGTGAAATCTTAGAACTTGGGAAATATCTGAAAAGGGATAATTAGTATCATATGAGAGTCTTCCCGGTGGCCGCCGGTTAAAGCTGGAATCAATATTGAACTTATTGTGAGAGAGCTGATAAACTGCTAAAGCCTAGCAATTTTTCTGAGAAAACTAGGCTGTTAGGCAAAGTTGGTAACCCTGGTCGTGAAAAAAGTTGTTGCAGACACCGTTCACTGGTGAGAAGAAAATGTAAGCCTGACTGCCAACCTCTAAACTGTTCAAGTTTCTCACCGAAATATTTCTAATTTGAATCCCTAATTATGCTTGAATATTCCAGAGTTGGCCTTGTTATTGACTTACATGATTTTAGCTTAGTTGACATCAGATGGTGCATCTTTTAGCTCTCCTCTAAAGAAACGTAGTTGTCGCTGGGCTGCTGCACAAATTTTTGTAAATGATCACTGCAGCTGAAGATATGAAAAATCGTCATGCTTAAATATTGCAGGTTTTGCAATATTGCAGTCTTGCAGGTTTTTATACGAAAAGATAACGGAGCAGTATCAGCGAATAACCGCACTTCGACGAGAGGGTGCGCGTACTTCGCACTATCATTAATATCAATAAAAACGATATAGGAACTAGAACGGACCTTTGCGCAGCCCCAGGTAATACTGATTAAGTGGATGAGCGTTCATCTGTTCTATGAACTGCTTTCTCTTAAATAGGTAAGCCTGAATCCTGTCGATATTTGCATATCAATACGACATTTATGCAGTTTGCCTAAATGTTTGACGTTGCGCACTATGTCGAATGCCTTGGAGAAATCTATCGCAATGACATAATTTGCTCTCTTGAATTTATAGTTGTATCAAAAGGAAGAGTAGTTCCAAAAAGCTGTCCTATTGTCGAATGAAGACTACGGAAGCCATGCTCTTTACTATTCAAAATGTAGTTACTTTAAATGAATTAAACAAAGTACACAAATAATGAATGCTCTACTATTTTACGCGCAGGACATCTGATAAATATAGGACTATAATTTAAAACATCACATTTATCACTGGATTACAAAACCGGCACTACTTTTGCTAACAGCCAGTAACAGAGTAGAGGGCTGTCACGAAACGATGCTATGAATATTAAAAAAAAGAAAACTTATTCACAGCAGCGCTTCAAAAGCTCTTTACCTATTTTATCAGGACCAGGCGACCTCTTTGAACCCAGATTTAAGAGAAGGAAAATTACACAATCGCGTGATATGAGATAGCCATCAGAGTGCTGCTTGCCTGGCGCTTTCATGCTTAACTTTTTTTTTGTAAATACAGAAACAAAGAAACTATTAAAGGCTTCGGCGACTAATTTTGGCTTAAAAGCATACAGGACTGTTTATTAGTGCTCCGTTTACCTTTGGTTTAGAGCCAGAGAGCACCATTCAAAATTTTTAGGGTGAACTTTGCATATACTCGGCCACTATTGTGAAAAGGAAATGCATTTTAGCTTTCATGAATTCTTTCCCCACTTGTGCACTGAGAGTGGCAACCAGACTTTGATGCATCTGTTTTTTTGTCCGAAAACATCGTAGACGGCGTTTCATATGAATAGAAGACACCTTTAACATAGCGTCATAGCGTGTACCGTGTTACCGTTACCGGAGTACAGGAAGCCCGCGCGCAGCCAATGCGCATGCGCAAATCGCCTTGACAGCGCCAGATGGCGCCAGGTACCCGGCAGCTGCGCGCGCGCCTGCAGCGTTGGGGCCAATCAGCACGTGCTCAGTGGTGGTGGGCTGGCTCCCGTTACTACGGCAACGGTAACAGTAACACGGTACACGGTGTGTTAAAAGTGTCTGATACCTTGAGTTACCCAAGAATTCTGTTTTCTTGATCACTCTTTTTTCAGTGGTACAAATTGCTTCACATAGTTTTTCACAGTTGAGACAAAATTTGCCACAGGTTCTCAACGTTATAGTCGTGTGGGATCATATCAAAACCAGATTCCAAGTGGAGCAATAACTGAAGAGCCATCAGCTGCATTGAAATTGTCAACCTTTACCGCCTTGTTTACCTCCTTGTTTACCGCACAGTTCTAGTTAGCATGGGCAGTAGCAACTACAACTGTGTGGTTCGAAATTGTGTCATCAAAACCTATTTCGTAATCAATAGCTTCTTCAGGAAAAAATAAAAATTCCAACAGCGAATGAAAGTTTCTCTTAGTTCGAGTGGGCATCTTGATGATCTGAATGAGACCAAACTTTGTCATAACATCTAAAATGGTGTCAGCGCGACAACTATACATATACCCGGGAACTCGTGCATCCCAATTTACACGAGGTAAATTTAAGGCACCTCTAAGTATAATTCTGTTTCTATTGTTCATTACAACAGTCAGATGATCATTAAGCTTTTGGAAGTAATCGACAGGGATTGCTAAAGGCCTACAAGTGAACCAGGTTGCTAATACCGTTTTTATTTTCGTCATAACTAACAAATAGCAATGGTTCATACTGCAATGTGTTCTTGATGAGCAGTGTCACATCTCCTCCTGCCTTCGTTTTATCCTCGTAGAGCACATTACACGGACTAGAAAAACTTCTTCACTTTGGACACGGTCTTCCAACCACGTTTCTTTCACGAAAATAAAGTGGGGATTGTACAGTATCGCTAAGAGCTCGAGGGGCTTTTAATTAGTGACAATACCTCAGGCGTTTGCGTTTGCTACTATTATTTCATGCTTTTTCTTGTGTCATTCATGCGAACTGGATGCGTACACTTGCGGATCCCGCACCTTTACACGGGAATCAGTTTGCAGGTGAGAGTTATAGGCAGTGTCATTGATAATCAATTAAACGTGCACGAGCTTAACTTTTGCCTCCTTATGGTTATCGACCTCAGCTTATTCCCAAAGAAGTTTTCTTTTGTGCACAGTTGCCTGTCAATAATCGTTGGAAACACTTATACCGGTACTTTGTTTTTTTTTTCTATTCTTAAAAATGGCAACTTTTTCATTGAATTTGTATACAGCCTCATCATAACGGGCCTTCTGCGCCCATTCTTTGCCCAAGTCTTCAGTGTGCATGCATTCTTTCCACTGATGCCACAGAGACCCCAAGCTGGTCGGTGAAAACATTATTTACTACTTAAGTTTCATTATATTAATTTTATTAGTCTAGCTGGGTCTTCCAAATCGTTTCATTTCTGTTGCTAGAGTTCTACAGTGCTCCCAAAATCACAAACAATACTTTCAAGTCTTAACAATTAGTACAATGGTCCTTAAATTATTCTCGTTTGCTTTCAGTGTCAACCAACCGAGCTTCAACTTGAGTTTGTCTAAAATGACAGCAAGTAATTCCTCCCTAGTCGGGCCCGGTGTAGTTTCAATGTCGCTACAGAGGATAAGAAGAACGCGAGACCACATAATAAGAAAACAGACCTTTGCTGGGAGCAGCAGCACAAAGACAATTTTAACGAAGGTTTGCCGTGTAAGAATAGTGGCGAACCTGCAAAGCAAGCTAGGCATGCTCAGGCAACATGGCTGCTGCGCTGATGCCGCTCCCACTGAAGGCCGTCGGCTGCATATTATAGGACCGCATAACATCTGCGAATGAGCGCGCGTGGCAGCGAAAGACCATTTGCTAGGAAGAACACTATGCATAACGGCGTGACCCCCCGCAACCCCCCTCCTCCCGCCCGTTGAAAATTCAGCCAGCAACAAGAAAAAACGGCTGTCCATAAAGGAAAACAAAAGCACCGGGATTCGAACTGGCCTTGAAGCACGAGGACAGTTTCGTGTTCGGCATGCAGTAGTGCATACATCCGTGCCCGTGTTTCAAGGCGAAAGAAAAGAAGTCTGTAGATGTTTCAAAAAAGAACTGAAAAAATCCTTCTTGCTTTCACTCCCTCCCGCTGTACTGGTCCTGCAGAGTGTTCCTTTTTTTCTTCTTTTCTCCTACTTTTCTTTTGCGGCGTGCAAAACAACATACACATAAGCGCCATGCAAAACGAAAGTATTAAAATCCAGCAAAGTGCACCCCGAATGGCGTTTAGATCCGCGAAAATAAATAGCGCCTGGACTGCGCGCATGCCATTTGTTGTGGGAATTTTCCCATCGATTTGAATCAAACATAGGCGTCCCGCGCACGTGTTTTTCGGAGAGAACCGCGCCTTGTTTTTACAGAAACGGGCTTTTCCTTCCCTTGGATCGAAAGTAAATGAAGACAAGCGAGAGAAAACGAGGAAAGGCATAAACAATGAAACCACCGTAGTTCTAGGGCGGGCGCTTGGTTGATACGCTCCAATGCTCGCTCGACGCCTACGGCGTGCGTTCTGTTCCGGGGAATGGTCTTATTCATGGCGACGTCTTGTGTACTTTTTGGCGTACGCGGCTTCGCGGGGAGAAATCGCGTGACAGCAAAAAGCTGCTCTGCGCCGCCGGCTTTGTGCATGCGGCAATTCCAGCCTTTCTCCCGAATTTTACGACGCCGGCAGTGGCAGATGACACGTGTCAGAAATGTTCATACGGAAGCAACCTTCACCGTTAGGCCTGACTTTGTTGGCGTCCTTGCATGCAATGCTACGTGAGAAGTTCCAATTGGTTTTGCAAATCGCCCATCTGTACGAAAGGAAAAAAAAACCCTCTCAAGGTAGAAAAAGGCATAAAGCGGCGGATCTCCTTCCAGTATTCCGTGGCATGACGAGGTCTTTTGGCTTCGTGAATAATTGAAGCTATTGGCTTAGACGTTCTGCTGTTCGCTAATGTTCCTGTGTCTTTGGCGTCCACTAGAGTCAATACAAATTGATCAAGCTTGGGCGTTGTTTCAGAATCAGTAGCAGTCGTGTAATCAAAGCTATACGAAATGGAAGTTTGCACAAAAAATTGCTGGCGGTTTAGCATTGCTAAGTTGTAAATATTCTGCGAAAGGACAGTTTAGTGCAGGTGGGCACCGCCGTCACGTACCTGAAAACGCAACTGAGGTTTCCACTGACTCAGGGAACCAGTTATGCGCCTCCTCAAGTTTTTAATTGCCAATGACAATTTACGTAATTCACAATGGTGGCCTATGTTCCAGTGCCCCGTTTCTGCAGCAATGCTGTCCACGCCAACGCGTTTTGTTCTAGTGCCGTGTTTCTGCCACATTTTCCGCGTCAGCGCAAGTAGCGCGCATCTCTCTGTCACTATACCGCCGCATAGCTCAAAGCGCGAATATTAGTTTGATAGTAGTACTAGTTGAGGAAGACAATGTGCAGTGCACAGCGCGAGAGTCTGTTGCAGTTTAACTCGATGCGTGTTTGGCTGCGTCGATGATGTGTTAACGTTAGTGTGCAAGATGCCGATTCCTCCTTACACCAAAACGTTTTTCTGGACCCGCCGTGGTGGCTCAGCGGTTAGGGCGCTCGGCTACTGAGCCTGAGTAGCCGGGTTCGCACCCGGCCGTGGCGGCCGCGTTTCGATGGAGGCGAAACGCAAAGGCGCCCGTGTGCTGTGCGATGTCAGTGCACGTTAAAAATCCCCAGGTGGTCGAAATTATTCCGGAGCCCTCCACTGCGGCACCTCATTCTTCCTTTCGTCTCTGAGTCCCACCTTCCTCCCTTCCTTCACGGCGTGGTTAGCGTGTCCACGGAGATACGCAAGGCAATTACTATGCCATTTCATTTCTTCTAAAATCAAATAACCTATAGATTACACACGGTAGCTATACCTATTAACACGTGGTTTCATAGGAAAAACATTTTCGTACCTTGTGTGATCTGCCGTCTGTGCAATGCACCTGAAACCATTGAACACTTTTTTATTAACTGTGAGGATGCGATTTTGTTTTGGGATGCCCTGCAAACGCCGCTAAAAAAGATTTCTCTCAATTCCCTACAGTTTTCGTTACCTTGCGTCTACTCAACCTGATTACGAACCATATCACATCTTTTTTTTCATTGGACCTCATAGCCTATGGAAAACGCGCATGCAGGATCGCAACACTGAACCCCTTCTTTTAGCCATAAGCCATTTCAATCGAATAATGCTCCAACTGAGGAACAGTGCATGCTTCAGTTCATTGTCCGTATATATATATATATATATATATATATATATATATATATATATATATATATATATATATATATATATATATATATATATATATATTGAAGCATCTAGTAAAGAAAATGACAGACGCTGAACTATCCGTTCTTGAAATTTTCTTCACGGCAAAGAAACACCAACCTGAGGTCACTTCCAGGGCAATAGTGTAGGAGCACCACACTTGGCAGATAGTTGTTTCTACTTACCTGAACAAACTTCTGTCAACACTCAATGTGACGGACCCGTCTCTGGCTCCCAACTCCAAGGAAATTCTTAAGTTCCTACTAAATGACAACCCAGGAAGTTGCTTCGGTTTCACCGTAGATGTGGAAGATACACGTATGTTCTCTTCGCTTCCGCATACTCCACTCCTGCAGTACGTTCAGCAATGCACTAAAGATGGGAATGATGAGCAAGTTTTTTCAAAATGAAAGCGGAATTGCGACATGGTCATTTCTAGAACTCCTAGAACCTCAACAATACGTACGTTGCAGAAGAGGGCAAACACTGCTGCAAAATTCTGGTTTGTATGTATAGGAGTAAAAGCAGTCCCTGTACTTAGAGGATTTTTCTTAGCCAAATCGACCAGAAAGTGGAGAAAGACTAGTCCGGTGGTTTCACGCGCAATATTAGGTACGTGGACGATTTTCTCGTGGTTGTCAAATCCCTCGAAACGGAAACTGCCACATGATGTTCACTGTTTTGTAAAAAAGGAGCCCGGACTGAAATTCACGCATGAAGTTCCACAGCGTAGCGTACTGCAGTATTTAGACCTAAAGCTCACCGTTGAAACAAACCACCTGTGTTGGCAATATTCCCCTCGGAGCGAGAAACCCCTGTTGAACTACAGGTCATGTTTTTCAGGACTTCTAAAAAACGGGATAGTCACCGGATGCACGAGTGTTGCCGTAAAGAAACCTTGTTTTACCAAGATGACCAATAGTCTCTTAGCCGAGGTACATCGTTGCGGAGAGGCCAGTTTCAAGGACTGTGTCTTTGCCTCGTGTGCAGGTAAAATGCTCAGGAAATTGAAACCTTCAAAGCGCGACTCAGAACAGTGCATTAGTGCGGATGAAAGGCGTAAAAAAGTGGCGGTAATGCCATATGCCCATTCCCTCTCACACCGATTTAAGAGAGTGGGGGCCAAATATATTATGTTCTGAGCTCCTAATAAAGTGGGCAACGTGAGAGCAGCTGTATAAAGAAAGATAGAAGGAATAGGCAAGAAAACCGGAACTAAAATAACCCATGCAAACAAGTTCGCTCGCTGTAAAATGTTGGTTTTATATCAGATTACTTTGTCCTGTGACAGTATAGGTGCCCCAGCTAAAAGTAACCAGGCTTTTTAAAAAAAAAACACGAATGTCCTAGCCACGTGAGACCAACTGAGATTTGTTTAGAGTCGTCACGTGACCTAGTCTGTAGTATTTTTTCGTTCTTCAAAGTTAATTAAGAGGTTAAGTCTAATGAGCTAGCTTTTCAATGATTGAATTGAGGAGCAAAGTGTCCAATTTAAAATTTGTATATCGTCTCAAAAAACCGCTAGCAGCGGTGTTTCCATCAAGGTACGATTTACGTAGCTGTATTATTGACCTTAATAGAAAACTATCACGTGACCAGCTGCTGGGTCACATCTCTGTCCCAGTGTGCACGCAAAGGCTCGTCTGGGAGAGCACTTCAGTAAAAATGGATTGTGTTCTTCAAGATGCGCTTTCGGATGTTTAAATGGCCCCATTTCATGTAGACGGTTTTTTTTATTGTGCGAACTAGGGCTTAAGGAGGCCGCCGCGGTGGCTGAGTGGTTATGGCGCTCGGCTGCTGGCCCGAAAGACGCGGGTTCGATCCCGGCCGCGACGGTCGAATTTCGATGGAGGCGAAATTCTAGACGCCCGTGTACTGTGTGATGCCAGTACCCGTTAGAGAACCCCAGTTGGTCTGAATTTCCGGAGCCCTTCACTACGGCGTCTCTCATAGCCTGAGTCGCTTTGGAACGTTAAACCCCTATAAACCATAAACCATAGAGTTTAAGGCTGCAAAAAAAACTACTTTACGTTAACGGTATCTCGGTGCAAACTTGTCAGTCAACTGTTTTTCAAAGTGACGTACAATTTTTTCATTGACACTTTGTCACGCGCCTCTAAACAATCCTCAGTTGGTCTCAAGCGGCTAGGACATGCCATGTTTTTCAAAACCTTGGTTAACTTTAGCTGGGACACCTGGTATAGAACAGATAGGCTGGTGCATCAATATAAGGCTTTTGGAGCATTTAAATTCTTTAGAAAAGAAGTCTACAAAGCTGGCAAAGCATTTTCTCGAGTGTCAATGCATACCGTTCTTTGTTGACACTGAATTCGTATTTGTTCACAACGATCTGAGCACAAGAGAAGTGGCAGAAGCGTTTCATATTTTAAGGAGAGGAATTGTATGTGTTACTCAGCCTTCTGTAGCCTTGTCATCCAAGGAAATGGACTTTTTAAACAGCGGTGAACAACGGAGATAATCACATGTGCATCCACAAGGCAATTTTTAGTTGTGACAAGCGCATATCTTTGTTTGACAATGAGCATACGCGCAAGCTTGATGTTTTGCTTGAAAAGTACCATGATCTTTCCATTAAGCCCAGTTGAAAGCCAGCGCAATGTGTGTACTTTTCTTCTCTGTGTTGTGGCTGTAGCGCTGTTTTGTAAGCAGCTATAAGAACGTTATATGTTTGCGCATTATCTATCTATCTATCTATCTATCTATCTATCTATCTATCTATCTATCTATCTATCTATCTATCTATCTATCTATCTATCTATCTATCTATCTATCTATCTATCTATCTATCTATCTATCTATCTATCTATCTATCTATCTATCTATCTATCTATCTATCTATCTATCTATCTATCTATCTATCTATCTATCTATCTATCTATCTATCTATCTATCTATCTATCTATCTATCTATCTATCTATCTATCTATCTATCTATCTATCTATCTATCTATCTATCTATCTATCTATCTATCTATCTATCTATCTATCTATCTATCTATCTATCTATCTATCTATCTATCTATCTATCTATCTATCTATCTATCTATCTATCTATCTATCTATCTATCTATCTATCTATCTATCTATCTATCTATCTATCTATCTATCTATCTATCTATCTATCTATCTATCTATCTATCTATCTATCTATCTATCTATCTATCTATCTATCTATCTATCTATCTATCTATCTATCTATCTATCTATCTATCTATCTATCTATCTATCTATCTATCTATCTATCTATCTATCTATCTATCTATCTATCTATCTATCTATCTATCTATCTATCTATCTATCTATCTATCTATCTATCTATCTATCTATCTATCTATCTATCTATCTATCTATCTATCTACCTATCTATCTATCTATCTATCTATCTATCTATCTATCTATCTATCTATCTATCTATCTATCTATCTATCTATCTATCTATCTATCTATCTATCTATCTATCTATCTATCTATCTATCTATCTATCTATCTATCTATCTATCTATCTATCTATCTATCTATCTATCTATCTATCTATCTATCTATCTATCTATCTATCTATCTATCTATCTATCTATCTATCTATCTATCTATCTATCTATCTATCTATCTATCTATCTATCTATCTATCTATCTATCTATCTATCTATCTATCTATCTATCTATCTATCTATCTATCTATCTATCTATCTATCTATCTATCTATCTATCTATCTATCTATCTATCTATCTATCTATCTATCTATCTATCTATCTATCTATCTATCTATCTATCTATCTATCTATCTATCTATCTATCTATCTATCTATCTATCTATCTATCTATCTATCTATCTATCTATCTATCTATCTATCTATCTATCTATCTATCTATCTATCTATCTATCTGTCTGTCTGTCTGTCTGTCTGTCTGTCTGTCTGTCTGTCTGTCTGTCTGTCTGTCTGTCTATCTATCTATCTATGTGTCTGTCTGTCTGTCTGTCTGTCTGTCTGTCTGTCTGTCTGTCTGTCTGTCTGTCTGCCTGCCTGCCTGCCTGTCGGCCTGCCTGCCTGCCTGTCTATTATTACTACTTGGGAAACATCACCTTCCCTTAATTGAATTCATTTGATTCGATATTCGGAATATTGAATGCGGATGCTGCGTGCTTTAAATTTTTTTTTTTGCAGTCATAAAATCCGCCGAAACAGGCTTGGTTATCCGCTTCCAGACAACAGCCAGCATATTCTATACTCTAGCAAAAAATATTTCATTATTACTTTTAGCCCGGAATATCATCGTTTTTATTCAGGAGCATTCTTATATGCATTAATCCCAATAGAACGCAGTCATGATTATTGCGGGTTAACCTCGTCTGTATTTTGCCAGATAAGTAGTGTGTGTCAGCATTCTGCAGGCTACTTCACTGTACCGCAATCCCATATCTGATTTTCAGGTTTCGGACAGGCCTGCTATAGCAACTCTTGGAGTCTGCTTACAAACCTCGTAAGCCTCTATCGATTCTCCGTCGCGCACAAAACATTCTTGGAGAGTAAGGCTGGTAGATTAGAGGCTTCGTGTGGCTTGGGTACTCGACTCCGTCAGCGGGTTCGCGCAGCAACGCAGGTGCAGGCAAATGAAGAGGCGGGATTGCGCGATCAATGCTACTCTAAGGATTTGCAAAAGATGCAACTTTTTTCCTTCGCGGCCAAGCCAGCGGACGAAGAACTGACTTGACGATCTCTTGGCTTATTGATTCTATACATGAGAATAGGATTGGGTGCTTGCAGTCCGCCGAACAAGATTCCGAAGCTAGTTACTGGGAAGCTCTGTTTTCTTTTCATGGGCGCCTGGTGAAAGGATGAACCAGCGCTTCTCTTTCTGCATGGTTTGTCTGGAATGAGGTGCAATGAACGATGAAAATTCTTGTGCGGAAGGTTTTGGAGTAGTAGGATGTTCAGTCCCTCCCATCCCCCCTCCCTAAAAGCAAACAAATAAAAGCACGTCTTGTGATTTCGCTGGATTTGGACATGGCAATTTTTCTCTGCAGATACGAAACCAGCCACCGGCTTTCATTTCCATGAATTTGGACACAGCCTGCCATGAGCTCAGAAATGGAGGCCTACACGACCGCAGGCATCATTGGAAGACTCTACTGTGAACTACTGTTCTGTGCGTAACTACTACAACTTTAGTTTATATAGATCTGCCTAGGCACAAAAAATAGGTTAGTGTTACTAGGGCTTTGCAGAGCACCAACAGCTCTGCAGTTAAGTATACCTAGTGATGTGCCTAATGCCATAGGCCTTAGTTCGCTAACATTTTTGCAGACTATTAATCAGAATTTGGCAATGAAAAAATATGCCTTCCACTAATGATTTCGGAGCGTGGGGGTGAAGCGGGGATACGGATACGATGTACCGCGTTACTCAGCTCTTATACTGGTACTATTTTTGGACTAAGGGAAAGAAACATCCAGTTCTGGAATCTGGATTCTACTTGCTCTCATTACCAGGAATTCGGGACAGCGCACAGACGTGCCGCTAAGCCTATCAGACTATCGTGCTTCGTTCTCTAGTCACTCGGTCATTCACTTTCTTTCTGACGTCACGGATGATGCTATTTTTAATGTTCAAAGCCATGCGCCATGTGGTGGCAGCCAAGGGAACTAAAACTGCTTATGCCGAATTCCTGGTAACTATCGTTCCAAAGCTTCTACTAGAAGTCTACAACTCTCCTTGGACCGAGGGAAAAACACATCCGATTCTGGGACTGGAAAAGAACCTCGGATGCAGTGGATGACGGTGTCATTCAGCTGAGCAAACACAGCTCAGTAAGCAGTATACCCTCAACAAGGAAGGTTTATTTGCCGTCTAAAGCCAGAGAGGTCGTCTTGAGCGGAGGGGTTTTTGCTTGCTGCTGTGCACTGGGGAGATGGTTAAAATGAGGCACTTTTAACAATTGCGGGGTGCTTTCTGCAAGGTGCGAGAATGCGCAGGAAACGCAGAGTGATTTTTATCTAACATTGGTCGCTTAACTTTCTGAGCTTCCGTCAGAAACGAGCGTCCCTTCAAAGAACGAGAGCTTTTTAGAAATCAACAGTCGAACATTTTTCAGCTCAGATGAAGAAGAAGCTTTATAAAAATGCGTTCATGTAAAGGAGCTAGGATTGAAACCACGCAGAAAACTCGGGATGCCAGAGTTCAGAATAATATAGCAAAATAAATACCTAAAGTAAATATCAAACTCCCATAGTGGGCTCGAAGCACAGCGAAAGGGTGAGGATGGTGGTCCTTTCTAAGTTTCATACAAAAACTACAAATCCGTTTTAAGTTCCATACAAAAACTACACCTCTAAAAATCAAAGGACACACCTTTTTTTCATATTAAACAGGACTTCAATACCGACTGCACTTGAGGAGCTTTAAGTGTGCTTACCTCATCTTTTCGAACGCAAGGTGTGGGCATAGGTTTGATTAAATGGCGATTAGGCTGAGCTCTACACGCGCGTTCCCAAAATGGCAAAGTTTGGAATGCACTTAACCTTGTGGCGGTGGCCGCAATGTCACTTATAAATGTGTTTTTAACGGTGGAGGTCAGTACTGAGTCACTCATTCTAAAAGGACCTGTCGTGATTTTTCACAGTCCGCGCAGGCAAAAAAAAAGACAGACCTGCAATATATAATTCTTCACAAAAGCTTCTACTCATAATAATTCTTTGCATTCACTTCCTGCTCGGTGCTGAGCGACATGAAGAGGGCTGTACCGCATAAAATGTAGCGTGCAGTCCTGCGTTCCTCGTGCAAGCTAAGAACGAAAGCTTAAGCACCCATATATGAACGACAATGTCGACACGTACATGGAGTATGGTAGTTTAACGAAATCTGTCACTCGTTGCTGTGAATCGTAGCCAGTGACGCAAACAGTACAGCTCGATGTTATGCGCAATGGTTTTGTGCTTTCATTGTGCAGAATGTGTGGAAGCAAACCTGGGCCCGTGGTACTATTTCGAGTTTGGTCGTTTCCGAAACGGCTATTTTCAGCGACACCCGACTGGTCGAAACACAAGAAGCGGACGTCAGTTCGGTTGCGAGTTCCAGTTGCCGCAGCGAGACGCTCAACAGCAATATTGCTCTTTTCCGCTTAACGAAACACGAGAAAAGAATTCTGCCACACATTAAGTTGCATATGAGATGCGACACTAAAGAGGTGATCAAGCTGATTCGTTCACCCAATGGACTTCAATACATACGAACACTATTTTGGATACTATTTTCCGGACCTTAAAGGTCGTTGGTGTAGTTAAAAAGAAAAGTAATGTACGCAACTAAGCACGGATGTGCACTGGCAAATAGCAGCCGCTGCAGCCGCGGATGGCAAATAACAGGACAGAAAACTGGTTAAGTTTGTTACGAACCATAGTACAACAGCGTGGAAAACGCGCTGTTATACTATAACAGACAGCCAGCTTGTTCGCATAACACGGCGTTTAACATTTAGATCGAGGGGGAAAAGGAGGGGTGAGGAAATTCTGAGGCGTGCACTCACTCGCTGCACAATGCGCGCTCTCTGCCGTACTTAACCAGCAAACGCCATGAGAACTTGCCGTCTGCAGCATCGTTGAACGTAAGCTGCCGCTTTGATAGAAGCGGTGATTAGGTTTGGATTCCTTTTGTGCAGGCACTGCCAGAATTAATAATAATAATTGGTTTTTGGTGGAAAGGAAATGGCGCAGTATCTGTCTCATATATCGTTGGACACCTGAACCGCGCTGTAAGGGAAGGGATAAAGGAGGGAGTGAAAGAAGAGAGGAACAAATAGGTCCGTAGTGGAGGGCTCCGGAATAATTTCGACCACCTGGGGATCTTTAACGTGCACTGACATCGCACAGCACACGGGCGCCTTAGCGTTTTTCCTCCATAAAAACGCAGCCGCCGCGGTCGGGTTCGAACCCGGGAACTCCGGATCAGTAGTCGAGCGCCCTAACCACTGAGCCACCGCGGCGGGGCCTGCCAGAATTTCGAGAAACTGCAGTTAGGCATTCCTTTCTTCGGCAGTAAATAAATAGAAGGAATGGTCTGTAAAACTTCATGCTGCATTTTTCTTCATGTATGCGGCAGTGGACTTCGTAGACGAAATTTTCAGAGGTTTCCCATGGCGCAAAGCGCACGCGTGTCCATTGATGCCTGAAAACTAACTTGCGAGCTAACTCGCCAGATTAACGCAATGTCATCGTACCGTGACTATCGAGAACTTAAAGTGACACGTAAAAATTGGTAGCTGTCTAGCATTCATCATCATCATCATCATCATAATCATCACCAGCCTTACTACACCCACTGCAGGGCAAAGGCCTCTCCCATGTCTCTCCAATGCCAGCTGCATCCACCCTTTGCCTGCAAACTTCTTAATCTCATCCGCCCACCTAACCTTCTGCCGCCCCCTGCTGCGCTTACTTTCTTTTGAAATCGACTCCGTTACCCTTAAGGACCAGCGGTTATCTTGCCTTTGCATTACATGCCCTGCCCAAGCCCATTTCTTTCTCTTGATTTCGACTAGGATGTCATTAACCCGTGTTTGTTCCCTCACCCACTCTGCCCGCTTCCGGTCTCTTGCTAAACACGAAATATTGTGCGAAAGCATTGTTTTTTCCAGGTGGACACCCCCGCCACGTACTTCAAAGCATGGCAGGTGTCCACTGACATAGGGAGCCAGTTATGCGCCTTTCCTTTCCTCGCAATCAAAGGTCTATACGTTCTGCTAGTTTTAAGGAAGGGAAAGGCGGATAACTGCTTCCTATAGGTGGACGCCACCGCATACTCACAGCGCGATTGAGGTGGCCACTGCTGGCCTCCTTCATCGGTTTCTGCAGCGCGTCTCAGACGGTTTCGTTCTCGGTTGTTGGCGGTGCTCACGTTCTTCCTCGGTTTCACTTTTCATGGCTTCACACAGACCGACCCCTGAAGCCCGGGGAGTGCGGCCAGAAGTGCATACGCGCTGGGCTCAGCTAAGAGCGTTTTAGCGAAATCGTCCGCAAGACGTAGACGGCTCCGGCCGACTCGTTCCGTCCATAGCGAGAACTGCAATGCGAAAGCCGCGAGACCAGCGCCGGCTTCTTTTTCCAGCAAATGGTGAGTCACGTGGTCAGTCACGTGGAGAAAGCTGCCAAGGCGGCGGTCGGCGCAGCGTTTGGCACGGCGGCGGAGAGTGAAGTGGTATGGCACGTGGCTGCCACACCTACACCGCTCCTCTACCAACAGCACCGCAGCATAGTATACCTAGTGATGAGCTAAATGTCGTAGGCCTTAGTTCCCAAACATTTTAAGCAGACTATGAATCAGAATTTGGCTTTCAAAAAATATGCATTCCACTAATGACTTAGGACCGTCAAATTGCGGCGCCAATGACCTTGGCTTGAATAGGTCAGCAAAGCCTTCGCTTTGAAAGCTCCTCGGGCACGTCAAACGCGTTGGTGTAGCTACGAGCCGGTTCATGCTGCCAGGCACTGAACACGATCATGATGCGGAGTGCTTCGAGAGCTAACAGAGAGTTCCAGAATAGCGAAAGCTCGTTTGCGCACAGTAAACGCCAGCAGCTTGCGCGACATTGTGCTCTCAGTCAAATGGTTCAACATGAGCTAACGCAGAAGTATCGACTCCAGTGATTGTGCCGCCATCTGGTTTTCATAACGTGAACCATTTCTGCAACAAACTGATGTTCGTTGTTGTTCCTTAGAGCTAAAAGCTATACAATTGTCAAACTGTGTTAAAAAAAAACAAGGAAAATTTATCACCTATTCATTTTGTTACAAGAAATATAAGATGAAGCGAGAGCCCTGTGCACAATTTATAGCCAGTTAATGTGCCGAAAAACGCAGTAACACCTACGAGTTCACTCCAAAGCGAGATGCACCGGCTCCTAGATTGCCGCCATGGCAGCTCGCTGCGGTCCTTGAGCATCCGCTTTGGGAGTGTACGCTTCGTTTGTTACGTCACTGTTCGGTCTCTTCGGCACTCTTCGCTGAATTAGAGCCGCCACATCAGCTTCCGGCATTTGGGCCAATCGTGTATCACCAAAAACTACCAAACTCGGAATACGGGCCTTGTATTGTGGTGTGCCCAAAAGGAAGTCCAATGTCGTGAGCAAGTCAGGTTAACGAACTTAGTACAACTTGTTCTTTGAAGTTGAAGCCGCGCTCACATCCGTTCGCGATCACGTTCAGAGCGACGTTTTGCGTACTTGTTAACGTCATTTCTGTTCGTACAATTACCGACGCGATTTCGGCCTTCTTTCCTATATCTAGCTAACGATGCGAAATCCCTAAGGTGGAACCTATAGACAAGCATGATAGCAGGAATCTCTCGGCAGCGTGATTTTGCTCCGCGAGAAGTCTTGCTTTTCGCATTTCTCGGTTCTTTGAAGCGTTAGTATAAATAGGTGCGGCTGGCGGAGCTCCTGGACTCCGCGATGGTTTGAAATCCCGCGGGGAAGAAATCGACCCGCTATGACGCTCTGCTCTAACCGGAAGCATGCGTTTCTGCGGAACTGTACACCAACTACCGAACCTGAAACGCGCGGGCCCCCGCACGAACCGAAGCCAAAAAAAATTCGGTTCGACACCGTGGCACACGAAGGTGTTGCGCTGCTCTTATATTATGGCCTCAGCCTATATCGCTTCAAATCCCTTTACTGTGCACTGTGCTGCCGTGCGCCCAGGCCAATCTTCGAGTACTCGTCGCAAAATTTGTCGAGAACTGAGTGCTGTTTTTTGGTTTCGGCTGCAGTGCATACTGCCTAACACACCTTCGGCTACCGCATGAGCCATGCCGTTCACTCCACGCGGAACCTCTGCTGTAATTGCATGGCGATTTGCACAGCAGTTAATGTCATACGTAATATCACACGAATTACACCACCGTTTAAGTCATGATGACGAGACTGCAGGAGAGAATACACAGCGCGTTGTTGGTGTTAACAGTGGTGGGTAGAAAATGCTTCGCGCATGTCTCTGCAAGCTGCGCGGTCTCGAAGGCGTCGCTCAGTGGAACAATGCACCCCTCGAAGCGTACGCAATACGCTATGGTGGTGCGGGGAAGCTTCTAATTCATGAATATCGCCGCTGTCGTGGCGGTGCTAATGATTCTTTACTGTCTCTTGTACACCCTCCTGCGTATCCTTTCTCTGCCTATCATCTTTTTCCCGCGACAGTCCATCGGCTGGGGTGAGAGCGTGAACGCGAGCGTCGCGATCACACGGTAGGTGTAGTTCGCAAGAGTGGCCGGCTCTCGATTTGCGACCTGCTGCGTGACATCCCCACCGGACTCCTCACAATTCGTTGGCAGAACCCCAAGCATCATCACCAGAAAGGGTCGAAGCGAAGGCGCCACGCTGCAAATGAGTTGCTGTGGAATGGTGAAAGCTTGTCTGCGCGTACGCTCCACAACCCGAACAAGCCAACAATAAGTCAGTCATCATCATATCGCACTGTCTTCGGTATAAGTATTTGTGAGAAAATCAAGCGAGCTTACTTTGCAACGAAACAAAAACTTAAACCAAATGCCTGCAGTGAGCATAAACCATCACCTTAGCGCTGGCAGGCTGCGCCGTCAGTCGTCGTTTTTGCGTAGTGGCGGGGCTGCTTCCGCTTCCTTGAAACTTGCCGCTGCCTTGTTGCTGCTGTCCGCTGGCTATTTGTTCATGCGTCTTTCGCCAAAATTTGACATGACTACACATGCCGCCATACGCATGCTTTACGGAATCAAGTGATAATCGGCTGGCCATGCTGGTAATCAAGGCGCCTTCAGACCTGCAAAACCCCATTTTCCTTCCAGCGGATTTCACGTCCTAAAGGACGTGAATTGCAAAGGATCATTGGATCAATATCGTGAAAAAAAGGAATTGTTATGCGGGTGTGATTATCTGTCTTACCCTGCCAGCGTTTTTTTTTTTTTACGCGTAAGCAGTGCTACGCTGTTAAACGTTCTGCAAAACCTGTAACCATGCAGTACACTGATATTCAGCAAGCTCTGTTGGTTGCTATGGATGATATGGGACATGCCTGCGCTTACGCTGCCTTTTTACCTCGGCATGTCATGTATTATCAGCAACAAATGAAACGGGAAGAAGACCGACTGAAGTGCCAACAGAAACAGCAACATATTAGATCCTAGAGAAAAAATACAAGCGAAGTCGATTTACACCTCTAAAAAACAGCCTTCGCGCAGTCCAAGTGAAATTGTCCTCCACTAGTAATGAGCTTTCCCGCTAAGAGCTTCTTATTTTGGTTTTCGTGTTTCGGTTGTCTTGTTCGCGTTTTATTCGTTGCTGATTGTACTGAGCCGTGGCATGTCGCGCTTTTGCCTCATTCCTACGCGCTACAATAAACGGCTACTTTATCTTTAGATCATGCACATGTCCTTTTAATTTAACTTAAATAGGCTTCACTACGGCATCTGCGTACGATCCTGCCAGTGATGCCTGACGCTGCTATACAACTGAAAAAGTAAATGTATATAAGCATGATAATTCATACGTGACCTATTTCCTTCTAACACTTTCGTTTGCAGAGGCCTAAAATACGCTGAAGATATAGTAACCTCATTTTATTTGTTTCTTGTTCGGTCTTATTTATTTTCCTAGTTTAGCAGTGGGGGAGGCGTGGTATGCGAGGTTGAACATCCCGAAACTGCACGTGGGTGGTGAAGAACGCAGTAGTAGAGAAATTCAGATGAAGTTTGACCAGGCACTTTACTGTATGGGGATGGCGCAGGAATGCTTTTGCGCCCCACTTCGATCAAAATGGGATCACCGCGGTCAGGGTTTGACCCCACAACCGTGGGTTCAGTAGCCAGATGCCAAAGACGCCAAGAAACGGTGCGGGAGATGTTTGCAGGTTTTTTGGCACCTGAGAAGCGAAGTAGTCCTTAAGTGTAACATAAAAGAGCGAGATCTCCAGTTAGCATTCTGTTAATGGGAAGAAATCGAATACCAAGCAGCCAGCGTACGCGTCGACCAAATTTCCGAGCGTTTAGACAAGGGCTCCCAAATCACAACTGCTGACAGGAGTCATGTGTCAATCAACCACTTGGTGTGGTTGTAACTTACTTTTTAAACCTTTAAGTGCCGAGTCAGAAAGGTAGCAGCAAACGTATTCCGCGGACAATATTACCTAGTGCAGTTGGTGGTAGTTCCAAACGCTACCAACTAAAACTGTATATCTTAAAAGGTGTCTTATGTACCGTGAGTTTTTCTGCGATATTGTGTCTTGTTGCTAGTGCGGCAGCAAAATGCAAACAAACGCTAGTTGCTTCGCAATGGGTTAGTCAGCGATGCTCTTAGACATCACTTTTAGCTCCGCTGGCATACCTCAGTATTTTCAAAACAAGCAAAATTAAAGGCTTTTGGTGCTGATTTCCTAAATGCTGCGTGTAAAGAGATCACTTTCCCTCAACACCTTTTTCAGTCTTTTCAGGCGTCAGTAACGGACCGGATTACGGTGGTGCCATATAAGTTCATCGAGAATCCAACTGTTTTGACAAAACTCTTGAGCAACGGCGCCCGAAGGTGAGATTTCGGCATCGGCGTGGTAACTTAATAGCAAGACTCAGTTGCTATCAACATGCAGGTATGCGCAGCCGGAGCTGAAGTCTGCACGGTTGCGGGGCTAGACGAAGGACAAGTCTTCGACATTCGCTTGGCGTTTCGGGGGTCTCGCAGCACATGAAGCACACATGCGCTGTTGGGAAGTTCGAGAAACAAGTAACTGCAGTCAATTGCACAGCACAGTCAGGAGCCGTTTCTCTACACAAGCACTTTTCCTATACGCGCACTGGGCTCGTGATGCTGCAGCGACGTCGAATATACGACCACTCTTAGAGAGCGCCGATCCACCTCTATCTCTTACCTCTGCAGCTAGAAAAAAAAAACGTAGAGGGGTTCAGTGTTGCTGCCCCGGCAACGCGGCGACGGAGCGCACATACGCCGGAGCTCTCCACGGCGGTGCGCGTCTGCGCAGTGCGGCAACTACCCTCCTCCTCCTCCTCTCCGCGGCGATGCGCGCATCTGCTGTGGTGTCGCTACCCTCCTCGTCCTCTCTGAGGTGCGCGTGGCGTACGTGACTACCATTTCCTCTCCTCTTCACAGCAGCTGGCACGCACGGCGTACGTGACAAGAAACAAGTTTGGCTCTTTGTGTCAAAGGTCAAATTGCGGAGCCAGAGGACAAACGCTGAAACTTGCCGGAGAAGGGTCATGATAGGAGTAGAGCTATCGCCCTGAAATCCTTCACTGGAAAACAGAGGAAATCTCAGCCGCTGATTTGAGCCACTCTGGCCGCGACAAGGCGGCAGAGTGGAGAGCAAACGCGCGCCAACGCCAGCAGTGCGGTCAGCAAACCCCAGTTCTGTTTTCAGGACCGGCCACAGGAGGAATTTCGGTGGCGCCCCTGCAGGCAGCACTCATGGCGTACACAAACTCCAAAACAACACTAAATGTTTGCATACGCGCCAACCTAAACCTATTGTAAGAATTTTGATAGGAAGAAATTTTATATCGGAGTCATAGTTCACGCAAGCGCTTTCACCAAGTAACGCTGCCTTGTGACAGCTTAGCGAAGAGAGTGAGGACCATTTGTAGAAAGACGATTAACGTGATCGAGTTGGAGGTTTTCATCCCAGCCGTGCTCGATAACCCATTGCAGACCATGTTTCATGCGTAGCCGCCCTTATAATTAGCTATCCAATGAGGATAGAGATTCTTGAGCCCTTCACTACGGCGCCCCTCATAGCCTGAGTCGATTTGGGACTTTAAACCTTCATGAACCAAACCAAAGCACAGATTTGATCAGGGGTAGTTATAGCGCCAAGGAAGACAGGTGCATGTATCGCACGCATCTTAGGAAGATAAGAATGAGGATATGTAATAGTAATTTGTTTTTTTTTTTTCGAAATGGGGCAAACTCAGCTAAAGAAGAACTGAACCACACATGAGTTTTTTATCCATATAAACAGGAATGCTATCTAAGCTGTTATAAGATATTCCTGTACGTTAGAACCACTTTACACCAGTATGTAATGAAAAGTGCTGCAAAAAATTTGTCAGTATCAACATTTTAACTTTGGATTTGGCTCTTTCTCGTATGAAACTTTAGATTTGAACGAATTATGTTCCTAAAATGTTGCTTCAACAGCTATAATTCAAGCTCTGGTTATGAGTCTTATCATTACAAATGCGTATGCGCTGAATTCAGCAGAAAAACCATTACAACATTCGCTGTGCGCAATAAGGGGCAGTGCTCTGCTTCAGGAGCAAGTAAATGTGAATAGTTGGCTTGTGGCACATGCGCTGACGTGACAGCCTTCTTTTCTCGTGTCCTCAATTTGGCAGCGGAAATGTAAACCAGCTACAATGCTTTGCATCCGGAATATATTTTAATTCACTGCAGCATCCTACATTCATCATTAGTGGCCGAATGCTAGACAAGCATATGACAAAAAACGAGATGACAACGGCTAGTCCTTTCCTTTCCTGCTTGCCTCTGCCATTTCGCTAGTAATATTAGATTCAGGAAGCCAATGCCAACTAGCCGAACTAAACAATTTAAACTTCAGTGTAGGCGCATCCTTGCATACTTGGCGACTGTGTTATCACATCGTTGGCGTTGTCTTCTGGGTTCACACTCCATATCCGACTCAACTGCTCAAAATGTGGCACTGGAATATGAAGCAATAAAACCACGCTCTAAACAGCCTAAGCTATGAGGCTCACGCTGACAAAAAGAACTTTCACGAGTGAAGTTGGCCCATATTGATTCGTACAGCAGCGGGATCTGGGTCATTTCTGATTTGTAATAGGATTTGTGAGCAGCTTTTCTAGGTACTAGGGTGCATTTTCGTTCTCAGCGTTTTTCTAAAGGAAAAGATGTAAGGATTAGCTTGCCGTTACAGTATAATATCCTTAGTTTCGGTTTCTGGATCTGGCACATTTCAAAAACAAATCACAATATTCCCAGTTTTATAGAATAAAGCTCAACATAAGGCATATAAATTGTGCGCACGGTTTGCTTTTACGGGAAAACGATACGTAAACTTATTACAGTTGTGAGAACGAAGAAAATAACAGAAAATAGCGAGGTATTGGTCAGAAAGGTGCGAAGGTTGGTGCTGCAGCACAGCGCCGCCTTGGTTGGCAATGTGTAGCTCAAAAACGTTTCAGGAACGTTAACAAGCCTCTAACAAGAGAAAAACAAATTGAAGTATTTCAGTCTTGGCACTTGAGAGCGAGAAGGGAATATGAAACCACTTTGCAGGTGAAAAAAGTGCAATTTCTTTCAACTTGCTTTTTTTTAGTACTACATGAAGTTTCGGCCAATTTTGAGCGCCAAACACACCGCTGGCACAGTGATTAAAACCTTCAGTCTACAATGAACAGACGAGAGATGTTCCTTTGGATACACGAAAGAGCTTTCAACAGAACACGCATTTTTATTGCGGAAAGAAAAAAAATACTGGAGTGTTTTGAGCGTCCGATCTGCACTCTATAGATGTGTTTGCGGACTTATCAAGGGATTTTGACAGCATTATTCACCTTACCTTGTCCAAAAAGATTAATTATTACGATTTTCGTGATGTATTTCTCAAATTAATGCAATCGCATAATGTACGCCACAATCGGCAAGTACGCATTCCCATTCGTGTCTCTCATTTCAGTAGCAAAAAAGCAGGTGTGCTACAAGGAAGCCCACTGAGGCCCCTGATTTTGTCTTGATAAACGATTTACTTCATGTACATGATCCACTAAATTCATTTACGCTGATGCAACACAATGATTTTCACAGTGGCAGATATTACTGACGTAGCTAACAGTCAACCTTATGTTCGCACGACTAATAATTAAGTGCTGCTAACTCTCTTGCCATAAATCATAAAAAAGCAAAATTCTTGCTTTTTCACTCTAAATAGCGAATTATCAACTTTAATTGGTTTTAAAATATGAAATATCACAAACTGAAATAGCACCTCACGTTATAAGTCTTGAGATTTTTTCTGAGGAAAATACTCATACGAGCTATATAACAAACACATAGATTTGGTCATTGCTAGAATTTCGCGCATGTGCGGCATATCCAATTAATTACAGTCTTGCTTACCAAGAAGTGTGAAACTCAAAATTTGCAATAGTTTATTCGTATCCCACATGAACAACTACAATTCACTGTGGGTGACCACCAGTTTCACTAAAATTAAAATTCGTAAAATTAAAAAGAAAGGAATCGATGCTATAACAAGTGCTCTGCTTTTTCATTAAAGGGTTTCTCTCTCTGGCTCTCTCTAGATCTCTTCACAGAGCTACAATACAGCTCCGCTTCCCTATTTAAAGACCTTAATTTAGCTTCAATACCTCAACTCCCAAAAACATAGCTTTTTAAGCGATATAATATAAGCATTGGGTCTAAGAATAACTTCTTCATATTTTTTTCACTTCACATCACACAAAAAAAGTGAGTAGCACTCGCATACGGCAAGAACAGGAAGTTCCACTTATGTGAACAAACCACGGAAAAATTTTTTTGTGCATTTTCGAGGCTTCCAATCTCAAAAATTTCGCTGTTTGTCTGTCCGAAGCCAGCTAGACCTGCATGAATGATATAAATATTGCTGCGACTGCGCCGCTCCTGGGTTTCGAACCCACGGGGGCGCGAAAAGATCAGCTTCGCTGGCCACAGGACGACAGCACTGCGCTATCGCCGCAACGCTTTTTTTTTATTGCATGGAAAAACTGCCGACGAGGAAATTCAAATATGCTCGTGCCACAGAAAACTAGGCTACATAATACCTGCCCGACATTGCCCCGCACGTCCCCACCTTCCCAAACATCAAAATTTTGTAGGGCACACACATGCATCTAGATAGGAGAGCCAGCTATAGGCGGTTCTTCCAGGGCAGCATATACTCCCTGCACCAAAGCGCACTGCTTACGAAACAAAAGATTTCGACGACCGCGGTGATTCGGCGTGGCGGTCCACCATGCGGCTCTTCCAGAGACTGAACAGTCCCATCAACTGAAAGAGCTCACAAGGGACAACACCGTTTTTCTCCTCAGGCAAAAAACGGACATGCAGGGTGTGATTTCAATGTCCGCTATCGCCGCAACTGATCACGCCTCAAGATTGAATGTCACTCTCTCGCGCTGTGCATTGCATGTAGTCATCTTCATCAACTGTCGTCCGTGCGCAGTGGATCCTGAACGCACCGCCATCACAGTGCGTTGATAACGTGCTTTAAGCGGTGCGAAAATTTTATAAAGTGCTACCATTAAGGTCCCCAATCACTGATTTCGCCGACGCTTGCCTGAAGCCTGACCTTGAACCACTAGCCTCGAACCGAGAGCGAAATGAAACGCGGCGTGCTAGCGCATATACTTCGCATTTGGCCAATAAGCTAAATCGACTGCAATTTTATCTTTTTTCAGCATGGTGTGAAACCTCCAGCTCCCAATTGTGGCAGGTGGTGTACGGGAATAGCGCAAGAAGAGCACTGCTCCCGGAGAGCCACCTGGGTCTCGCAAGCCCACCAATCACTTCTGGCAAAGGCATCAACAACTTCGAATGCTATCGCATTGCCAACAGATCATGGTATTAGGTGTCGCGGTGTTTTTTCACATCAATATAGTCCGAAGTGTTTATCTCTCTAGTCCCCGGTTAGAGAGAGAGAGAGATAGAAGTGGTAGAGGAAAGGCATTGAGGTTAACCAGTAAAATGTTCCGGTTGGCTACCCTGCACTGGGAAGAGGGATGAGGGGGGCATAAAAGAATAAGACGAAGTAGAAAAAGGCGGTCCGTAGCAAGCATGACAGGCAATGACACAAGCACTGTAAGTTACAGGCCGCAGCAGCTGTAGCCTGTACACCTTGAGGGCTGCCGACTGCTGTGACCTGAGTGTAACAGATCGAGGCCCTCCATCACAAGGCAGCGCAGACGTTTCAGTGTCAAGAAAGGCTGCTGGCCGTTGAGGCTGATAATGTTGATGACAGCATAAGCATTGGGCTTCCTCTCGGAAGGATGAGGCTGTAGGATGCGTTGTGCCAGCTATTGGACAGCTGCAAGCACTGGATTCAACAAATCCAGCATCTGCAGTGCATTCTGTGCAGCTGGTATGTGCATACTGGAAAGCAGCACACGCATGGCATTCACGATTGGCTCTAGCTCTCAGGGGACAAATCCAGGCCTCGTACATGGAAGATCCACTTATCCAGCCTCAACGCGGTCTTTGCTTGCTGACTTTACGCGGAAGCTTCCCGATTTATAACTTCACGTGGAAGGCCAATAGATATCGTGAGATGAATGTAACAAGTTGCTGATTGCTTAGCATGAAATTTCAACCACTCAGCCTTGGTAGGCCTAATGCGCGATATTGTAAAAACTGTTGTAAAAGCGCTCGCTGGGCCAGTTCTTTGCATCCATCGCTGCATTTTATGGTCGAGCAAATCTTGCCAAGCAAGCATCAGCAGCAAGTTTTGAGAGGCTGTGCTGTCGAGTTGGTAATCGGAAGACCAGCTTTGGCTTGTTGAACGCCCTCTCAGAGCAGCAAAATATGATGGAGTCCGCAGTAGTCCTGGAATGAGGACACAAGCACAGGAGCTCTGCAAGGTTTTTTAGAGCACATCAAGTTTACTCTCTCTCTCTCTCGAGCACTGATCCCCAAAAGCGTTAGTCCAAATCTGATAGCCCGAACTGGATACAGTGGGGAAAAAAAGTCTTGTGCTTATTTGCATATCATGCGGACTAAATTTCTTCAGTACACATTACTAAAGGATATGGTTAATGTCATACCGGTCAATTGCAGAGGTACAGATTTTTGCTTCCCTTACTTTGCAGTCCTTCGCATTCGCAAAAAAGAACATCCCCCAAAATCCAAACCATTTATTAATCATTTAGACGGAAGAAAGCAAGCACAAAGTTTTTAATTCAGTTATTTCAACATGCTTAACCCGTCTTCCTTCTTTCAGCTACGTGCACCGCAATCTACAATCGCATCGTTCGGGGTGTTTCATCAGCGCCATTAAAATAATATTTGCCCAGGCCGACAGTAATGATATTTCTGTCCGGGTGCACTTGTGCTCTGGCACGCAATTAGCATACTTCTCAGACTGATGTGAAACCACCGTGAAACCAGCCTTCTTTCAGAGTCGGGCACCCTTAATTACCACATGCTTCAATGTAACAGCTCGACCCGAAAGGTCCTTTGAGTGTAGCTGCTTCCGCCAAGAAGAGCAAATGCAGCAGAATTTCAATTAGCTACTCGGACTCATTTCGTCCTGATTGCTGATATGCGGACTGAATGCAGTAAAGTGGACAGGTGATTGAGAAAGCCACAAAAAAAATCGAACTGTGTCCGCATTCTTTGCTGCGGTTTATGTTCGATAACATTTTTTTTAGCACTTCTCTCTTCCGAGCGGCAAGCTCGCCTTTGAACTGCGATTTATTCTCGGCGTATTTCGCTTTACTCTGGTAAGATACGCCCGTGCCTTGGAAAGAAATAACTGCGAGATTGCCGATGTGTCGTCAAGCAAATACATAAACGAAAAGCCACGAGCAGTCCACAAAAGTTATTAAGTAGGTTTTTTCAGTTATCGAAAAGCGCTTGCCGCACCTCAGAAAAAGGAAGCGTGCCTACATATATTAGGAGTTGGTATAGAAACAGAAGGGAAACTTTTTTCCTTCCACCTGTTAAGCATAATTGAGAAAACATGACTAGCGCGACAAAGTATACCCAGCACATGCTCGCAGCAGTTCGATTTTGCGAAGGTCAGGGTTGTTTGTAGTTAGTCAAAACACCAACTCGCATCAATGTTTTATACTGCAACATTTTTTAATGATTTTCTAACACATTTAAAAGAGAGAAAAGGAAGAGGAAAGGCGGGGACGTTAACCAGAGGAGTTTTCCGGTTGGCTACCGTGATTCGGGGGAAAGGAAAGAGGAGATGTGAAGCAGAAAGAGGGGTTCGATAGAAGGACTAAGGAGATCAGTTAAGGACGTGCGTTGGGTAGAGTCACAACCTGTCACGCAAGCACTCAGGAACCGGAACGGCACCTGGTATTCCTTGAGGGTTGACGACAGATGTTGCCACCATCCGAAGCTTTTGCTCCCCCTCAGCGGGCGAGTATGGTGGTGGTCTAGAGCACATCACAATGATCGTGTTTCAGCTTAAAACACAGGGCATACACAAAGCAGGTCTTCCACTGTTTCATCACAGGCAGAGTTCGCACAGCCATGGCTGTCGCTCATGTCAATGCGAAATTAGTAGTAGTCTGTGAAGGCAACGCCTAGACACAGCAGATATAGCAAAGCGTTTTGACGTAACGGTAAACCAGGTGAAGACAGAACTGCTGCTACCGGCACCCAAGTTTGTTGAGACATACTTGGTTCCACTTGCCGTTGTTGAATCTTCAACAAGAAACTTTACATGTAGCTACTTTTTGCGGCAGCTGGAGAGCTAGTGCTCTCATGCACGTCCACGAAGGATGAAAAATACCTGTGGCCCATTTAAACTGGTGTTTAATCGGCAAGCAGAGCAGATGGAAGGTATAACAACTGGTGCACGGTCGAGGTTAAGGATTACTCGACGATGATTTATCACCTTTATCTAGCAGAGACGGATATCTGCTGTCAGGTTTAACAGAAGCGAAGCAAGAGTGCACAAATGTTTGTTGCGACTGCAGGTCTCTGGTCACTCGCCCGACAATTCGCGTGAAATGGAGGCTATTCGGGCTCTTGTGAGCAGTATTTTTGCATACTTTCCTGTTTCATTCTATAAAAGCTTGAAGATTCAAGCTTGGCGCAAACTTTATTCACAGCTGGTTTTCCATTCAGGTCATAAGTGTTTTAATTTCCAGGGCTACTGGAACAACAAGATTTCTCCATGTTTGTGGCAATGTTCTGCCCAAAAAGAGTGCTTCATCCTCCTCTGTTTCATGTACAAGTTTACTGACGGCGCCAGCATTGCTGATAATCTTCTTGATGTATAAAGATCTTTCACCTTCGTAATCAGTATGCTTTCATATTTTAGGGTCGCTTTCCCAGATGTCTGCAATGCTGTGATGTGTTCCGTCTCACGGAGAAGAAAAATTGTACAGCAAGGTCTATTAACGTTAGCAAAGTGCTGAGCTCTTCTTAGCAAACCATAATCAGTGAGCTAGCTACTCAGCAACTATTCAATAAACTAGCTACGACAGTGCAGTACACAACGCAACACACAACACGATATGTGAGCTTATCGAGGCCCACCGACAGACACAATACATACGTCTCGCGAGAATCACCACCGGCAGACACATCGTACACACTCTTGGTATCAGGATACCAGCCACGGATCCCACAAAGCTCCAGGTGCCATACCAGTATCTCCACGAACTACTTATTAAACCTCTCCCCAAAAATATGCACCCCACCTATTATGAACCCCGCCGCAGAGCTCGCGCACGGGCGCTCCATAAGTACTATGGCACGGAACCGTATGCCGTGTGGGTGGATGCCGCATGCACAGGCGAGGACGCGGTTGTAGCCATCACGAACTCCTCCCTCCAACCGAGTGCCACCCTTCCCATGTTCCCCACTGCCACTCGGAGGAGACTGAAGAGACCACCATTGCTCTAGCCATCACGCGCACAGAGGCCCGGTATATACTGTCAGACTCTAAAACTGCCGTACTAAATTTTACTCGCTGGAGAGTTCACGTCCCTGCATTTCGCATATTGAATTCCCTCGCCGCACACCCGCCCCGCCACATGGAGCTCATTTGGTGCCTGCCCGCTCCGGGAATCCCGGAAACGAGGCTGCCAAAGCTTTAGCCGGCGTTCTCTCAACGGGGCACCGGCGGCCTCCGATCTAGGGTTCTCACGGGAGCGCATGCATTCATACAGTGAACTGACGCAGGCCTGCAAAGCCGAGCGTCGGCTCCACCCCCACCCCATCCCTCCGTCGACAATTATCTCCAGACACTTTGGAGTCGGCTCCAAACTCGCACCTTACCCTCCCCTTATATACGATCGCGCTATCACCAAGTCCACACAAACCCCTCCTGTACCCTCTGCCACCACCCCAAAGCCACTCTCGATCATATCCTTTTCCTCTGCCCGGCGGATCTCCCCCACGGGGCCGGGAGAACCTTACCACTTGGGAGGCTTGGGAGACCCTACTGCGCTCCGAGGACCCGGCCAAGCAAGCCATCGCCACAGGCCTGGCTGCCAGCGTCCTGAGCCTCCGAAATATAAACGTTTGAGTGGCGTGGGGCCGTGCGGGGGCCCAAGGACCTGCGTGTCTTAAAATCCCCTTGTCCATTAAAGTTTTCGCCGCCACTACCAGTAGCTCAAAAAATCCAAGATGCAGCTGCAGACTGCACAGTACTTTATCAGATCACGTCATATTTTGTCAGTCAAAGTTCACGGCTGCCAGCATGATACTGATTTCTTACGTTGAAGGCATGAGACCTTGTCCGTTGAAAATTTTGCAACAAAGTATATCGGCCTTCTCCGCAAAATTATATTCGCCAAATTCAATATTTATATTTGCTATTTCTATATTTGCTTCTTGATATGGTTATGCGACAGCTCTGTAAATATTTTCGTGTCTGCTGTGCTGCGCTTCCAACCCAAGGGCATTTCATAAAGTATTAGCATACGTAGAAAAGGTGCGTATTCTTGAATAGCTCTCCCCCCTTCTATCGAGTCATTACGAGCGACGCCTGTGCTCCGTCACTCGAGCTCGCAAATGGCAGTATTGCATTTAAATTAAAAGCTTTTCGCAAGCTTGCAGTTTTGTGATATAGGTCTTTCTTCTATCCTCGTGTACCCCAAGCAAATTAAACATGGCGTTCTCCGGTCAAATTTCATTCGCGCCGTTTATTATTATTATTAATATTATTATTATCATCATCATCAGTTGAAGAAAATTGCGAGCACTAACCAGCGGCCTCGGATCTCTTTAGTCTATGTGTTGTCGGGAATATACAGGGTAGATCAATACGTTTACCGATGGCTAACGGCCCCTCCGCAAATGACGGCGGCCGTAACGACGCACCTACGTTCCACTTGACGCAGTGTCCTCGCATATAGGACCAATGGATTGGCTCGTATGGCCATTATAGAGGCCACTCGGGAGGTAATGTTCTCGTGAAAGGGGCGCCGCCCTCGTAGAACGTATAATGTGTGCGCTACGTTTCGTGATAACGAGTGGCTGCTGCAAGTGTGATGTACTTGTACTCTCCACAGGCAAAGAAAGTCGTGGGGGTTTGTTCCCGTTATTGAATCACCACATTTTTTGGGGAAGAAAGGGCGCGTCGGGAGGAAACTTTCTGAAGCTGAAACCTGAAGTAAAAAATTGAAAAACTAATTCATCGCTGACTATCTAATTAGTTAGGAAAGTATTTTTTCTTGCACCCGAAACAGTTCGGATTTAGAGCTCGATATTCTAATAACCTCGCTTTCATTTTTATCACAGCTAAATACAAAGCAGAAAATGACAAAGGTAACTATGCTCATTCGGTATTCCTTGATTTTCCTAAAAAATTTGACTTCCTTAACCATCACATTCTTTTTCCAAACTACGTATTTTGATACACAAGAAAACTCTTTAAATTTCATTCGCAGTTACTTATCCAATCGTGAACTAATTGTATCTCTGGTGTCCTCTCTGATAAGAAGGTGGTCAACATTTGTGTTCCTCAGGGTTGGATACTTGGCCCTCTTTTATTTTTAGTTTTTATCAAACATCTACCTAAATGTCTAATCGTGGTTTCTGACTGTATTCTGCGTGCAGTTGATAATTCTCTTTCGTCGTCGAATAAATGTTTGAACCTTCCTTGCCACGATGCTTAACGAAGACCTAACATTGCTAACTGGTGTGCTAGGAACAGACTTCTTATAAATTCTTCTAAATAAAAAATCGGTATGTTTGGTTACCAGTCTGTAAACCTGGCAATTATATCATCACTCTACATATAAATTCGCACCACATATATCCTTGTGATCACTCTCTATTCTTTGGTGTTCCACTCGACAGTTGTCTGAAATTTAATGCGCATATTCAGGAGTTACCAAGAAAAGCGTTGAATGGCATTAGAATATTGCTTAAGGCTCGTCTTTTTTTTTGAACCTGCACCCATTGGTTACACTCTGCTATGATTTCTCGCGTATTCATAGTGTACTTAACTACTGTATAACTTGATGGGGTCGACGTATTCAGCAGACAAGGAAACGGAAAGAAGTGCTCGTTATGAAATATATGACGTAAGCCATTAGTCACCGAAACCAAAGAGCATAGGAGGAGTGTTTTTTGTTAGTTTTTTTAACTTGTGTTTTATTTTTAAACGGGAGAAGTTAAAGCTGATCAAAAAGCAATCGCATGCCTCCAGTGGGATCCGAACCCACGACCTCCCAATTTCGCGTCCGGTGCTCACCAGCTGAGCTAAGGACATTTTTTTTATTTACAGTGTGTAAATACCTTCACCAGAGTAGGTTTATGGGTGTTGAACGTCCCATAGCGACTCAGGCTATGAGGAACGCTGTAGTGAAGGGCTCCGGAAATTTTGGCCACCTGGGGTTCTTTAACGTGCACTGACATCGCACAATGCACGGGTCTCTAGAATTTCGTCTCCATCGAAGTTCGACCGCCGCGGCCGGGATCGAACCCGTGTCTTTAGGGCCAGCAGCCAAGCGCCATAACCACTCAGCCACCGCGGCGGCTAGCTGAGCTACCGACACGGCAGTCGAATCCTCTGGCTTCGGTGGTATTTATGTGTAGTATAAACTAACCTTTAGAGTTTTCACCAGCACCACCCTCGTCCATAGCGGCGGACGTGAATTTCTCATGTTCCTTCTCTTCAATAAATTCAGAATCAAGTCTTCAGAATAAGGACAAGAAATAATCGGCACTCTCCTACATCCCCGTTTTACCATGATTTAGTATACTTCGCACACATAGTCAAATTAAACATTGAAGTATTTGGATATCACGTCATGAATGATTGCAACCTCCTGCAATTTATTCAAATCAAAGACATTACCAACACTAATGTTACACGCTTTTGCCTCATGGAAACTGTTTACTTTCCAAAGTTCGTACGCATTCAAACTTGGATTTTCTTTCGCTAAAGTCTGGAATTCCTTACCGCGTGTCATCAAACAAGCATCGCCTCTGTCGACATTTAAGCGCCAACTTAATATGTATATTTTAAAACGTTACTCTACTAGCATATTCTGAACTTGTACGCCTCTAGCATTGTTTTATTGCAGCTAATGCTTTACTAGGCTATGTCGGCAGGTATCATGTCCGCAAAATGTGTCGACAGTAGTTGTGTCCAGCTCAGAAGAGGTAACGTCAAACGAGTGGTTGTAATCAAAAGAGCATGATGTGAAGATGTTGCCCGAAAGAAAAATTCTAAATCGGACGAATAGTTGATTAATTACAGCCAAAAATGTCCAAAAAGTGGGCGGGGCCAGAGTAAAATTACCGCAAAATTTAAAAACGCCAAAAACACAACAAGCGACTACGCAAAAAGATCGCTGAAATCGAGAGGCGAATCTAGGAACATACACTTACTCTCCAAACACAACAATGGAACCAAATATGTGAAAGCGTCAATGGACAGCTCGGAAATAAGAAGACATGGCATCTTCTAAGACACCTGCTCGATCCAGAACAAACACGTCCCGTGCAACAAAGTCAACTGTACAGACTCATACATAAATATGAGGGTACAACTGAAGACCTAATCAAAGAGCTAGCAGAACGTTATCTAAACACGGATGATAGTACCACACAACCAGACTACCGGGGGACTCCTAATCCAAATTTAGACGCAGACATCACAGACGCAGAGGTCTGGTACGCAATTGGAAAACTGCGGACAACATCTGCGGCAGGACCAGACAAAGTAACAAATAAGACTCTCAGGAACTTAGACGCAACGTCGATCGCGGCGGTTACAGACCTTATGAACAAATACTGGCATGCAGGCAACATACCACCAGAGTGGAAACACGCGAAAATCACTTTTATTCCTAAAGCGGGTAAGAAACTCAGCACTGAGAATCTACGCCCAATTTCATTAACATCATGCCTAGGCAAACTCATGGAGCATGTCATCCTCAATAGGCTCCAAAACTATGCGGAGGACATGAACCTCCTACCTGAAACAATGTTAGGATTCAGGGCCCAACTATCTACCCAGGACATTCTCTTGCAGCTTAACAAGGACATAATTGAAGCTGACGAGGGAACAGGAACGAAAGCAATATTGGGTTTAGACCTTGTTAAAGCTTTCGACAACGTCACCCACAAAGCCATCTTGACAAACTTGTCAGAAATCAACCCCGGAGAAAGGACGTACAACTACATCCGATCCTTCCTCACTAACAGAACAGCAGTGATAACGGTCGGAACAATAGAGTCTGCCCCAATCAAACTAGGAAGTAAAGGAACGCCACAGGGCTCCGTCCTGTCCCCTTTCCTTTTTAACCTCTCCCTCATCAAAATTCCCCCCAAACTGGCACAAATACCAGACCTACATCACACGTTCTATGCAGATGACATCACACTTTGGGTAACCAAAGGATGCGAAGGCTACATAGAAGACACACTCCAAGCAGCAGTGGACATCATCGAGGCATGCGCATGGGATTCCGGCCTCACTTGTTCTGAGCAAAAATCTGAACTCTTCGTGATCCGTCGTAAACAAAGAGGTAGGCGTACCACGACATCCCCCCCGCAAATAAACGTCTATGTTAATGGACGATCTGTCAAAGAGGTACAGACCATGAGAATACTGGGGTTGTATTTACAAACAAATGGAAAAAATACTGACACACTCACTAAGCTAAAAAGCACGGTAGAAGCGACGGCGCGATTACTCCGCCGCATAGCTAACCGCAGACAAGGGGTGAGGGAAAGAGATCTATGCCGCCTAGTGCAGGCCTTTGCGCTGAGCAGGATACTCTATGCCACCCCTTATCTGAAATTTTCGAAAGCAGAAAAGGACAAATTGGATAGCATGATACGGCAGGCCTATAAGGCTGCGTTAGGACTCCCACTAAATGCCTCAACCGAAAGGCTTATGAGGTTAGGAATACATAACACCTACAATGAACTGAAAGAAGCCCATTTAATGGCTCAAACAGCGCGATTAGCCAATTCCAGAACTGGCAGGAGTATTCTTACCAGGCTCGGAATTAACTTTCAACCTACGAATAACGATGCTAAAGTAGACTTACCCCGCGCCTATAGGACGGCCCTACTAATCAAACCACTCCCCAAAAACATGCACCCCTTACACCATGAGGGTAGAAGACAAGCACGAGCCAAAGCCTTACATAAGAAATACAGACAGTGCGCTGCAACACTTTATGTAGATGCGGCAGAATACAAAAATACCAATGCCTTTGCAGTTGTGGTTGTGAACGAGAATGGTGACCACATCGTCTCGGCGACAATCAAAACGAAATCCTCTGAAACGGCAGAAGAGGCGGCTATAGCCCTCGCCCTAGCACATACCCAAGGGAGCATCATCCTCAGCGATTCCAAAATGGGTATCAATAATTTCGCTAAAGGGCGAATTACAAACACCTCCCTTAGAATCCTTAACGCAACCAAATTCTCACCAAATTATTCCGAATTGATATGGGTCCCAGCCCATTCGGGGAATCCGGGGAACAAGGCAGCCCACAATAAAGCCCGAGGTTTCGTCGACCGGGCAGTGGATGAGTCTGGCTCCCTGAATTTCACGAAGGACTCAATGATCACATATCATGATCTCACCAATCATTTTAGACTAGAGAGGAGAATTTTCCCCCCTCCAGACAAAAGACTTACTAAAGAACAAGAGGTTACGTGGCGTCGTCTACAGACGAGATCGATACGCACCCCATCACTCCTCGCGCACATTTATCCAGATCTTTACAACCCAAACTGCAAACACTGTGGCCAACGTGCTACCTACGATCACATCCTGTGGGACTGCAAAATAGAGCCACCTCCGGGTGATCTAGTTACAGCTCCTTCTCTCGAGCGGTGGGAGACCGTGCTGGCTAGCTCTGACCCCAGAACGCAAGTTTTGGCGGTGGAGTGGGCTGACAAAGTCGTCGAGGGCTATGTACTCTCGACCACTTAACGCGACCTCTTGCCAAGCTCTTCCCGGCGAATAAAATGTTTTACAATCAACCAAAGCGTGGCGCCAAGTTTGAAAACTCGAAATGTGCAATCACATGACTAGCGATAGGTGATCGATACGTAACCGGGAGATAGAAAAAAACAATGATAAATCAGAGGCAATGAGCCAATTAATGAGAAGCAAAAGGTAATGGACGGGTAAATAGACTGGACGGGTATATAGTGAGTGGGCGGGAACGAAGCGTGGCGGAAAATTTGATAACTCGAAACGGTTACCGGGATGAAACGAGGGTATAATCAGAGATAACCAATCAATCAAGTGAACAAGGAAACAACCATGGTGCCAAATTTCAAAGGCTACCAGTGCGGAGGAGGCGTCAACGCTTTCGCACTTTTCCAATGCGGGTAGCGCAGTGATGTATGTTGTGTATGTTGTGTTGTTTGGCCAAATATTCTTGTTTCGTTTTTCACTTCCTACTGTATTGCTTGTTATTGTCATCGCTAACAAATGCTATTAATTTGCGCATTTCATTATAAGGTGTCCTCTTCCAGTAGCAATACTTTGGAACCTCCTTCTGCATAGAATAGGAATTTATGTTTTTCTGTGCATTTTTGAAATAAACTTCAAACCTAACAAAGAGGTTTATTCTCCCCCCCCAAAAAAAAAATTAAAAATAAAGAATTTCTTGTTCCTGAGACGGCACACAATTATTTCCTCGTTTACAGTGGTGTGCTCAACACTGTAGTCGGTACGCAACACTCAACAGTAGCACGCCCCCCATGCCGTCAATCAAACTACTTGTATTTTTGAAAACGAAGTGAACGCTCGCGTCCCAAAGCAAAACTTAGGCTTTCACGGATAATGTAGTCGAAACTGCGGATCCTTATAATTAGCCTCGGTTCCTCAAGCTCACCGATATAGTAGGAACAAGAAGTTTCTGTATGGCACGAAGCTAAAATGTCGGCTTCCAGGATTTGAAATCAAAGCTGCTGTTTGTGCTCTCCTGCAGGAAATTTAACATCGTGTGTACTCCTCCTCCCTTGGCGTTTTTTATTGCGCGCTCTACGCTACGTTTGCGCTGTGAACTATAATGGAAATTGCCCTATGGCGCACAGGTTAATACAGTGGCAAAATTCTTTCTGTCATTGTAACCCATTAATGCACTGCGTCCACATTTGTCTACGCGACGTGAACACTACCAGATTTCTCGCATACTAGGCGAATGCCATCAAATTCACTGAGATATGAAAAATCGCCTGTAGGAACACATCAGGCCAGAAAATAAACACCTTCATAGTTTACAATAACTCTGGTACAGCTATTTTAGAGTGTTTTTATTTGCTTGATTGACAAGCATCAGTGCTTCAAAGTGTCTCAAATGTGCCAATTTGCTTATTAATTACTTCAGGTTACAGTAATCGGTCAAAAGAAGCATAACTGACAGCTTGAAAAGTGTTCTAGAACATGACGTGGATGTACCAGGTGTTTCATATAAGATGTTCTGTAATTTTTAAAAATAGGTTTATAAGTTAGGCGAGCACTTTTTTCGGCACAGCATTGTTAGTGGCTTTATGCCTAAGAATGCAGCTAAGATGTATTCACTAGTATGCTGTTTAACTAATACTGAATGGTTCACAACTAGCTATTACTTTTGCTCTTCCTTTTTATTGAGGTGTGTATTTTTTAAAATTTGTGATGTCGATTTTATTTTAGATTATTATTGCAGTTATTTTTTCTTTTAAAAATAATTCATAACAAAACAGAAGAAAAAAAATTGGCAGTGGCTTAGCTTGGTTATGCCAGGATATACGTAGCAAAAGGTACGTTTCACTGGATGAGCCTGTTGTGGTCACTGTATGTTTAGCAATGAGAGACATTGGGTATACACATGCATTCATTTTGCTTGACAGAGACGAAGACTGCCTGATGATCTGTGAAGTAACATGCAGTGGTCTCAATTTTGTCTATACAGTATTTAGATTTGGTAGAGGCTCTTTAGTATACAAGCTCTTTAGTAGTTCCCCATTGTGTAGTCTGGACATCAGGGTCCGAAGCTAAATTGAAGTCAAACATTTCTTTCATAGAGTCCGGTTTCCTGTTCGAATCACCAAAATCACACACAAGTGTGAAACCGTGCCGTAGGTATACCACCTCAATCATCTGCTTGACAGATGTTCCCGGTGCCACGTAGACTCCTTGGATGATAATGCCGCTTTCCAGAAGCCGAACGCAGCAGGATTCACCATTATTCGCCGCGATCGAAGGGAGATGTCTCACAGAGGTGATACCTTGTTTCTCGTACACACAGACTCCAGCGCTCTTATTTGGTTCAAGCCAACTGCGAGGCGACAACCTCAGGATCTCGAGAGTTATTGTTCTCTTGTCTATACCGCCGTTTAGCAGTGGCTGGACTCTCCTTCTATGCATGTATATCAAACGTTAATTGTGATACAGACGCCCATTACATATCCGCCTTTTATACGCAATCCTGCGCATGCGAAGCGTGGTTCGGGTAAAAGAGC
The DNA here is from genome assembly GCF_052857255.1 of Amblyomma americanum. Lineage (NCBI taxonomy): Eukaryota > Metazoa > Arthropoda > Arachnida > Ixodida > Ixodidae > Amblyomma > Amblyomma americanum. Next base: position 261,337,647 of record NC_135497.1, read on the forward strand.
GGCGTGCGGCGAGGCGGTGACGAAGAACGCGGCGCAGCTGTGGGGTCTCTGGTTACCATGGTATCGGCGCATGCGCACAACTGCTCATCCGCGTGATGTCACGCTCGGCATTGACGGTGGAGCGGGCACGCGCCCGTGGCGAAGCGCACGCCGCACTTTGTTCCTCCTCGGTTGTCATGGTAACGGCGCATGCGCACAACTTTCCTCTCCCACGTACCGCGAAATGCTCGACTGGTAGCCCAGTGTAGCTCTCGCTACAAAACAGCATGCCGTCGGTGGGATCCGAATCCACAACCTCATCGGCGTAGCTCAGTTAGTAGAGCAGCGAACGTGAAATTCTTAAAGAAATCACTTAAAACTAATTGATAAGAAATCCCGAGGTCGTTGGTTCGTATCCGATTGGCGGCATGTGGTTGTTTTCCTTAGTCATCACCTTATGTCATAAAATAATTACATAATTAACCTCTAAGTATTAAACATCGCAATTAAAAAAAACAGATCCCATATACTCCTTGGTTTCGGCGACGGTTGGCGTCCTTCATGTATATCATAACGGGACCCTCTTTTATCTTCCCTTGCCTGCTCAATTATTTATTCAGATGCGTGCAGCCCTCCATAAGAAATATCCATATCAGTTTTTACATTTTCGAAAAAAGGAGTTACCCTCGGAGCTGTGACCCAACAAATTTTGGCTATTAGGACGAGTTACCTGCACTGGAAGGATTGCTCTGCCCGCAAGCTTCGCGAAAGCTCGTGTATTTTGGCGCGATGTAGGCAAAATTCGTTGAGCTAAGGTGGCGAGGGTAATCGCGTTTTCAAAATTTTAAAAATGTACAAACGTTGCTTACGGTGGCCTACACGCCTCTCAATAAATAAGGAGACTAACAGTAATAGTTAAAAAGTAAACTAATCAATATTAGTTAACCTAACTTCTAATCAGCGCGTCTTAGCGGCATTCTGATGCGCTGCACCGTTGGCAATACTCTGCCGAAAAAAGCGCTCTTCTAACTCAAAAAACCTATTTTAAAAAAATGCTTAACATCTTAGGTGAAACACCCACTTGTGAATCGAATTAGCGCAATTACTTATCGTAGAATTGGGATTTTTTTTTGTGGATTCTTGTCACGCTTCTTAGAATAATCAAAAGTTTGAAGTGTGTCCTTCTTTAAATTACATTTGGTGCATTAATGGGTTAATAAAAATAATTTCGCGCGGTTTACGAAGAAAACACGCTGCGCTCACTTCGCTACAAATACTTATTAGCTGACTCATTTATTTGTTTTCATTGCTACATATAAATGTATTGTAACGACGAAGATGTGCCAACGCGGCAGGGGCAGTGCTATCGCTGAGCGCGCGCTCAGCGATAGCACTGCCCCTACCGCGTTCGAAAGAAAGATGGCTCCAGAAGATTCTGTGTGTATTATCGCCGCCTGAGCACAATGACTAAGAAAGACGTTTATCCTCTGCCCCGCATCGATGACGCCCTCGATTGCCTGCAAGGTGCGGAATTCTTTTCGTACCTGGATCTGCGTTCTGGATACTGGCAAATCCCCATTGCCGAATGCGACCGTGAAAAAAGTGTTTTCTTCACGCCTGACGGATTATACGAATTTAACGTCATGCCATTTGGTCTTTGCTATGCCTCCGCAACATTCGAACGGATGATGGATAACGTCTTGCGTGGCTTGCGCTGGAAGACGTGTCTTTGCTGCCTCCACGACATCATCGTTTTCTCGGCCGACTTCTCCACACATCTGACTCGCCTGCTCCAAGTGTTGACCTGCCTCACCGCCGCCGGCCTGCAATTAAATTTGATGAAATACCACTTCGGAGCTCGCCAACTAACCATACTCGGCCATGTCGTCATATTGAGGTCAGCAAGATTTTTTTTTTTTGGGGGGGGGGGGGGCTAAATATATAGACAAACGACAAGTATATGATTGTCTGAAAAGGCCGTGCACGGCTCGCTGGAAGCGTCCTACTGCCGCTTAATGACATGTCCCTATTTTTCTTGCCATCGCTAGAATTTCTTTACCATCTGCGAATACACACGCTAACATACTAACACACGCCGCCGGCACTGGTAATGCTTTCGAATTAAAAAAAAAATGCTTTTAAGGTCAATGAGCCTTTTCTTTATCATTAAGGGCTAAAGCTCCAGGTTGTTTTTTCGGTGTGTGACAAGCCACTGGTAGCGCTAGTGGGGCTACAAGAGCCCGGTGACGTCTAACAGCGAGACAACTCGAAGGCCCCCAGCTGTAATTCCAGTTGAAACAGCTCATGTGACACGGGAAGTTTCCATTTCTCCACTGGCAGTGGCATTCGAAGCTATCCGTGTGAATTTGAAGCCTCAAGCTCTCCGGACGTGTCTAGGACTGCCAAAATGCGCGTTTACAGCTGCAACCGTACTCATCGCTAGGGAGAATTCAGTAACTGCCTATGTAACAATCGAAGCCTTGAGAGCGCATATTCGTCACCTCTCTCGGATTCCTCCAAACAATCTTGCCAGTCTTCCTGCTAACCGGCCGAGTGCATCGTTTGCGAAAATTATTGATGCCCATCGCGACTTTCTACCAACCCAATTTAAACAAGCATCTAGACCGCCTTCTCTACTATGGAGTCTGCACCAACCTCGTGTGCTTCTTTCCATACCGCATATCAAAAGGAAGACTGATTCATCGTCAACAGTATTAAAACAGACCACTCAAGAATATTTGCACGAGAAACACGGGCACCGACCGCACGTATACACCGATGGCTCAGTGACCCCTTCCAGTTCCTGGGGCTCTGTGGTCATCCCCGTAAGGACCATAGTTAAGAAAGTGAAAACATCACACCGGACACCGGACTTCATCGACTGGTGCGGAACTTACTGCTATTTGTGTCGCCATTGAGCATATCAGTCAAGAAACACCTCAGCAATGGTCTGTTTTCACTGATTCAAAGGAAGCCCTCCAAGCGTTACAATGTACTCTTCGTCATGGGTCCCATGAACAACTTGTCGCGGCAATCCGAGAGCTCCACCACACAGCCATCAACAAAGCGCACGATATTGTTTACAATGGCTGCCAGGACACAGCGGCATTGCAGGCAACCACCGCGCGGACGAGGCCACGCAAACTGCTCACCATGAGGGCGATTATGTGTCTATCCCTATCTCGAGAGCCGACACAGAGGGTAGGCTTCGACCACTGGCGCGGAACATCACGCTTGCCGTGTGGAATTAAGGCCAATTTCAGAATTCGCCCTTGAAAACCTTGGACCCAGATCTGAAGCACCGGCTTCCATCTGGCCTACCACGACGTGAAGCAACTTCGCGATGTCGCCTATGGCTTGTTGTAGCTTTCACCAAGCACTACTCTTTTTTTAATCGGTATGGCTGATAGCACTGCATGTGCCATCTGCGGGTGTGGTGAGACTATAGCTCACATTATTTGTGAATGCCTTGCCTACAGCGCCGAAAGGCAGTCTCTCTGCCGTGCACTGGAGCGGCTTGATCCGCGCCCACTGACGGAAATGAAGATTCTCGGCCACTGGCCGCGGCGATTGTCGGCGTTGAAGGCCTCGAAGACACAGCTCCGCTTCTGAGGGCTTCTGGCCTGCACGATAGGGTGTGAGTGTACCGAAGGCTTTGACTTCGCATAGTGACTTCATTTTTCTCTTGCTCTCTTTTCTCGTTCTTCCCTTTATCCCCTTACCTCTTTCCCCCTGTTCAGGAAAGCAAACCGGTTATTCTTCCGGTTAACCTCCCTGCCCTTCCTCTTCCTCCACTTCCTCCTTCTACAGCATCATCTATAATGATTGCAAACTCAACCTTTGGCCACGCTTGAACCTGGAAAGTCCATTTACGTACAAATATTGTGAAGTGATTTCATCTATACCGGTATACATGAATAGTAAAAATTTGTCGGGAGGCATTCGAAACTTGAACTCGGTGATATTGAAGTCTGTTTCCAGATTACAGATATGCATATTTTCATTACTGCAGTTCCACTACTAAGATCTAATATTGCAGCATCTTTGAAGCGTGACCTTACTGGACGCATACACATCCAAGAAAATGTTTTAAATGAGGGACTATTTTACCGTGTAAAATTTTTGTTTCTACAGCATGAAGAGCAAACCCTCTCTTAATTGCCTTCGCAGCTTTCCGGATGAAAATTCTGTTTCATTCCCTGAGGAGCTCTGCAAAGCAGGATCAGAAATCTGTAATGTCATCCTGGTACATCCTCGTAGTTAGGGTAATGGCTCAAATAAGAACTCGCGTTAATTTGTTGCCCAAGTTAGGTTGCTCTCGACCATTGTGCTCTGGGACAAAGTGTGTTTCGTAATAGCACCACAGTTTTGCAGCTTTACATCTTGCTTCTGCCATGACGGCACGGCCCAAGTCAGCTCCTCTGAATTGCATCTCATGTACGAGTCGTGCTCGGGTCCCACGAAACACGCGCGAGATGCTTTTACGAGTTCCGGTTGCCGGAGTAGCGGGTTACGACCAACACTTCTCCCAGAAAACAGCGAGCCGAAACTGGGAGCCTCGAGTAGGATGCCAGTGGGAGCGCAAAGCAGTGACAACGTACATTTCGGTGCGGAGCAGCCGTAGTGAGTGCCGAACACGGCTGGGTACCTAAACAAAAGCTTCTGGCTCCAGCCTAGCGCTATAAAGCGCTTGCGAATCTTTGCAGTGCACTCAACAAAGCTTTCGTTTGCCTTCCTTGCGGCTAAGCGAAGATACTGTTGTCTATTCATGACGTCTCTGCTCGCTCTCTTACCAGCAGTAGCATGGCCTTCTGAGCGTCACAGCGGCGATCGAAAACAACGCGTAGTGCTTTGCGAGCAAAGGCGATACGAGGTGAAACCTCGACGAGGTTCGACGTTTGTACTCCTAAAAAAGACAGCCGAGCTTTTCCATCATGTCATTACCTCCTCTTCCATTCGGTCCGCAAGAAATACACGAAATAGAAAAACTGGTCGTCTTGGAGTGTACGCAGAAAAGGCAGCCACATGAGCGAAACTGAAACCAAAAGCACGCCGCTCACTAGCAGCGAAACCCCTTGGGGCATCTTTTCTACAGTCTGTGTTTGGCGCTGTATCGTTAGACCTTAGTTGAAAGAAGTAGCTCCAGGCCAAATGAAAACTCTTTAAGCCAAATGAGCCTGAACGTTAAAAAAATATTTAGTGATATAAATGTTCATTTCACTTCAGAATTGAAAATCATCCTTTTATTAAAAGAAATATTGTCTTCAGCACCAAATTTTCAGCCAGCAAACACGTAGGGAAATTAGGTAAATGCAGTTGTAAGTAGCTGCATCCATGTATTGTGAGTGGTAATGTTTATAAACATTTCACATGACCCTAAAGTCTCATTTTTCATCCAGCGTGGTGGTTTCCTCATGACATCACGCAAATATTTTTTTTTCGTGCAGACTCATGAAGGGGTCGATGCTGTATACTGTGCTCGCAGCCTCTTGAACCAACGCTAAAGGGCGCAGCTTTTGCACAATAAACTTTATTCGTTACTGCGCAAAAAGTGGTGTCATACGTAAAGGACATTAGGCGCATATGGATTAAGCATGAAATGCTTTAAACTCCCTTTGTTTGGAAGCTCACGAGAAAAAGATCCTGCAACCACGGTGAACCTGAGGCCGAAACAAAAGGCTGAGCATGCAGTCGAAGACACTCGAAAATTTCAGAGCTTTTTCGTCCAAATAGTGTCTACCAGCAACAGAAAGGAAAGGTAAGCTCAGAGCGGGATTCGAATCGCCGCGGGCGCGAACAGAGCAGCTTTCGGTTCCGTTGCCTTAGACCCCTCAGCCATCGCCCGAGCTGCCGAGAACTAGGTGTGCTTACTGGTTGTCTCTCGTGCTATTGCTTTAATATGTAGTCTTGGGCATCTTTTGTACGTTAGTTTAGCGCTTTAAAATGCCTACCCCAACAGTGCGCTGTTCAGCTAGAAAAGAAGCGGCTGATGTCGGTAGCTCTTCAGGCCTCGAAAGCAGACAGGAAGGATATGCGCGCTGTCCGGGTCAAGGCATAGAACCGGATGAAAGCGGCCCATCCAGCAGCCACCAAGATTGATGCGTCCTAGTAGAATGTCTAACGCCTTTCCTGGAATGCATTTCATGCTTAAACCTACTCTTAACGACGAGATAGACAATATATTTTGTAGCGATAGGTACACTACGCAAGCCACTTCGCGAGGTCGGCGTGGCTGCGCGCTGAGCCGTGGCACCATCGCTCCGCCAGCTGTGCGCATGCGCGGGGTGACGCCATAGCCCGCAGCTGGAGTGCGCGCCGCACGCCTCGCCGCTGCACCTACGGTGGAGCAGACACCGCCCACCTCGTTAGTTGTGCACATTCGCGGAGGGACGTCAGAGCATGCAACTGGTGTGCGCGCCGCGCGCCTACATTGGGCTAGAATTTCGAGCCTTCAGCGTGGCGGCGCCGTGGCTGGTCACGTGGTTGGTCACGTGGTGCGGAACAGCTGCTGGTGGCGCGGCGCGCCGGCGAAACCGAGTGGAGGAGGAGGGCAGGGACGAAGATGAAGAAGGAACGCCTAGCGAAACGCAGCGGCGAAAGACTGAGTTAGCAATTCGTCTGAGCGAGTTCCACTCGGCCAGCTGAAGCTATCGCGTCACTCCAGGTTTAAACAGAGCTAAACCACAGCCGTTTTTTAACATACTCAGTGCTCTAACTCATTGCAAAGTGTAAACGACGCTAAAACAGTCATTCTGCTCGCACCAAAATCATCAGCACCAGTAGCGCGGAGTTAGCCTTGCGGAGTGCTGTGATGTTGAGTTGCCAAGGGCGCTAAATGTTTTCGGTATTTTCACGTTTCATCAAGACCTGGCCGGGGTTGCATCTACATTTTACATCCTTAAAAGATAATGAATACAGACTGTCTTAGGGGGGGGGGGGCGGTGTCTCTGAGTTTATAGTCACTTTGAGGTTTGGGAGTAAATTGTGTTGATGTAACCCTGATCAAAGTTTCAAGTGGCCTCTCTCGTTTATGGCTTGAAAAATATCTTGAGTGCGCTGACAGAATCTCAAGTCTGCTATTTTTCCCAGAACCTAAACATCGCTTTTACTGTGGGAAACTCCAACCTGTCATAAAAACTAATAGGGGCGTACACTTCATAATATGAACGATTGCCGATTGCCGCTCATTTGATTTTTAGCAGTTATTCGGGCCGGCGTTATTCCTGTTTTGAAACTAAGCCATAATGGCTGCTTTCCGGGCCGTCTTGAGTAGACTGTAGAGATAGATGTTGACCGTTAAAGCGCCTGTCTCGTGTTATTCTGTGTTTGTGTGCCCTCTTTTGTGCGCTTACTCTTCTCATTGGCGCAGTTTGCCATTTAACGCGCCCGGCTTTGTTCAAGAGAACACAAGGGCCATTAAGAAGACACAGATCCTTTATGAGTAGGAAAAGAATAGTGGTAGCTTCAGCGAACAATATATTGCATGGATTTTTGTTTTTGTTGCACTTTGAATAATAACCAGAGGTACTTCAGAGGGGTCCTGATTGCGGGTTGGTTCAATATTGTTTTGACTTCTTGTGCGTTACATGCAGAGGTTGTCAGAGAGAAAATAACCACTTAACACTTGTTCCAGTCGTTCAATGTATGTAGCCGAGTTAACAATCTAAGAAACAGTAAAAATTGACTTGGCTTCTGCTGAGGTTAACAGGAATCTAGGGAGCTGGTCCAAAAATATATTTTCATTTCATTTGCAATAAAATAGAGGATGGCCATGAAGAGATTGAATGTCCTTTTCATACTTTTATATATGCCGGTAAAAACACTTCAGTTTCACACCTAATTTTATATTAAAATGGAGTCCACACTGAGTGTTATAAAACATATGTTTAATGTCTTAGAGGCGTGACAGCTGAAATATAAGTTTAAACTATATCAGCGCACATTGGCAAATGTAATTACACGAGAACCAGTGTACGTATCTTGCGTTCGCTTCTTCGCTCAGACGCGTACGTATGAGCAGTTGACCCAAGTACTTTGATAAAATTCCCTTCGTGTTGGTCGCCTATAACCACGCTAAAAAAATCCATCTCTCACGGCGGTCATCTCAAAAAATAAGAAAATAATATAGGAAGATTCTTAAAAGGAAAATAAATGAGACACGATTAGTCTTGCAAATGATCTAGTGTAGAATTTCACTGATTTGCTCAGCTTCGAATTTTGAGTACAGTTTCCTATTAACTTGCAGCCAAATATATCACAATTTGTTATGCCGCTGAAGAAAAACAGCGCAGAAAATTATTATATTTTCTTCGTCACCTTTGCCGCTATAAGCGCAGTTTGAATAAGGGAAAGACATCGAGCAGCTCACGTGACTCGACACCTGCGTTTTCAGAGCGTAAGATGTTTTTTTCTGCATCACCACAGTAGTGAACACTGAGTTGTCTTCTGCAGGTTTGAGGCCTGAAATCACACTTGTCGCGCACCAACATCGACCACTCATGGCGGCAAGTTCCCAAATCTCTCATCCCCATTCTCCGCATTATCTGTGGCCATCATTTGCTTATCTTTCCGCGTAAACCTTTCTGAAGCTAATTCTAACTGCCCCCACGTTATTGCCCCTCAGCAGCACATTCTTGCCGGACTTCGCTTTCTCATCTAAATTTAAGCCAGGATAAAATTCGCTCGCGTTTGCTCTGTTGCAATCCCTATGTCTTTCAAATCTCATTTCAAACCTTTTTATTCGCCCATAAGCCTCGGCCCCATAGGTGAGCTGTGGAAGCATGCATCAGACAACGTTAATAGGATAAATCGGTTAGCTGCTGGTCAATGATTAGGAGTATGCCAGTGCACTCCAATTCATCTTATACTCCTGCTGATTCCTCCTCTCACGGTTTTCATCTGCCATTAATAATTGACCCAGATATGCATATATACTCGCTAATTATTTCCTGTACCGGTATTCTTCATTTAGGTACAAGTCCAGGATTCTTTAAGATCATTTATGAGTATTGCAATATTGTAAGATACTATTATGGAAGCATTTAATTTAATCGTCCGTTCTTCCAATGCTTGGCAAACCCTTTCTTTTAAAGTTTGCCCATCACTCGCGTCGAATAGTTAGGACAGCCACAAAAAACCAATAGGGAACGTTTTTGACGATAGAAAAAACGCTAATAGTAAAACAATTGCTAGCTTGCCAAGGGAAGATGTGCATATATATTGATAGTTATAGTGAAATCCTATTATATATGAAAAAAGTTTTGTTAATTAGATGCTTCCTGTTCAAAAATGCGCCTATCCAGAATTTCTGGGTATGTACGAATAGCAAGTTTTTTTTTTCGTATCCTTCAAGCCTTTTTTTGTGATATTTTTAACCGTATTGCTTCGGCTCTTCAGGTTGCCAGTATTACTCGTCATGTCACACCCTCAGTTATTTAGTTGGGCAATCTTATTTTTGAACTCAAGCTTTCTCTCAAATTCTTCGTTAAATCTCATTAACTTTCCCAAACCTAACATTTTGAATACTGCTTCTTTGCTTGCAGTAAATAACGACTTAGAGATTGTGTATGTCCGCTTTACCCATTTCCTAGCAGTTTTTTAATCGTATGCCATCGACACAGAGCAGTCCTTGCGTATGTATTTTAGCGTATTTAGCGCATGAAGCAATCGCATGCTTTTTCGTATTCCAATAAATACTGAATGGTTCACCGCAGTCTGTGGCGGGCAAAGCTCAAGGGCTCGTTCTAGAATGCAGTTTCGTCTCTTACCTTGACCGAACGTGGATGTGTTCCTTTTGTACACCTGTTTCTTACGGTAGCTCAAGAAATAAAACGATAAAATTGATTGATTTATTGATTGATTGAACCGATTGGTCGATTGCTTTAAAATCTCGTCGTTTTCATGTGTTTGCTGATTGATCAAATATATTTCATAGGAACCTATAAGTTTTAAAACCTATGACCTTATGCTTTTTGAGGATAAGTGCAGCGTTATTATTCGTCCATGTCTCTGGTACCCATAAACTACGAACACTGTGTGCACATGTATGCATGTGTCCACAATTTCGCCGATATTTTTCAAGTTTCGTATGGTCATTCGATCTTCACCTATCAATTTTCTATTTCTCCCAGTAATAGCTTAAAAGATGCCGCACGGAGGTCTTATACAACAAAAATGCAAACAGGGCATATCTATTACGCATGCTTAAAATGAACTCTTGTCGTTTACCCTTCATGGAACCCGAGATATGTTCGGTGTTTGTTTCGCTCCATGAGGAGCGGCACTGAATACCGTCTTTTTTATTTATTCAGGGCACGAAAAGCATAAAACTTCGGCAGCCGTGAAATCGTTTCTCCGATGGCTGAACCAAGTTGTTGAACAATCCGCTTTTCGCCTGTGCGGGCACCCTGATGTCCAAGCAAGAGTTGAAGCCTGCCGCTCTGCTAGAAAATAGTAAGAATAATTAAACCAAAACTGCGGCGAGAACAGAGAATGTGTCCTTAGAATGAAATATTCAGTGATCATATCCAGTGGACGCCTATACTGATTGGGAAGAACAAGATTTCACGCATCACTGGGACTTGGCGGTTCTGTCACCGCTTTAACGATATTTCGCTTTAGCTCTCTCCCTGCATGCTGCTTTCCTACTCAAGTAAAGAAAACGTTAGAAACCTGAAATTAAATGCAAACACGACATGATATATATGCAGTTTCTGCTGATGAGTGCTCTAAACATTAGAAAACTACACGATGTCAAGCTTCACCTGGCACAATGCAGTCTCAAAAAAGCTTGCTGTAGAGAAAAAGCATGTGTGACGCAGGCAGCCTGCCAGCTTTCGTGGTGCTTGCAACTGTTGTCATAGCGCTGTTCAGAAGTTAAAGATGTTGTACTCCACACGAAGGGGAGCCATTTCGGTGGTGGTTTACTGCAGTTGGTAATGCTGCCAATATATTATGGAGAAATACCACGGCCGCTGCTTTTTCAAAGCATTTCGAATAAATTGTAAGCACGCAGTGAGTTAAACCGAAATTTTCTTGTATCCACCCAGCACCATTACGCTGCTTCAATGAACGCATGAGGGAGCACCACAGAATGTTGAACTCTCGTACCGGGAGCAACCTGGCCGTTCGTGTAAAGCGTCGCCGCCACTGCTTGCCTTTGTTTTGCTTCAACCCGCTAGCATTATGGGTCCCGGAAAGTCAAGAAATGAGCGCCACTTGCATGAGGCATTCTTAAGAAGAATAAGGAGTGCAGTATAAGTTGCCCTTAAATGATTATCGCCGAGAAAGAGTGGCGTTTCTAGTCGAAGCTTGAATGATGATGCGTCAAGTCATCGCTTGTTTTTTTTTTCCCACTGTATTCTTTGTTTTATGTTTGCTTCCTTGTTGCTTTTATTTCTTTTTGTTTATTTTGTTTTGTTGCAGCTATGTATGACATGTGCACTTGTGGAAGAATATGCTTTAACACAAAAGTGCATGGAATATACCATTTTTATTCTTAAGTATTCTGATTTTTCTGCTGTGCACGATAGTTCTCGGGCCCTGGCGTATTATTCAGTATGGCCGATCGCTCCTTGTAGACGCTCTTCTTTTGCTGCTAGGGAGCCTGTGGTTGTCCATATTGCCCATATTCAAGAGGGCCATGCACGCCATGCGTGACGTCACAGGCGGCGCAGCCAGTCAGAGAGCGTTCGCCCTCCAGGTGACGTCACAGGCTGCTCCGCCGCAGCTGCCGCGCGGGGGGTGGAGAGGAACCCTGGAATATCCAAAAGAAAGCGAAGAGGAAGGCTTACCTCGCTCGTTTGGCATTCGCAGCTCGGCGCGTTTGAACACGTTTTGCCTTGGCTCTGCTTCCGTCCGGGTTGTCTGTCGAAGAGTATCGTTGTGCGCGACGACGGGAACAGCGACGGGCGAGACGACAGCGGAAATCAACGGAGGCAGATGTCGTGGCTAAGAAACAAAACTAATTGGAACCACACAGACAGCACGTGCAGAGAAGACTTCAACAAGAAACCGATGAAGAACTTTGGTTTATGGTTTATGAGGGTTTAACGTCCCAAAGCGACTCAGGCTATGAGGGACGCCGTAGTGAAGGGCTCCGGAAATTTCGACCACCTGGATCTCTGTGACATGCACTGACATCGCACAGTACACCGGCCTCTAAAATTTCGCCGCCATCAAAGTTCGACCACCGCAGTTGGGATCTAACCCGCGTCTTTCGCCATGTTATATTTTCTTTGTTATCTTAGGATCTTTTCTTTACACATCTCTATAAACTTTTCTGTCGTATACCTGCTTACGGACCTTTCAAAGTGTTGGGTGTCTTTTGAGTTTGCTTTGCTCTTGTGTTCGATTAATAATTTTCTCGGAGACATCGCGCAAGTGAAATGCAAAAACATACAAAGCAAACACCTCTTGTATTTTTCATGATAGACTTTCAATTTTTATTCATAGAATAAACAAATCATTAGAGTTTGGAAAAGAAAGAGCCAGTTGTTCAAGAACAGATGGATCAAAAACTTTATTTAAAAAAATGAAACAATAGCAGATTATACACGCCCTCGAGGAAACTTTTAACATACATATATCCGCGCAAAGACTGATCTTGAAGAATTTTGTGCTCCTACTAGTATGGCATTCTTCTTATGTGTACCACATCCTCTGTCCAATGACAAAGCCCTGCCGAGGACGCCGCTACTTGTGTACCGCGGCTTTCCTCCAAAGTGTACGACCTCATATGTGCGGCGTCACGAGCCCCTCAATTCTCTATCCTTGCCTGCTAAAAGGATATGGTATTTTATTCAAAAACCTTACACAACGTTATTTAAGATGCAATACTTAGTACAAATGCCATCAACAGGAAATATTTGGCCACTGTGCAAGGAAATTATGAAGTATTGCGCTAAGTACCCATGTACGCTACCAGAGTTCAATGTTGCTTCAGCGGAAAAAGAGCTGCTGTCTAATAGGCTCACGAAGCCACGTGGCCTCAGTCGTTGCTGATCAGATTTCTTGTGTGATATCGGAACGGGCTTTGTGGTGAAGTCTCCTGCTCACAGCAAGCGCCATGACGAGATTAACATTACAAAATGTGCTTCAAAAAACGTACAATGGCGGCCACATCAAACCTCCGATGTCCCAAGCGAGTGCCGGTGATATCATACCTGTATGAGGATAGGATGCCGTAACTTAAATAGATCATCACATTTCTGATGATAATGAATTTTTATGGCACAAGGGCATCTGTGGCCAAATACCGCAATGACACAAAGTTTTTCTTTTTCTCAAGGTGGGGTCAAAGACCGATTTCTCAAGCATGTCACCCTAGAGAAGCCAGGCAAGGGAAAACTTGTACCCATTGTATCACCGGTGGGTACCCAGCGGCACTGGGCATCGAACCCCGCACCTCCCGCATGCGAGGGGGATGCTCAAACGACTTGGCCATCGCTGAGGTCACATTTCTGATGGATTTAGTTCCTCTTCGGCCGCGGGTGAATACACAAAACCCGCCGGAAGCTGCGAAGCGCGCGGTTGACGAAGTATGGTGAAAACTGATGCTGCTCAGCATGTTTAGTGTATGCCTCTCGGTAATCTCACAGCTTGGCGATATTTTTCGTGCTGCTCCACATGTGGGAAGAATGTGGTAAAGGCAATACTAACAGTCAGCAAGTAAACAAGTGCTGAGTTGGGCGTGAAAGGGATTTGACTACCGCCGTCACACACCCGCATGAAAACAACATTATCTGGACGTTCTGATAATTTTGGCAGCCTTATGAGAAAATAAAACAAACAAAAACCGAGCTGCACACTTCCGGAAGATCTGAATGCGGGAAAAGCATTGAAAATTTGAAGGTATTTATCAACAAAGGCAGAGTAAGACGACGAAAGTAGCAACACATCTTACCGAGTGGGGCAACACCGACATCAAAGGGATGCCCCTCCGAAATCTCGAAAGGACATGCGGATGCCCCCAGGAAGTACAGACAAATTCCCGCTGACATCCCTCACATATCCTTTTGGCCGCACTTTCTGTATCCAAGGAGGGCCCGTATGAAGTCCCTGAGGGTTTCAGAGGCCTTTACAAGTAAACATTGATTATTGGTCAAATAACGGTAAATTTCCCGAGGGATTTTTATGGCCTCAGGAGAGAAAGCCTGAAAAATACTCGTTAAAAATACTTTCAAAGCCTAATTTACATTTTCTGCAATTTAGACGTGAAAAAGATACGACTACAGCTCACTGCAATGGCACACGTAGTTACTTGGCTCAGTTCTGACATTTTCAAGGATAAAATCTGCACAGCATCACACGCTGTCACGGCAAACATGCAGAAGGATTAACAAGCATATGTGAAAGGCAGATCAGGCTACAGAAACGCTACAAATCAGAAGTTATGCAGCACAAACTCATTGCGCATACATCCGCAGAACGGAGAATTTCCACGAGCTTTTATACTTCAAATCAAAGGCTCTCCTTTTGGAGCCAGTCTCTCTTGCAGGTTACACAATATTATTTCATTCAATTGTGAGCCTGCGGTGACACAAACATGCAGGTTACACAATATTATTTCATTCAATTGTGAGCCTGCGGTGACACAAACAAGAAATGAAAATGAGCGGATCACGTTGCAGGTATATTTTATTAAGAAAATTATAACAATGCACTCTACCATGTTTCTCAGGAACATTATACAAAAGTAATCAGACGTGATTCAAGCAAATCTCCGTAGTGTCGCCTGAACGGGATATCCACCGGACAACGTGTGAATCGTGTGATAACATCTGTATAGAAATAATATGCATATCAAGTTAGTGTCCGTAATATCCGAACGGGATAGCCACCAGATAACATGTCAGGACTTCCCACGGGCGTCCTTCGCAAGTACTCAAAGGTGTTAGGATATCTGGCTATGGTTCGGATACCCCTGGGGCGTAGTGTGGTACCAAGTTATTGTTCCCAAGAGCCTGCATACCGGCGAAGAATAATTATAACTGCTTTTTTTTGCAAAATATTATCGCAATTTAAATATGTATATAATATTAACGCGAAAGAACACACCAGCCGCAAATGTAGCCGCTGCAAGGAAACATCAGATGCCAGTCCAAAGAGCTCGAAAAATCCTACCTCTTCAAACGAAGAAAAGAAGCCGTTGTAGCAACAGTAATACTTTTAAGGTTCCAATCCTAGGCCCCCCTTTTTCACTCTCCTTGCTTTACATTATAAGAAATGCAGCACGGAATTTAGAAATGATCTACTCTACACCCAGTCAATGGGCTCTAAAGCTTATGAATTTCATTCTTTCGTGACTTAAGCCACGTGTTATCCCTCAGCGTTTGCACAAGTTTGGCCTTCTTTGAAAATTCAAGTAAAAGGAAAAAAAAAGCATGAATCACATCTCGAGAACCGTGGTTTTCTGGCTGTTATATTGCTCAGTCGCCACTGAAGTAGCAGATCAGCATTGTCCTGGAAATGCGGGAGAGAAACCTTGCCAGCACCGTGTAATCACGCCATAAATAAATCCAAGCTTTAGCGTTCACTTCTTTTTTCTTCTTGTTGGTGACCCAAAAGAGTCCTCTTTCTTCAGTCGCCTTCTACGGCGACAAAAAGTAACTAATGTCCTTGTGTTTTGCTGTATTTCTTCTGTATGTTTAGCACTGTCAGAAAGGACAGACTGTAATGCAATATTAAGTATGTATGCTCGCACAGATCGGTAAACAGCTTTACACGGTTCTTGGCTCCCTCAGGGTGAGAACAAACGCTGGAGGTTTTCTTTTTCAAGTAGTGGCTGTGGACATAATCAGTATCTATTGTGGGCTGTAACTTCCTCCTTAAATGTTTGATCTACGTACGAAGAGAAAAACGGGGCGACACAACTGTGAGAGCAATACGAAAGGTTTCTCAGATTGTATGGTGCCGGGACTTTGTGCAAAGTTGTTGCGCATTATTTTTTTATTAGCTCCGGTGCATGTTCATTCTTTAAAAAGCATTCATACACTTCCACATTTATTGCTATAGGATATTTATGAATGCCGCATTTGTCGGAATGTTGGCGCAACAGACGTGTCGTCT
The DNA here is from genome assembly GCF_052857255.1 of Amblyomma americanum. NCBI lineage: Eukaryota > Metazoa > Arthropoda > Arachnida > Ixodida > Ixodidae > Amblyomma > Amblyomma americanum. The sequence continues at coordinate 261,353,694 of NC_135497.1, forward strand.
TGCTAATTGCTCACAATACTTTTTCAGCAGAGCAGCATCTCCTCATATCCTGAGGTGTTTTGTAGCTCCACTGATGTCAGTTCAGCACATTTTTGGCACCCGCAACTTCTGAAATAAATATCCGGCCGCTTCCGCAATTAACGTTCCCATGGAACTCTCCCACAGGTGCATCAGATAGCTCCCCAAAAAGCCCGACTAGACGGCTGCGTTTTCGAATTGAACCAAATCGGATTGTTTTGTTTCTTTCGCAAATAACTGATCGGGCTAGTGAGGTTACTGCGTTGTGCTAAAGAAAATATTTCTTATAGGAAATGCTTCGGATAAATTATGCAGCAGTACTAAACACAAATTAAATATTTTGTAGCGAATGATACATTGGCCACGAACTCGCAGTCCCAACGCACCACGTGACCAACCGCGTGACAAATCACGTGACCAGCCACGGCGCCGCACCGCCGGCAGCTTTTTTTGTCTTTATTGCCTGTTTTGACAGTTTAAAACAGATCACAAACATGTTCTGCTCCGCACCACGTGACCGACCACGCGGTCGGTGGAGGGAGCCACTGAAACAACTGCACACTCACTGAATAAAAAAACAACCCTGTATTGAGGCTGGGAATCGAACAAAGGCCTTTGGTGTTTCAGGCGGAGACGCTACCGCCCTGCCACGACGGCTCAATCATGAATAATGGCGCATGTAGTGAATGCGCGCATTTCATATATTAGCTCTTCCAAACCAGATGTCTGCGCGCTTTCGCTACATATGTACTGGCCTAAGAGAGCTAGGCCATCATCAATTTTTTTTCGACTAGAAGACAACGCAAACAAGTGAGCATTGCGGAACAGGTAAAATCAGCGTTGCGGAAGTACTTGCTGTTGGGCCAGTTGGTCCATAATAAATTAATTTATAAAAAATTTGAATGGCACAAAGGAGCGAACACAGGAGCACAGAGAGATGGAAAGAGGCGTTCTTTTTGTCTCTCTGCCTTCCTGTGTTCGTTCCTTTGCGCCATTCAAACTTATTTACAGCAAAATGAACAGTTACTTTTTAGAGAAATGATTTGGATTGTATCTCCATGGGATTGTAGCTCCATAAGATGGAGCTTGTAAGATATGCTTTAATGTTAACTGAAAAAATAGGGAGGTCGTTATGAGAACCGAAATATCTACCTCCACTAAAAGACTGAAACTCCCAGAGGATAAGTTTACAGCTTGTTTAAACGGACACTACAAAGGCGATTCTTCTGCGCCATTAATTCAGCAATAATTGTTGCTGGGCTAATTGGTTAGGATTCATGCTAGTATGCCACTAAAGACGAGGAACGAGAACAAGAAGTACGACGGGGCGAGGCGCTTGACTATCAACTCTAAAAACAAAATTTGATAGTTCAGCGCCTCGTCCCGTCGTACTTCTTGTTCTTGTGCCTCGTCGTTAGTGGGCTGCTAGCATGGAGCCATTAATTCGCTTCGGGTATTTGAAATTCACAATCTCTATGGAATTTTACTGCTTTTTGTGCAAACTAGAATGCATCTTGTCTCTACGAAGTTCGCTTTTAAATTGGCCAAAGCTGTAGATTATGTGATTTTTTATGGCACAATATCGCTTTGCACCAGACAGCGAAGCCAGAACACCCGGAAAAAAATTGATGAAGGGACTTGTTTTTCCTAAGCGGTTGTTTGTTTGTTTCCAGTAAGATATGCATTATTATGGCATAACAGCACTTATTGATAAAAGATATTGCAAAAGGCGACCGTACTGATGTACCCTGCCATGTGTACAAAAACCTCACGTGATGGTTACCTCTGTCAACTCGATGTTCAACGACAGCTGTTGAGGTGTTTTAATTTAGCGATATATTGATGAGGTAAAGACTTTGACAGCGGCATGCGTTTATGTGCAGTTATAGACTACTCTTTTTATTTTTCAGAAATACTCTTTGTTCAACTAGCCCTTCTCTTCTAGTTCTTGGTAGTCATGAAGGAAACCTTGTGATTTAAAAAGTGGCAGGAGATGTGTTTGAGGTGTTGGGTCTATGACTGATTTTTAAAGAGAAGTCTATGCACGTATTTCGGAAAGTCGTCACAGCAGTGGGAGGAGCTACAAGGGCCAGGAACTACGCTGTCACAGGAGACTTCATTGGGCTCGGAACACTGATCGTGCTGCGTTGCCATTGCGCATTCCAGTAGCTTCAGTGCAGGTCCTCCTCTTTCTGGAGTAGCATGCCAGGCCCACAACCAGGCGGACCTCTCCTGTTCCATGAAAGTCCTCCACCTCTTTCTATAGCAGCCACACGGAGTTACTACCCTTCGATTACGCCCACTACTATTACTACTAAAACGACGCTCAACCCTGGTAACCAGCCTTCTACAGCTTTCTCTGCAAGACCTGATGTAGTTAACTGCACGCGAGATAGGACACGTCACGGCAGTATTTCCTGTACTGAAATTTATTCGGCAGTGCCCCAAATGTATTCTCTATTAGTGTTTTTTGGCAATAACTAAAACCTTAGGGCCTCGGATGGAAGACCTAATAGTGACCTTTAAAATTTCCTCTACAACATGTAGCAGTTAGATTCACTCGCGTGTATCTTAAAGATCGAAATTGTTATGCGTGATTGGGCAGTTATAGCTACAGCGACCAGGTTGTAACAACCGGCAGCTAGGATTCTCAGGACTAGGAGGAAGTTATTTGCCTCTAAATTTTTTAAACGTTCTGGTTTAGTTTTGCGGGAGTGATAATGAATGTGAAAGGCGAAAACTTCGTTATTCTTTACTAGGACTCGTTCGCATTAGGGAGACCTGAGCCCGTACATATTGTTCTGATAATCACAATCAAGAGCTGCTAAGATGCCTAACAGAAAGCAATTTAAATGCAAGGACTATCAAGTTGCAGTAAATTTAAAGGATACGAGGTTTCACTCGGGCGAAGATCCGGAAGGCGAGAAGCTCGTGTTTAGGTTGCACGTATTCAGTGCACGACTGGACAAGATGGACGATAAAATGGCACACTAATGTTGCGGGTGGCTACTTTACAAGACAGCTAGAGTTGTAAACAGTGGAAAACCGAAACTTGACGCAAAGAATAGCAAAAATGAAAGAAAAAATAGCCGCCATCTTTATTGGAAGAGACAATGCGAACATTCCAATCCAGGACACCTGCATAGGACCTGCAGCGGTGTCGCTGACGAGGGCAAAATAAGTCAGGATGACGCGCCCACCCATAGCTGTGCGATAGTAGTGAAACTATTGCTCTTGAGGTTTGTTTGCTTTTCATTAAGTCGAATGCTTCATAACTGTAGTGTTTTTTTCTTCTTCTCTGCTCTTGGTGCGGGGTGACGGGGCCACTCAAGCTGCTTTGAAGCAGCTTTTTTCCCCTCACATACTACGAATCCGTCTCCCTCACTACGCCTTGTGCACGCCCTCTACTTTCTGTGGGAAATAAACTGAAGCTCAAAATAAGAGGAAGCAAAAACAAGGAAAGGAAACCGCTCCGGGCAAGTGCAGAAGAGCTAGAGCCCTCATAATAAAGTCAGCAGCTGCAAGAAGTTAGGATAGAGGGAGTGACTACATAGGTGCTTCTTATCGCTGGTGACTCGAAAATGAAAATGTTTGAGGGAGCCATAGCGCAGAGACTAAAAGGAGATAGCAGCAAAGTGTATGGAACCCAGGTAAGATGAACGCAGCGTAGTATGAAACAAAAAAATAAATTGTGGGATAAAGTTACAGGCCGTAAACATGTAATTTTAGCAACAGGATTAAATGACGTACTGAACGGACAAGGGGCAAAAATGCTTGAGCTACTAGCACAAGGACCAGATTATAAGGAAGAAGTAGTACCCTGAGTGCAGATAGTATTCTGCATGGTACATGGAGGTAAGAAGACGGAGCAAAGAAGCGGAGAGTGTTTGGTACCTGTGAATATGGAGATCTCGAAGTTAGGTTGTGAAAAGTGCTTCAAAATTGTAGACATGATCAGGGCACCACCAGAACCAGGCGTCTGCAGATATTTTGAAAGAGACGGGACTTGTTTCAGTCGAAAGGTAGGAGCATGAGACAGGCTGGCGCCTTGCATGCCACGTACTAGCTTTTTCAGGCGGTCCGTGGAAGTTTCAGGCGTCGGACTATGTGGCAACGAAGAAGACAATGTAATTGGGGAGTTCAAGACGAGTACTATGTTCAACAGCAACGTAAGCAGTATAAATGAAAAACAAATAAATTTATCAACAGCATTAGTTGAACAAGTAGGCAGGGGGGGGGGGGCAGAAAGAGAATGAAGTGGTTAGAAATAGAACAACAGCTAAAGGAAGGGCAAACTTGCGCATACGCTCTGTGTGAGACCGATACCCGGGATCTGGGGACTCACTAATATCAGTGAGTATTGCCACACTACTAATCAGTATAGTGGCGCCGTCAAGCGGCCGGAGTCAGGTTGTAGGCCATGCAGGTGGCGGCTTGCCCTATAGATGGGTGTTGAGTACACTCGTTGAAAATGAGCGTCAAGAATAACCTGGGTTGGCTTCTAGAAAAGCGGATTGTACGAACTCTGGGTGCTTCCTTTCGGCCTGTGCTCATCTCCCGCAACTGGCAGTCCTGTCTTGTCTAGCTGGATGGCGTTGTCATTTTCTCCGATATGTTCGAAGGGCCCCTCAGGAACCTGCGTACTGTTTTCGAAGCAATTCGTTCCTCCGGTCTCTCCTTCAAGCTCGAAAAGAGTGAGTTCGCTTTTTAAGAACTGAAGTTTCTGGGCCATATATTGAGCGCTAAGAGGGTTAGCCAAGACTCTGGTGGGACAGCCGCCATCGCTGCTTTTCGAATCCCAACCGACAAGCGAAGTGTGCGCCGTTTTCTGGGTCTCTGCGCATTTTATCAGCGTGTTACATGAGCACAACTTCTCCCAAATGGCTGAGCCCCTAACTCACCTCAAGAAAGATGCCGAACCGTTCTTCTGGTACCAGGAGCAACAACGGGCCCTGGAAGACCTCCGAATTCGTCTCCAAAGTGCGCCCATACGTGGACACTTCGATGCGTCAGCCCACACAGACCTGCACACAGATGCAAGCAAAACAGCCTCGGTGCGGACCTTGTAGAGTAGCAGAATGGTCTCGAAGAAGTAATCGCTTGCGCCAGCCGCACCTAATCACTATCTGGAGCAAAACTACTCCACTGCCGAATACCTATTTATTGTGTGGCAGTGACAAAATTTCGCCGTATTTGTAGAGCCGCCCTCCCCAAGTCGTCAGCGATTCCCACTCGCTGTGTTGGCTGAGAACTTCAAAGATCCCTCAAGCCGGCTTTCATGCTGGAGCCTTCGATCGCAAGAATTCGATGTCACAATCGTTTATAGTTCAGGGAAGAAGCACAGGGATGATGAATGTCTGTTGCGTGTTCATATTGAGGAGAACCGAGCTGAGTGCGAAGATTCTGCTTCCCTTAGGGCTATCTCCACGTCCATTCTCACTCAATAATAATTAGACGGCAGTGAACAACGACCCCTCACTCAATATATTGAAAGAGGAACTCAGTCTCCCCCCCCCCCCCCCTGAGTCTTCGCGCATGGACTGTCGTCGTTTTGCTTAAGAGATGGCGTCCTGTATGAGAACTACGGCGCAACAGACCTGCCTATCTACTCGCCGCACCTAAGACCTTACGCGACGACATCCTGCAGGCCTGCCACGATGACCCTACGTCTGGTCACCTGGATTTTTTCCAGAACGCTGGCACTAATACGTCCAAAATACTACTGGCCGAGGCTTGCTGCAGTTGCAAAATGTTATGCCAGAACTTGCCGCGAGTGCCAACGTCACAACACGCTGCGGACACTAAGCCAGCCGGACTACTGCAGGCTTTTGACCCTCCACAAGTTCCATTCCAACAAGTCGGCACGGACATACCAGGTGTATTTCCGGAGTCCTCGCTGGGTAATCACTACATTCGCCACCGACTACCTTAACCGATAATTTGATATAAAGGATCTTCCCCGTGGTACCGCTGCTGAACTTGCGGCCTTCTTCGTTAAAAAAATTGTGCTTCGTCACAGTGCACCCACGATCGTTTTCACTGACAGGGGCCATGAACCATCGAAATTGCGATACATTACTCTCTTACGTCACCTTCGCATATAACACTGCGATCCAAGAAACGACGCGCTTCACTCAGTTTTGTTTATTTATTTTATCCTCAGGGCCAAAAGCATTACAGAGGATAATAAGTTACGTAAGATAAATCAAATCAATGAACAAAACACAGTGCATGTTATTGGAACACAAATTCAACTTTCTCCTGAATATAGAAAGTTCGCTAGTGCATCGCGAAAACGCAGGTTATCTTCGATGGCTGCAATATCGGAGGGAAGGCGGTTTCCCTCGACGGAAGTCCGGGGGAGGTGAGACTGAAAACAGGCGTTAAGATCATCAATGCGATGGGAAATATATTCGGGCGGTGAAATGAAACCTTCGTGTAGCGATACGTGGTGATATACTTTGTCGAAAAGAGTTAAGTAAGTTAAGAGTTAGTGCATGGTCGCGAAGCCATGACCATTCTGGATGCAATGCTGCTTTCAGTAATTCCACATAACTAACCACTCGTCACGCGATCGAACTGTATTATCTTGGCCGTGGGTATGCTAGGGGCTACCGGTTTTAGTCTTCCTCCTCTCGACAGACAGACAGACAGAAAAACTTTATTGAACAAGTGAGGTTTAGATCCAGCTGGGTCCCTGGGCCACTCTGCGCGGTCCCGCACTGCATCAATTAGGTCATGCCGGGACATGACGTCGGCAGCCCGAGTCATCGCAGCAAGCTGCGATGTCGGGTCTGCAGACATAAGCAGGACCTCCCAGTCCTCCCAGCTCGAGATGGCGTGCTGTCCCCGCGGGGGAGGGTCGGCAGGGCAGCCAAAACAGATATGGTAGAGTGTGGCGGGGGGTCACCGCATAGGGAGCATGCAGGGGATGTGCCGCAATAGTAGGATAAAAGCTGAGGGGATGATAGAGAGCGGGTCTGGAGGCGTCTGAAGAGGATCTGTTGGGAGTGCGTAAGAGAGGGATGGGGAGGAGGGTAATTCCGACGGTCCAAACGGGGTATTTGCGTGAGCTCTGAAAAGGTGTGCGTCCGCTACCTCGAGAACCCTGGATCGAGACTGTCCTGAGCCCGGCAAATCAAACCTCGGGCCAATTTATCGGCAGCCTCGTTTCCAGGGTTCCCAGAGTGAGCCGGCACCCACTGAAGCTCTACCCTGCGCGGTAAATTTTGGGTAGGGGTGTTCAACAATTGCCAGGCAGGGGCGTGAATCCTGCCCCTGGCAAAGTTGGACACAGCCGTCTTGGAGTCGCTGAAAATGTATTGGGCGTCCGAATGGGCAAGGGCTAGGGCGATGGCGGTCTCCTCTGCCTCCTCAGGCGTAGAGCCCGAGGGAAGACGGTGAGTTAGAGGGTGAGGTAGGGTTGGAATGTAGACAACTGCTACCGCTTCATGCGCTGTACATGCGGCGTCTACCCAAACGGCATCGTGGGCTCGCCCATAATACTTATGGAGGGCATTAGCGCGAGCTACGCGGCGAGGGATGTGATATTGGGGATGGACGTTTCGAGGAAGGGGTTTCACAACGAGAGGTGTATGGATGTGTCGAGGGATGGCTATAAGGGTTGACTGGTTAGCGGGTATGTTGATGCGAAGGGAGGAGAGTATATGGCGGCCAGTGGCGCTCGTGGCAAGTCTAAGGTACTGTGTCTGAAGGTGCGCGTCAACTACTTCTTGATTGGTGTTATGCATGCCTAGTGCAAGAAGTTTGACTGTGCTAGTGCTACGAGGTAGGTTTAGGGCTGCCTTAGTCGCAAGGCGGATCATTGCGTTCACGCGTTCGGTTTCCGTGCGGTTCAATTTGAGATATGGGGTTGCGTATAGAATGCGGCTAAGCGTAAATGCGTGCACTACTTTCATGTTGTCCGCTTCGTCTAAACCCTTGTTAAGGGAGGACACACGGCGTAGAAGGTGCAACACATGGATTACGTGGAGGCCTTGAGTCTTTTAAGGGTGTGTTCATTTCGTCCAGAATCCTGCAAGTGGAGGCCAAGAATGCGGAGGGCGGGTGTGATGAGTATAGGGGATCCTATTAAATTGATTTGGATGGGTGAGTTAGCGCCAGATTTTGGTCTAATTAGGAAGACCGCGGACTTAGATAGGGAACAGTCGAGCCCAATGGATGACGCGTGAGAGGAGATGGTGTCTGCTGCTAACTGAAGAGTTTCCTCAATTTTCCCGTCAGAGCCATGAGTGTTCCATGTGGTAATATCATCAGCGTACAGGGTATGTTTTAGGTGTGGGATTAGAGCCAGTTCGTGAGCTAGGGGGATGAGAGCAACGTTAAAGAAAAGGGGAGAAAGGACCGCCCCTTGAGGGGTTCCGAGCTCTCCGAGTGTATAAGGGGGTGTGGTAATCTGATCTATGTGCAGGGAGGCAGTGCGGCCCGAGAGAAACGCGCGAGCGTAGTTGTAGGTTTTGGGGCCTACCTATAGAGCCTGAAGTTCCCGTAAGATAGCATCGTGTCGAATTTTGTCAAATGCCTTGGTAAGGTCAACTGCCAGGATAGCTTTAGTGTGGTGGGGGATGGTATCATCAAGCACGTCATGCGTAATTTGAAGTAGGGCGTCCTGCGCGGATAGATGCGCACGAAAGCCGAGCATACTGTGGGGGAAAAGGTGGTTCTCTTCCGTGTACGTTGTTAGCCGAGCAAGAATTATGTGCTCAAAGACCTTGCCTAGAGGATGTAAGAGAAATGGGGCGGATGTTGTCTAGGGTGATAGGTTTGTGGGGTTTTGGAATAAATATAATTTTTCCATGCTTCCACGAGGCAGGGAGAGTACCTGCCTTCCAACATTCGTTAAAGTTGTTGACTTAGTCAGTGATGGAAGCATCGTCAAGATTTTTGATAGCTGCATTGGTAATTTGATCATCTCCGGGAGCGGTATTCCGTAATTTCAATAGGGCGGTTCGAAATTCTGATTCTGTAATAAGGGCGTCAAGCTCGGGCTGGGGTGGGCCTGCATAATCAGGATACTTGCAAGGGAGACCGGGGGTTCTATAGGTGCATTTCACCTGGGCGAGGAAGGTGTCGGTGTCCTGTCGATTGTTGTGAGCGAGGCGGCGAATGCTCAGGCGCGTCTGAGATATGGATTGCGTGGGGTCTAGCATGTGCCGTAACAGATGCCAAGCGCGGGTTGTGGAGAGATTGCCGCGGAGACCGTCACAAACCTGAGCCCAGTTAGCTTTGCAAAGAGTGGCACTACACTGTTCTATTTGGGATTGAACCTGGACAAGTTTGAGTTTTAGTCTCCTATTGTGCTTCTGAGTCTTCCACTTCTGCGTTATGTTGTCCTGTGCTTGGAGGAGGTGGGCGAGCTTGCTGTCAATAACAGGGGTGTCTGGCGTAGAGTCGAGCGTTTGAGTGTGTTGGCGAATGTCTTTTTGCAACTGAATAATCCAGGTGTCCAGGTCGAAGGGAGCCTGTGTTGGCTGCGCTTGTCTAAATTTGCGGAGCGCGTCCCAATTAGTGTGCTTAACGGTAGATTTGCGCTGAGATCGGCGATAGTTAAGCGTTATTAGAATTAGGTGATGATGGCTGCCTAGTGTGGAAAGCATTCTTTCCCACTGCAGGTGGTCCAAGTTTCTACCAAGCGTGAGGTCTGGGCTAGTATCGGCAGTAACACTGTTACCAATCCGCGTAGGTAGGCTGAAATCATTAAATATGGTCAGGTGGAGCGCCAGCGTCTCATTGTATAAAACTGTGCCTCTGTGGTTGGTGCACCGATAGCCCCAGTCCACGTGAGCGCAATTACAATCTCCGGCAATAAGTAGGGGGTTTGATCCGGCCAACTGGGTTGCGGATTTGAGAAGTGAGGGGAGTAAGTTAATTGGCTGACTTGGGAGAAGGTAGCAGTTACGAAAGAACAGGCTTGATTTTGCAGAGGTGGGCGTTAAGACTTCAATAATGCTGTTAGCGATAGGGGAGGTAATTACGTGCTCCACGTAATTCAAGGATTTACTGACGTATGTGACCACCCGAGGAAGATCAGTGGAGTCTGAGGGGATAAAAGCGTATCCTGGCAGCTGCCTGCAAACATTGGCGTCCTGAATGGCGATAATGTCTCCTACAGCTTTGCACGTCCCAGCCAGTCTTTTTTTTTACTTCGCGCACTTGCCAGAAAGGCATAATTTGGGTAAGCTGTATTATAGAAAATCATGCAAAGTATTTTCGTGCATGATTCGGAGAAGGCTCCTGCTCTTAGTGTTGTCGGTCACCAGTAGGAGAAATACTCCTTCCTTGTCGCCGTCAGTCTGACTTCCTGTAAAATCCGTGTCCATGGAGCCCTTGTCCATACACAAGTACACACTAGGTGCCCTACATCCATCTCTACAGCCGGTGTGGAACACCTCGGGAAGAAGGTGGTTCTTGCGTCTTTTTGTGAGCCCCATCAGCACGTGACCGACGATGTAAGGGCTGCCCCAGCCCTTGTCCTTCTAAGGGATAGCTCCTCCAATCTCGTTAGGTCATAAGGGAGGGGTAAATTGCACGGGGGCGTGAGGACACGTGTGCTTTTCCTTTAAGAGGATGCAAAGATGGGGAGAGTGGAGCGGGCATCAAAAGGGAACCTGATGGGGGGTGCATTAATATTTGGATCTTGGTGTGTAAGGTTGTCTACTTTTATACCTTCGGTGTTGCAAGCATCGTCCTGTGTCCAGTGTATCTGGATGCGCATCTTTGTTTTCCTTTTGGGTGCATGGATCTCCTGATTGACACATAGTGTCTTTGTCACCCTTTTCAGTTGTTTTTTTTTCCGGCTAATAAGACTGTATAGATATGGGCTTTTGTTTCGGTTACCGCAACGGATCGGTTACCGTAACCGGATTAAGAGGGCATGCCATTTCGAGCGATAATGTGAGTGTGCGGCACCTGACAGGTAATACTGCCATCCTTGGCTGGCTACCGATCTAACGTAGCGGTAACCGATCCGTACAGGATCCAGAACTCGAAGCCTGTGGTCAACTATCTTCAAACCAGTGAGAGTACCGTCAGCTCAGGCTTCTCGATTGACGTCCAAGAAATATACTATTCAATCCCAAACTCTGCAGTGTTACCGGTCTTGAGAGCTTCAACTGAGTAACAAGCTCCTGTGTCGTTTAAGAATCGCACCGCCATTTCCCTCGATTCCTTCGTTCAGCTCTCGCAGGCTTATCTGGATTCGACAGTGGTATCATGGAGCGAGTGGGACTATTTTCAAAAGAGCCGGGATTGCATAGGGTCCAAAGTGGCAGAATACCTATGTGACATGTTCCTGGCCAGCGTTGGAAAGAAGTTCAGGGATGCCCTGAAGGACGACCGCGTTCTTGTCATATAGGTACTATGTCGATGATTTCCTGGTCTTTACGCAGTCCGACCTGAACAGCTTTAACGACGACTGCATTGAAGGGGTGTTGAGGACCTTCGAGCCTGAATGCCCCAAGATGACTTTCACTTTCGAGGTCCCAAAAATGGTCGATAAAGTACCTTGGCCTCTCAATTTAATAACTCGCATGTGTGTTGGCACTATACATTGCGGTGTGGCAGAGGTCTACTTTCCAGTGACTCTGGCCACTCCAGGACAGTGAAACGGGCCCTAGCAACCACTGTCCTGTGGTCTGCATTAGAGGGCTCCTGTGTGCACAAGGTGGCAATGAGCTACGACAAACAGATAAGCAAACTGAAAGATGGAGGCTACCCGATCTCCCTGATAGCGGCCGTGAGCGAAACATTCCTGCAAAAATACAAAGCTCAGCACAAACGCAAGAACACATCAGACGGCGCCGACCACGTGAACTAAAGGAGGCCTTACGAGGTGTTGCCGTTCACCACGACATCACGCACAATTTGAAAAAAAAAAAATAGCCCCACTGCCAATATGAATTCAACGCCCCCTCCTCGCTTGCTCCACGAAGCATACACCCACGCAGCAGCGGTCGGCGTAAAAGTCCTTTGCTCTGTCCCTAACAAGGCTTACTCAATGTACCGCCAAGTCAACGGGGGATATGGTCGTCGCGCTTGCTCGAAAAAACACGGGAAGCGATTCTGCGCATTTAAAGAAGGCTTTATTTTTAAGATACCGTTATCCTGTAGACGATAATACATCGGCCAAACTGGCCGATGCGGTATGTATTAATGACAGAGCCCGAGTACACGTGGCATCACTGAAAGGGACCCCATCTTGCGACCTTGCCCTGCACCATCAAAGCCATAAATGCAAACTGAAGGTCACGCAGATCAGGGTGAGCCGCCGTGGTGGCTCAGTGGTTATGGTGCTCGGCTGCCGGCCCGAAAGATGCGAGTTCGATCCCGGCCGCGGCGGTTGAATTTCGATGGAGGCGAAATTTTAAACGCCCGTGTGATGTGGGATGTCAGTGCACGTTAAAGAACCCCAGGTGGTCGAAATTTCCGGAGCCCTTCACAACGGCGTCTCTCATAGCCTGAGTCGCTTTGAGACGTTAAACTCCCATAAACCATAAACCAAGCAGATCAGGGTGATTAGATAGAGTAGAAAAGAGCAGTTGCGCGAGATTAAAAAGGCACTGGTGATAGACCATGGTAGACAAACGTGTCAGCACAACTTATCTCAAACTGACAATTAAAGAAAAAGAATTCTTGCGCAGAGTATGAACGCAGAAGTTGTGCTTCATCACATCTAAAGAAGAACACAAAGAAAATGTCACGTCGCCCCTATATATGTTGCCTAAAGTTGTTGATATCGTCGCCGTTGTGCGTCGTCATTTATGTCTTTGTGTCTATTGCTATGCGGACGCCACTCGAGCTGTGTACCGACCAGCCAGATACAGCCAGTTTTTCTGGTGGGTGTGCTCATGTCCAAGGCAGTGTTGCGACCCCTGGGTAATTTCGGAGTGAGAACGCCATTTCTGTGAAAGCAATTTCAAGTGTATATCCCCCAACAATGTGCGGAGGATTAAAATCTCCACCGATTAGTATCAGCGTTCTGGGGTAGGAATGAAGAATATGTTTTGCCCGTCCAATATTAATTACTGTGTTTCTGGAACGAGCGTACACGGACAGTAGCATCAGGGGCGTTTTGTTTCCATCGGCGTGCGAGTAATGCAGCTACTTCCCGCTGAGTGTTACACAACTAACTCAAGTGGCGTTTGGGGAATGTTGGCACTTATATAGACGGCAGCTTTTCCTGGTGCGTCTGTCTCTACCCTTGCTCTATTATCAGGGATGGAAGGGCACTGGTACCCTACAAATCCTGTGTTTGGACACAACCGATTATGTTCCTTTATTAAGAACGCCCTTAAATGCAGCTTTTCATGTAATAATTTGGCCCTAATTTCCTCAACCTTATTAGAGAGCCCTCTGCAGTTCTCCACTGCGTAATCTCTTGCAGATATTTTCGGCTATTTCTATCATTGATGTATGCTGCTCTGAATGAGTTGTGTCAGTTGCGTAAGAGTGTCTAGTACCGCCACCCATATTGGTGTGCTAGCGGCAGGTTTACATTTCAGAACATCCACTGACGTTGCTGCCTTACTGCCTGCAGGCGTCTCTTTCTGTTTGTTTTTCTGAACTTTCCTTGCGCTGATCGGCTATACGAGCTTTCTTCTCGCGCAGCTGTGCAATTTGTGCAGCTAGCATCGCAGTTTCATTGTCTATCGTATCCTGCTTGCGTGTAAAATCATCAATGTCCGGAAAATCATGAGCAGTAAATGCCGACGTCCTGTGTTTTGTGCGTCACCCAGTCTTCAGCGCTCAAGCAAAAGGTGCTCTGTTTCTCTGTGACTGGCTCTTCTTCTTCAATCGCGTTAAGAACAGCAGCAAATATGTTTTTAGCCACCAACGGTGAACATTGTTTCCGTCGCCCTGCCCTTGCTACCTCGAGCTTTCGCTTTTCCGTCGAACACTGAGAAGTGATGTCATGATCATTAGGTTTCCATAGGCCGCATTTGAATTGCGCCTCGCCCGATTCGGTCAAGCAGTCTGACTTAACTCAGTATGGACAGAATTTTTTCAAATGCCCTTCTCTCTAGTACCTGCAGCAGTGCACTGGTCTAGGTGTGTACTTTTTGAGGAACACTGTGCAGCCGTTGTAGTGGAATTTATCGGGAAGAGTATCTGGTCCCTGTAATTCTACCAGAAAAGTAGCCCTGCTCCCCATACGACGGGGGGGGGGGTGTTCCCGATATGAGGACTCTTGCCACCGTCTCAGGGGAATCATGTAGGTCTGGATCATAGACGACACATCGCCTAGTGTTTGGAACTGAAGTCTGTACCGGAAGATACTCCTGAGACGTGACTGGAATCTGAGTTATTGTGCACACTTTGCCTACATCCTCAAGTGCGTCTAAATGCACTGCGACGCTGTTAGACGTCCTGCGGCTTACAAATTACTGGCAACCTGTGGTGCCAACACTCTCTGTAGAGTTCTGGTGGGTATCTTTGTAATGTCAAACTGTACTGTTGGTGTCATGTGCACTCTGAAGGAATGTTGCAAGGCTGGTGTTGGATAAGCAGAAACTGGCTTCTCAGGGGCGGCCCTTACCTTCTTTGCCGGTGGTCCGTTGACTGGCGGCCTGGCAATTTGAGCGGCCGGGGTGCCCGTTGCGAAGTGTCAGTGGTGACTTCTTTTTGAACCTCCATAGCCTGCAATGCATTTCTGGCCTCGGGTAGCTGCCCGGGCGCTGTCCTCGTATCTGAAGAGTCGTCCACTTTCTTCTGCGCCAAGGTGCTCGCGACACGAGTTGGTTCGTTATCGCAGTCAATGGCGGCCCCGTAAACGACAGGTCCGGTACTTGCCGTTGTGTTTGCAGAGGTCGCAGCGACGACCCGAGGGTCCAGTAACGTGTCCTTGTTTGACACCACCCCTGCGGTGAGGCTCCACGTAGCCTATTAGGCATGGCAGCCAAGTCGCGTCGGCATTTGGAAACTCCTACCCGGAGGGTTGCGTCCTTGGCTGTCTTCTTGCCACGCATGGGTTGTTTGGCCTTCATGCTCTTCTTCAGGAGTTTGATGGTCACTGTGTGGGCGCATACTACAGAAGAAACTTGAAATCTTGCTGGACACGATGCAGCCTCGGTGCACAGCAACACGTCTTCTCCTGCCTTCCCCCAGCCGTGTCAGTAAACCTTCTCGATGTGCGTCAACCGATAGTCGGTGAAAGTGTGCTTGGGAAGGCAGTAACGGAACAACAACGAAGAAGAGAAAGGGATTTGCAAGCTGATTCATTATGAGAGTTATTGGCAGAGAATAACCTCTACTTCTAAAGAACGAGCTTGGGTATCAGGAACAACAGCTGGCATATTAGTGGGGAGTGGGGACGATTGCAGCCGATAAATCTAAGAAGTAGCGTATTATCTTAGTGTCCGTAGACAGCAGTATAATGCTATCAGGGAGCATGAACGGCCGTATAGAGGACCAGTACGAATACGTTTACAGTAACGGGAAGTGCTAGAACTCTGCCAGCAACACAACCTTGTTATAGCAAATAAATAACTTGAATTTGAAGGCAAATTCCATGAGAATTCCAAAATAAGCATTCCATTATTATTAGCTACTGCTTATTGTCGTTGGGAATTCATAGCATGCTAGCAAAGATGGAAAAAAGCGAAAATGAAAGCATGGTTTGGGAAGCTATTATAAACTTACCAGTGTGCAGATAGGGCACTTGACAGGAGAGAAACGCAGAGAACACAGCGGGAAAACTCAAATTCAGGTGACCAACAAATAACAAAAATAGTAGTAGGCATTAAGGACGAAATAGCAAAGCACTCTTTGCAAAAATGAGATTCTCATAAATTATAACAGCTCATACTAACGATCTAAAAAACAAGTAAAATTGGAAAGCCGCTGGAAAGGAAGAGCAAGCACGAAGCAGCTAGGTTAATGAAATCGAGGCGGCCATCAGATAGGACAGATTGCTTTGAATGATCTGAGTGAGAGAAAGAAAGCGCACGTTTCTGAGTGTAAAAGAGACACAAAATCCGAGTCATATCGACAAAAGAAACTCGATGTGTAGATCTTCGTCCATGTTAAAATAAAAAAGTCATGTGATCAATCGATGGCTGAAGTTCGCGACATGACAAAGAGTGCAGAAATTTCAGGAACCGCATAGGCTTTCCTGGTAAAAAGAATAAAAACGAAGAAATGATTAAAGACGCTGACAGAAGCAGTTTAAATGAGGGCTCTGCTTTCAATAACATTGGATCATCTAGAACTCAGACATTAAGGAGTGTAAGCAGGTCAATCTCGCTGAATGAAAAAGCCGCGTAAGCGATGGCAGTTTAGACGTGAACAAACTTAACTGGAAAAAAGGCGGAGAAAAATATTCTTGAATGCACAACAGCAGGAAGAGAGATTCCAGTCAAGTGAGAAATGCACCTGGTTCAAATCTTAAGTGAGCATTGTTAAAAGCATGGGAAACACTCATATTACGTAAGCAAATTCTGGGTAGCTGGCCGCCGAGTAAGGGGAATGCTATAAGAGGAATGCTGATAAGATGAGCGTAAAAGCCTACAGACCTATAGCGCCATACAGTCAGCTCCTTACAGGCTGGCAGCGCAAGCAATAAGATTAAAAATTCATACATAGATTGAAAGTAATAAAATTCTCGGAGAGCTTCTGAACGGGATACTAAAAATGAAGCTATCGCTAATGAGATAATAGAATTGTTGAAGGAAATTTATCCAGATAAAACAGCTTAAACTGCATGGCAAGAGATACGCAATGGGATAACAGTTGAGGAACAGAAGTGATTAAGGTATAGATTCATGATTCATGCGACAAATATGAAAAGAAAACTATAAGAAAGCAAGCTACTATAAGCTCTCATACAGTTTGTCGTAGAGCAGTGGCTCTCGAGATTAATGCATGCTGGTGATGTTGCATTTATTCGTTTGTTTACCCTCAATGTCGCTGCATGACGGAAGCCATGAATTCATCAATGGGAGATTAATAAAAGCAGAAGAAAAAACAAACACATGCTGCTGGTGGGATCCGAAACCAGGACTTCCGAATTTCGCGTCCAGTGCTCTACCAACTGAGCTACGGCGACGGTTGTAAAATCTTCTGCTTCGGCGGTATTTATGTGCTGTGTAACCAAGCCTTGAGAGCGTTCACCAGCGCCACCCTCGTCCATAGCAGCGGACGTAGTACGTCCTCTATTACCGCGAGTACCACGTAGGAACGTGATCGAACGGTGAGGGCGGAAGCTGTGCGATATACGCTGCCTATAGCATCAAGACTGCCAGATTCGAGGCCTTCGTTAAACTATTCAGTAAAAACGAAAATGGGAAGAGTGCTCGTTATGACATACATGACGAAAGCCAACAGTCATCGAAACCAAGGAGCATATGGGATGTCTTTTATTTTTATTGGTTTTCATCAATGGGGCATTAATAAAACCTGAGAAATAAATGACACCAAGACTGCATCTGGCAGTCCTGATCCCACAGGTAGCATAAGAGGGTTCTCGCACAGCTTCCGCCCTCACCATTCGACCACGCTGCTACGTGGCACTCGCGGTACGTGGCGCGGCGGCAATACATCCGCCGCTTTGGACGAGGGTGGCGCTGCTGAACACTGTCAAGGTTCGGTTACACTACACATAAATACCCCCGAAAGCAGATGATTTTACAACCGTCGCCATAGCTCAGTTGGTTGAGCTCCTGGCGCGAAATTCGGAGGTCGTGGGTTTAGATCCCCCCGGCGGCACGTGGTTGCTTTCACTCTGCTTTCATTATTCTCCCATTTATGGAAGCTACAAATACAAAAAGAGACGTCCCCAATGCTCATTGGTTTCGGTGACGGTTAGCTTCCATCATGTATGCCATAACGAGCACCTCTTTCCGTTTCCTTGTCTCCTAATTGCTGCTAGACAAAACTAAAGGGGATGTGGGTGTATAATACGTTAAATTGAAATAACAGCAAACCGCAGGTAAAATAAATATGCATAGTTACAGGCACTCACTCGGAGAAAATCACTAATAAATTTGGAAAGGCAGCATTACCAATGATTTCAGTTCTGTCATGGAGAAGGTTAATTCAGATGGCACAGGTTAAGCATATGAATGAATTGCGAAAACATTTTATGTTACAAAACGCCATCCCAGATCTGTGGCAGGGATTAATGCGTGCTGAAATGCGCTATGGTCTCTTTAGTAACTTTATTTTAAACAGCGAATGTGATTAATTTTTTAGAAAATGTACAATGAATCTACTGACTTGCGATCAGAAAGGAGCTGTAGAGGTAAACTTAATTTAATACAGTTGAATCCCGGCACAACGAATGTCACTTCAACAAAATTTTCGCCACAACGAAGAATTTTTCATTCCGTGCGAAATCCCCATATGAGTTAATGTATTAAAATTCCCTGGAAAACGAATTACTTCGTGAGCACGCACTCGCTTCTACGAATTTTTCGCGAGCCTTCACAGGTCAGTGGCCCGCCTTTCTTCAAAAGTTTGGTGCTGTACGAGATTATTCCCTGATAAAGCAGCGGCTTGGAGCAGCTAAATAATGCACGGAATGTATGTTTATTACATTTTCATGTATTCTTTATTTAAAAATTTCGTTGGGAGTCGTTTATTCGTTATAGGGGAGCAGCGAGGGGACTTTTTGGCGCCGTGTGAAGGCCGCTGGCCGTACGAGGGCGAAAGACGAATCCAAATCCAGTCGCCAGCCTCCCCTCCCCGCGTTCTCCGCAGCCCTTGCCGCCATTTTCTCGTGTGTCGGTGTGTGTTGATCGTCCATCTCTCGCTACAGTCTGATCTCGTCGATCGCCTCTGCCATGTCGCCGCCAATGAAGAAGCGAAAGTTTATTTCGCTAGAAAAAAACGATAGAATTATCGCCGAAGCGGAAAGCGGGAAGGCAATTATTGCCACAGATTTTGGCATCGCGCCGAGTTCGCTATGGATGATTTTGAAAAATAAGGACAGCATTAGGAAGGCGCTTTCACCGGGAACTTCAGCGCAGCAAAAGAAAGTGACGCAACCAACGTATGAAGAGCTCGACAAGGCTGTCTATGCTTGATTCGTCGACACGCGAGCAACAAACATGCCCCTGAGCGGTAAAATTGTACAGCAGAAGGCCGTAAACTATGCTTGTTTGCTAGGGCTGAACGACTTTAAGGCAAGCATAGGATGGCCGAATCGTTTCAAAGAAAGGCATAACATCGTCGGCAAGGTTTTGTGCGGTGAATCGGCATTTGCGGACGTTGACGGCGCATCATCATAGGCGGCGGACAGCATGACTGACATAATGAGCAGTTACGCTCCGTCTGATATTTATAACGCAGACGAGACGGGCCTCTTCTATGAAATGCTGCCAGCGAAGACGCTTGATTTTAAAGGACAGCGTTGACACGGAGGCAAACATAGCAAAAAGCGAGTGGCTGTGCTGCTGTGCACAAATGTGGATGGGTCTGACAAACGCCCCCCGCTAGTTATTGGCAAAAGTGCAAAACCGCGCTGCTTCAAGGGGAACAGGAGCCTACTTGTCAGGTACGTGGCAAACAGCCGGTCGTGAATGACCCGTGCCATTTTTCTGACTGGGTGGTGGCACTTGACCGCGACATGAGCAGGCAAAATCGAAAGGTTTGTTTGCTCTAGCACAATTGTTCAGCGCACCACATTGACGACGTTAAGCTGTCAAGTGTGGAGCTGAAGTTCTTCCCGCCGAACCGTACCTCAGTCATTCAACCCCTGGATCAAGGCATCATCCGAAGCCTGAAGTCTTCCTACCGGGAGAGGTTGATCCTGAACACCGACACTGGTAGGGAGACGAAATTCAATCTTTTCATGGCTTGAGAAATGATGGCTGCGGCATGGAGAGCAACACGTTGCAGCGTGATCCGAAAATCTTCAAGCACGCCGGGTTTGTCGACAAACGACTGCGGGCGCGGAAAGTGTACCATCGTCATCGACTCCGGGGATTGACGTTGCTTGGAAATCACTCCAGGAAGCTGGCAATGTTCCTGCTGACATAGCGCTGGACAATTTCCTTGACGCTGATGCGGACGTGATTGTCCACGAGGAACGAAGCGATAAAGACATCATCAAAAGTGTTCGCGAGCCGGAAGAGCCGTCCAATCATGAAGATGACACCGCTCAAGATTTACCTGTCCCGGCAGCCTCATCGCAGGTACTGGATGCCTTCGACGTTATTAGAAAATTCCTTGGCACGCACGATGACGACGTTGCGATGTCGCTGTTAACAGAGTGCGAGAGTCGCGTGACGCCGCTGCTGGCAGTGAAAAGCAAGCAGGCTAAGCTAACAGATTTCTGGCAATAAAATTATGTTTTGCAGGAGTTATTGCCTTGCAATTTTGGTTAATTTCTCGACAGCGAAATTTCGCGACAACGAAATTTCTCGCGCGTCCTGTCGATTTCGTGGTAGCGGGATTCAACTGTAGTCGTTACTCAACCAGCGGTGATAGTTAGAAAGAATGAAATCGCAGGCAAAGTTTTGGACGGGTTCCAAATCTGAATTTTTTGATACCTATCAGCATTCTTAGCTGATCTCCTAGGAGTTTTACAGACTCTGGTTAATATTCGTGGAGACGAAGGGGACGCTCCAGTCTACCTTTAGCGGCAATAAGCCAGGCTTGATGGTATTGTAAGGTTTGGTTTCATATTATTATGTGCTTTGGCGTCCCAAAACAACTCTAGCTATGAGATACGCAATTGTGGAGGGCTCCAGATAATTTAGGCTACCTGGAGTTTCTTAAAGTGCACTGACATAGCGAGCACGCGGTCCCCTGGCCTTTCGCCTCCATCGAAATGCGACCGCCGCAACCAGGATCGAGCCTGCGCCTTTCGGGCTAGCTGCCGGACACCACAACCACGCAGCCGCTGCAGCGGCTGATGATATTAAAGATACCACTGGTCATATACTCACATTTGAAGGCCATCAGACAACCAGAGTGGCAAAATACAAATATCTTGCGGTATCGGTAAAAGGAGGACATATGTACATAAGAAAGCGAGAACGACTACAAGGGCGAAATGAAGAACACAACGGTAATGAAGCATAAAACATTATGGCCTATAACAAGTATGAAGTATTGAGAGGTATTTCGAAAGAAATTATTCTACCAGAGCATATTTTTAGAAATGCAGTTTTCTGCCTAAGGGCACAACTTTAGTCGAGGCTCGAAATTAACTAGAGAGTTGTTCGAAGATCAGCTCTAGGTGTCCATCGCAAAGCCACAAATGAGGCATCACAGGGAGACATAGCCTGGACATCATTTCAAGAGCGGGAAGCACAGAGTAAAATTTCGGCCGAAAAAACTGGAAACTGCGGAAACTGGACGAAAACACATGGGCAGATAAAGTATATGAGTACTTCTACAGAAAGAGTATTAATTAAATGTGGCTGAAACGGGCAGCGAAACTAACCACTCAGTATCCAGGAAACCAGAACAGGAAAATAAAAAGTTTAAAACGCCAGGTAAAGACGTAAGACAGTGAGCGGTGGGTTAATTCAATGTAAAAAAAAGAGAACTTCGCCTCCATCGAAATTCGACTGCCACGGACGGGATAGAACCCGCGTCTTTCGGGCCAGCAGCCGAGCGCTATAACCACTCAGCCACTGCGGTGGCCCACATGCATATGCGTCACCAACACAGGACTGTTAGCTTTTGCAGCCTCGCAATGCGTCAGCGAAGTAAGCTTGCGGTCACTTCGTGAAACTAGCTCGGAGATCTGAAGGCAGGCTAGCTTTAGCAACTGCCGAGGGATGTGACGCATTAAAAGAAAACAAAACATTTCAATGACATCAGGATATATTTGTTTGGCAATCTGCCAGAACACTATATCGTGAATTTGTTTAATGACGTTTCACCATATTAAAACATTACAATGGCGGATTTCACAACTGCATATATACGTTCAGCTTGTTTGTGCAATACGACTGAGTCTGAGTGCTTTCGACCCTCTTGGGACTAAAGTTAGCTTCGTTTAGGTGTGTTAATTTAGTCTCTGTAAGAAGCGGTACTGACGATTCTATCTAAATGGCCTATACTTTTGTAGTTGCGCTATAACAGTTTCTTGATATAGTTATTTCACACTATCAGGGAAACCGTGCGGCAACTTCTGTGTTATAGCTTATAGGCACACGGGCTAGAACAGCGGTAACCTTGTGCTTATTGCATGGACACGAGAAGCTGGGTACGCGAGACGGGCGACGACCACATCTTGTTAAGAAAGAGAACACGCAACACAACGCTTCAAGACTTTTATTCACGTTCGAAATTTTTCTCTAGGCCCGCGTGCCTTGGTGACCGAATGAATGGATGAACGTCAGGATTCACTGGTAGAAGAGTGCCGCTTTTTCATTAGGAAAGGTCAAGAAGAGCCATCTTTTCTCTTTCATCTTGGGAACAATATATACCACCAGGCGGCGCCTGAGTACCGAGGATTGAAGACTTGGCGTGATCTCTTATCCCGAACATCTGGTCCCGCGTTATCACACCTTTAAGTACGAGCGAAGAAAAAAACTGAGTTTGTTGGAATATCGATGTTCACTGGTTCTCGTCAAAGTCCGCATAAGTTCACCCCCCAAACAATTTCTGGCACGAACCTGATCGTCTGCTCCCGTACAAACTTTGCCCGATTGTCCACTGGGATCAAACCCGGCTGATCGTAGGTGATCGGGAACGACGCGTGTCTGGTTGCTGCACAAAATTTTCCGTTCAGACCAGTGTGAGCTTTCGGCCGACGGCATGCCGGCGCTGCTTTCGCGACAGAGTTTTTTCGGCAGAGGCACCAAATTGTCCTGCTCTCGCTCGAGCCATTTCAAAGGTCGGTGTGTATGCTGGTATAAATTCCTAGAACTCTCACCGCCGAGATCATGCGCAAAGGATGAAGCGGTTGCAGGCTTACCAGTAGATACAGGCCTGGATGTTTCTTACAGTAGTTTGGGTTGTACAGGTGCGTTCAGCCTGACAGTGTTTGCGCTTTGGAACTCTCTCGGGGAGCGTTTCGTGGGGCTGCAAGAATTCTCTTTCATTGACCAATGTTATCCTACGATTGCATTCCGGCAGATGCCCTAATGTTCCCCGGGGGAGGTGAGGAGCGGCCAAACCCGTTCTTGCAGGTCGCCTTCGTTGTGCGCTCGATCACAATTCACTTGCCGCATGATGTGAGACGGCTTTAAATTTTCATCGTCTTTCGAAAAGTCCTGCAGAGTCTCACCGGTAGCAGTGGCGTCCCCTGGTCCTTTTTTTCCGGCTTGTTGTTTGTGCTCTCAGCCTGTTTTCCTCGTAAGGGATCAGCCGGCGGTGCGCACGAAGCTCTTTATGATACTCCTCATCCTCGATGGAAAACTGCTCACCAGTAGCAGTGGCATTCTCTGGTCATGCGTTCTAGTTACTTAGTGGCGGGCTGAGCCCAAGTTTTTCGCCCAAAGTCAGCCAGCGGTGCGCCCAGGGTCGTTGATTCTGCTCATCCTGGACAGAAAACTGCTCACCAGTAGGCGTGGAATGCTTTGGTCCTGCATTCCGGTTGCTTAAAATTGGACTCAGCCCAAGTCTTTGTCTAGGATTAGCCAGCGATTAGCCAGGGGATGTTGATTCTTCACATCCTGGACGAAAATCTCCTCACCAGTAGCAGTAGCATTCTCTGGGTCCTGCATTTTGTTTCTTTAATGGTGCGCTCAGCCCAAGTTCTTCGTCCGGGTTGAGCCAGCGGTGCGCCCGGGGATGTTGATTATACTCCACATCCTGGACTGAAGGTTGCATGGCGCCATTCCGGTCTTTTGCTTCTTGTCCGGAGCGCTGAGCGGTGGCCCTTGCAGCTGTCGCCTGTGCAGGCTCGTGGGATACGATAATGATGATGATGATGGCATCGGGCTGAAGGACACATACCCACGGCGTGGGATTGGCCAGAGTGCCTTGCTGATTCAAACGCACACATGGGTACTGAATGGAGTAATTGGATAATTTCGTTACGTAGACACGAATTTGTATTAAAAATGTGATAAAAAACAGAAATAAAAAGCCGTGACTTTACATTCTAGCAGAGTAACCTACCTGATGCAATTATATATCCGTGAATAAAATCGCACACTGGTTTCAAGGCGCATTACTTGGCGCTTGCCTCAACGGAGAGGGGAATCGGAATAAAGAGAGGTAGCCGCAGTCGAGCGAGATGTTCTCCAAATATGTTCTACGGAGAGAACCGAATCGCCGGCAAAAAAGGAAAAAGTGATCTATTGACTTTATTTCGCCACAAGACTCACAGAGGTGTGTCAGAGATAAACCTGATCGGCATGAATAGAGATTTAGCCGCGGTAATCTGCAGCGCAGGAGCGTCATGGACAGTTCACATTTCCTTGAAATGCACATCCGCATACTTCATTGAAATGCCAGGTGTTGAAAATCCGCTAAAACAAGGAGAAGATCATGGCTCAAGTAGTGGCTCACAGTGCGCCCGGGGATGTTGACTTTCCACCTCCTGGATGGAATAGTCCTCACCGGTAGCAGTGGTATCCGTTGGTCGTGCATTCGGGTTGCTTAATATTGGGGTCAGCCCAAGTTGTTCCTCCGGGGTAAGCGAGCGGTGCGCCAGGGGATGTTGACTCTCCACATCCTGGATGGAATACTGTTCACCAGCAGCAGTGGCATTTGTTGGTCGTGCATTCGGGTTGCTAAATATTGCGCTAAGCCCAAGTTCTTCTTTCAGGGTAAGCGATAGGTGCGCCCGGGGACGTTGACTCTCCACCTCCTGGATGAAATACTGCTCATCAGTAGCAGTGGCATTCGTTGGTCGTGCATTCGGGTTGCTTAATATTGGGCTCAGCCCAAGTTCTTCTTTCAGGGTCAGCGATAGGTGTGCCCGGGGACGTTGACTCTCCACATCCTTGATGGAATATTGCTCACCAGTAGCAGTGGCATTCGTTCGATCGTGCATTCGGGGGGCTTAATATTGCGCTCAGCCCAAGTTCTTCTTTCAGGGTCAGCAATAGGTGCGAAAGGGGATGTTGACTCTCCACATCCTGGATGGAATACTGCTCACCAGTAGCTGTGGCATTCGTTCGTAGTGCATTCGGGTTGCTTAATATTGCGCTCAGCCCAAGTTCTTCTTTCAGGGTCAGCGATAGGTGCGCCAGGGGATGTTGACTCTCCACATCCTGGATGGAATACTGCTCACCAGTAGCAGTGGCATTCGTTCGTCGTGCATTCGGGTTGCTTATATTGCGCTCAGCCCAAGTTCTTCTTTCAGGGTCAGCGATAGGTGCGCCATGGGATGTTGACTCTCCACATCCTGAATGGAATACTGCTCACCAGTAGCAGTGGCATTCGTTCGTCGTGCATTCTGGTTGCTTAATATTGAGCTCAGCCCAAGTTCTTCTTTCAGGGTCAGCGATAGGTGCGCCAGGGGATGTTGACTCTCCACATCCTGGATGGAATACTGCTCACCAGTTGCAGTGGCGTTCGTTCGTCGTGCATTCGGGTTGCTTAATATTGCGCTCAGCCCAAGTTCTTTTTTCAGGGTCAGCAATAGGTGCGGCAGGGGATGTTGACTCTCCACATCCTGGATGGAATACTGCTCACCAATAGCAGTGGCATTCGTTCGTCGTGCATTCGGGTTGCTTAACATTGAACTCAGCCCAAGGTCTTCCTCCAGGGTCAGCGAGCGTTGCGCCCGGAGATGTTCAGTCTACATCCTGGATGAAATACTGCTCACCAGTAGCAGTGGCATTTGTTGGCCGTGTATTCGGGTTGCTTAATATTGAGCTCAGCCGAAGTTCTTCCTCCAGGGTCAGCGAGTGGTGCGCCCGGGGACGTTGACTCTCAACATCCTGGATGTAATACTGCTTACCAGTAGCAGTGGCATTCTTTGGTCGTGCATTCGGGTTGCTTAATTTTGGGCTTCGCCCAAGTTCTTCATCCAGGGTCAGCGAGCGGTGCGCCGGGAGATGTTGACTCTCCACATCCTGTATAGAGAACTGCTCACCAGTAGCAGAGGAATTCATTGGTCGTGCATTCGGGTTGTTTTATATTGGGCTCAGCCCAAGTTCTTCCCCCAGGGTCAGCGAGCGGTGCGCCCAGGGATGTTGACCCTCCACATCCTGGATGGAACACTGCTCACCAGTAGCAGCGGCATTCGTTGGTCGTACATTTTGTGTTCTGTCGTGGACGAGGAAAGACACGAACGCAGCGAAGCCAGGGCAGGAACGAAAAGTGACTTCCTTCAAAGATGCCTCTGCTTTTATAGCGCTTATCAGGACGGCCTACTTCATGAGCATGTGCATGCACTGGTTACCGGTATCACATTCTTCCCTTCTCAGTGAAACCAAAATCATTTTCTATCTGCTGCTCCTTTGTAGTCTTCTGTCGTGCTACTCTCAGGAGGGTTTCGAACACGGGTGCTTCGTGGCAGTAATGCTGCTGACTAGTTGCATGTAGGTTCCACCTCAGCTATTGAGTTGGACCCAGTCTTGTTAAGCTCTGGATTCCCTCCTCCTGCAACAGTTAGTCGGTCTTGTGGTAGTCTTGGTTGCTGGGCCTGAGGGTTCTTCTCGTCCTCAGACTCCCTTGGCTTTGATGGGGTTACCTGCGTTGACCTCTTGAAGAAGGTTGGCTTTGCACTTCGCTTCCCCCCCCCCACGGCCACCTGGAAAAAACCTCTTGAGAAAATGATTCTTGAGAAAGACCTCATAAATCTTCTGAGCCTCCTAGACCGATCTTTTTATTCCCTTGATAGGTTAGAGACTTCCCGTTGTTTGTGGCTTGAGTCCACACGGTTTGTCTTGGCCGCAGGTGATCAACATGAGTGAACTGTAGGCGACCTTCTACCCTAATCATGTATGTGACTAGGCTGACTACTTGTTCAACAGTACCTTCCTGCCATGATACCCGCTCATCACGTGTGGTCTTCACGTAGACTTCATCCCCCACGGAAAAGGATTCTGCTGAGCCTCTTTCTTCGTTACGTTGTTCCGCGTCTCGTGTCAAACGCTCCGTCATGCACCCTGCAAGTCTCGTGCCAAACGCTCCATCATGTTCCCTGCAAATCTTGGTGTCAGAAGAGAATGTAATTCGGGGCAGACGCTTGAGAAAAACTTCAGCAGGCGTCCGCGAAGTCATCGAGTGCGGGGTGTTTATGTAGAAAAAAAAGAATTTTGTTCAGGCGTTCTTGTATTGTACTCTTTACTCTAGCATTTTCATCGCTCAGAACCTGTTTTAGGAGAGCTTCCTTTGTCGTCCTCACCAGTCTCTCTGCGGCTCCATTCGAAGCGGCGCATAATACGGAGGTGTCCTTGTGTGTTTGATACTTCTGTGCCTCATGAACTCTCCAAATTCATCCGAAGTGAATTGTGGGCCGTTGTTGGTAACAATTTCTTCGGGGTAGCCGTAGGCTGCGAACAGTGTGTCCAGTTTTCCTAGGGTTCTAGCGCTTGTCGTAGTTGTCATGACGAACACTTCAATCCACTTAGAATACGCGTCGACTGGAACTAGTAGATTTACACCGTCCTTTACACCGTAGTCTGCGTGAACCCTTTCCCAAACCTTTGTGGGATACCTCCGGGGTTGCAGAGGCCCTGACGGCTTTGCAGGACGGGTGCTTTGAGAAATTGGGCAATTTCGAACAGTTTCTTCCACGTTTTTGTCGAGGGAAGGCCGCCAGACGTAAGACCGTGCAAGCATCTTCATACGAGTAATTCCCGGGTGTGCTTTGTATAGCAACGAGAGCACATGTGCCTGCCAGGTTTGCGGCACGATTACCCTGTTGCCCCAAGTCAAGCATCCTTCTTCTGCAGACAGTTCATCTTTGCGTACGAAAAACGGTCGCAGTTCTTCAGGGCAATGCTCTGGCCATCCCAACAGAACGTAGTTTAAAATGCGCTTTAGAAGTGAGTCTTGTTTTGTTTACCGAGCGACTTCTTTAGCTGTTAGCGGAGTTGCGTCGAAAACAGCCAAGCACTCCGGCTCGTCGTTGTCCGAAGCTGTCGTCAGCGTGCGTCAGCGACTTCCATTTTCTTCCCGCTCCGAAACTTGAGATCATAGTGATAGGCTGTTAACGTTAGTGTCCATCTCTGCATCCGTGCAGCGGCTAAAGTTGGCAACTGCTTATCACACCCGAGAAGTCCGATAAGCGGCTGGCGGTCGGTGTATAGGCTGAACTTGCGTCCATCCAGGTAGCGATGGAACCGCCGCAATCCGAATATCAGCGCGAGTGCTTCTTTTTCCCCTTGGGCGTAATTCCGCTCGCTGCTTGTTAAAGTACAGGCGCGGCCCGAATAATACAGAGCGCAGGAGCGGTTTAGGAGAGCGAGTTGACGGGCTAGTTGGTATTGCATGGTGTAGGAACAGCGCTAAGAACAGGACAGAAGTCAAACATGGAAGCACAGGGACGGGCGCTGACTATCAACTGAATCTTTATTTCGGAGCACAAGCATATATAAGGTGGCAGCAAGGGGGTACAATCCGGTATGCGCGGTCAAATGGAAACAGTGAGTAGTCACGTCAAATAATGAATTTAGACATCTGAGGCTGAGAAAGATGGAAGGGAAGAGGCGATATAACAAAAAAAACGATAAAAAACTGCACAGTGTAGAGGGCCGTAACGCGAACTAAGAAAAAATAGATGAAGGATTAAACAGGATGCGAAAGTATGGCGAAAAAAAATGGGTTTATAAAAGTTTAAAACTCGTGGAAACGATAGTGAAAGAATAAAAACATTAAAAACAATAAAAATTGCTGTGTGCGGCTAAAAACATGTAAAGAGAGCGTTCAATATTTCTCAAGTTTAACAGGGGCAAAAGGTTAAAAAGACTAAAAAGTTTTTGAGGGCAATCAACGAAAAACGCCAAAAACCAAAGCACCATGAACCCCAAAGAACAGGAGAGAGGGGAAAAAATGTCTGCTAGAACACAAATACCCTGAGTTAAGTCACCTCTCAAAAGGTATGCCCAGCTGCCTTTAAGAACATCAATTCTTTCTCAGAAACGCAGATGGACGGAGTGCTCACACAGCAGTCCTTGGCACGCCGGATTTCGATGGCTTCGATTATTTCTCTAGATAAGCGATCCCGTACTTTGCCAATGATCGCGCACCCGTCGTATACAGGGGTGCAGGTGTCGTTATTACACTTTTTGCAATGTTTTGCAAGGTTCCCGGTGATAGCTACCCTGCTCATATTATTGTGGTGTTCTTGTAGCCTGGTGTTTATACATCTCCCCGTTTGGCCTATGTATTTCTTTCCACAAGACAGGGGAACTGAATATACAACACCTGTGGCGCATGAAACGTGGGGATTGCCATGCGTCTGCCCACAACCACGAGGAACTCTACTACTGTTAACTCTCTTGCAGGGTGAGGAGAGCTTATGGGGTACCGAAAACACCACTTCCGCGCCTGCACGTTTGCCAACTTTTTCAGGCTATGGCTGACGTTGTGCAGGTAGGGTATAACGACAAATTTTTTGCGGTCGTTTCCATTGGGTGCTGGTGGACGTTGTTCCCGTCGTTTCTTATTGAGGCATTCTGCTACTGCTATAATGGGCATCAAGGGGTAGCACGCAGCATGGAGGCGCCCTATCTGTTTATGATGACTTTCTTGAAGCAGATGGTCACAAGATTTTTGAACGGCCTCCTTAGCGAGCTGTTTCTTGCCCACTATGACAGGTTACTGCACAGCAGAATTCCCGGCACGAGCGTAGTAAAAGTCTTTAGATTTGTAGATGAGTACCTCGTACTTTTAAAATGCGCGAAGAAGCTTTCGAAACTGCGGTTCCCGATGTGCTATCTCTGTATTGCCAGTGTTTGCATCCCCTTTCACTGACATCCGAACTTCCGGAAAGTAACTCAATGAGATTTCTTGACCTACGGCTACATTTTTCCGCCACACATACCTGCTGGGCCTACGAGCCGCGAGGTAAAAAGCCACTTCTTTCATTTGCGTCTGCCCATACCAAAGTTAGTAAAGCGAGGCATCATCAGCCTGTGCCTCGGTAACGCCCTTCAGAAATCCTCTGACCATCTGCTTCAAGAAAGTCTTCATAAACAGATAGGGCGCCTCCATGCTGCGTGCTACCCCTTGCAGCTCATTATAGCAGTAGCAGAATGCCTCAATAAGAAACGACCGGAACAACGTCCACCAGCACCCAATGGAAACGACCGGAAAAAATTTGTCGTTGTACCCTACCTGCACAACGTCAGCCATAGCCTGAAAAAATTTGGCAAACGTGCAGGCGCGGACGTGGTGTTTTCGGCACCACATAAGCTCTCCTCACTCTGCAAGAGAGTTAACAGTAGTAGAGTTCCTCGTGGCTGTGGGCAGACGTATGGCAATCCCCACGTTTCATGCGCCACAGGTGTTGTATATTCAGTTCCCCTGTCCTGGGGAAAGAAATACATAGGCCAAACGGGGAGATGCATAAACACCAGGCTACAAGAACACCACAATAATATGAGCAGGGTAGCTATAACCGGGAACCTTGCAAAACATTGCAAAAAGTGTAATAACGACACCTGCACCCCTGTATACGACGGGTGCGCGATCATTGGCAAAGGACGGGATCGCTTATCTAGAGAAATAATCGAAGCCATCGAAATCCGGCGTGCCAAGGACTGCTGTGTGAGCACTCCGTCCATCTGCGTCTCTGA
Source organism: Amblyomma americanum (assembly GCF_052857255.1). Taxonomy (NCBI): domain Eukaryota; kingdom Metazoa; phylum Arthropoda; class Arachnida; order Ixodida; family Ixodidae; genus Amblyomma; species Amblyomma americanum. Next base: position 261,384,332 of record NC_135497.1, read on the forward strand.
GAAAGAATTGATGTTCTTAAAGGCAGCTGGGCATACCTTTTGAGAGGTGACTTAACTCAGGGTATTTTTGTTCTAGCAGACATTTTTTCCCCTCTCTCTTGTTCTTTGGGGTTCATGGTGCTTTGGTTTTTGGCGTTTTTCGTTGACTGCCTTCAAAAAACTTTTTAGTCTTTTTAACTTTTGGCCCCTGTTAAACTTGAGAAATGTTGAACGCCCTCTTTACATGTTTTTAGCCGCACACAGCAATTTTTATTGTTTTTAATGTTTTTATTCTTTCACTATCGTTTTCACGAGTTTTAAACTTTTATAAACCCATTTTTTTTCGCCATACTTTCGCATCCTGTTTAATCCTTCATCTATTTTTTCTTAGTTCGCGTCACGGCCCTCTACACTCTGCAGTTTTTTATCGGTTTTAGTCTGCTATATCGCCTCTTCCCTTCCGTCCTTCTCAGCCTCAGATGTCTAAATTCATTATTTGACGTGACTATTCACTGTTTCCATGTGACCGCGCAGACCTGATTGTACCCCCTTGCTGCCACCTTATATATGTTTGTGCTCCGAAATAAAGATTCAGTTGATAGTCAGCGCCCATCCCTGTGCTTCCATTTTTGACTTCTGTCCTGTTCTTAGCGCTGTTCCCGCACCTACACCCAACAGGAACGGTCGCAGATCTGCGGAGAACTGCTTATGCGCGCTACTTAGCATGATCGTCGGGAACTATTCATGTCGGCACGCCCAGAGAGGCGCCGGGGCACGGACCCACTTCTTAGCCGAAGGCCTATCGTCATCACTGTTTAAGATATAGTCTACATGCCTGCAGCAAAGGAAAGGCTGCGCGCTTCGTAGCGAAGCACAGCTTGGCGCTCGGCGCGCGACATCGACAATAAACTCAACCCGATTGGAGGAAGGCATCACCTGGCGGAATTGATCGGAAAAGCTCAGCATCTTTGGAGCAAAGATAACGCCAGGGTTGAAGTAAAGAGTGGGGCTCGCTGGCGGCTACTCTCGCTGCGCGCGCGGACGGCCTAGTGTTTCTTTCTGTCGTTGATAGATGCCGCTTAGATGTAGTTTCTCCTAGGGTGCCAGCGCTGCGCATCGAGGCACCCTAGTTTCTCCTTGATGCGTCGCCTGTCGCGTGCTCCGTATTGTTATGGCCGCTCCTGTACGTACGTACCCCTCGCCACATAAACAGCAGACGCGGAATCGAGGAAACGGGTGGAAATCGCTCGGAACTAACCCCTAGCGCTTCTCAGCCTGCCCAGCTAACAGCAAAGCCGTATAGGGAAATGTAGTGAGGGTCAATCCCCTCAGAGGGGAAAAAATAGTTCCCTCCACGGCGCTATTCTCTCCTTCCTGAAGCCATTGCCTCAAGACGGGATTGAGGTGTCCTCTGAGAGTAAGCCAGTTGCTGCGCCTTTCTTTTAATCAGAATTATTTTATTGTGGCTTAGCATACACAAGCAAGGTGGGACGCTGTTTGAAAACTCACGGCTGTATTTTCGTTTTGTTGTTATTTTTGAGATGCGTTCATAAAGAAGGTCAATTAAAAGCTATACACAGTTTAAATAAGTTGATGATACCTGAGAGTAGCTTACTCATCTTACACAACTATGGAGATGAATTTAGGCAGAACTTAAGAACCGTAATGAGTCAATCAAAAGTTGTTCACAAGGAAGGCCTTTAGTGCGCTGAGATTTAACGAGACGAATCTGGCAAATAGCGGTGGAAATATGCGTGAGAACGCATCATACGTTCGAGAAGTAGGAAACGTTATTGTAACAAGCAAATTCGGTGCACGCGCAGTCGGCGACATCGCGAGAGTTGTGCAGATCGAATAGCAGCCTTGCCTGCACTGGGGCCTCACGATACCCAATTAACGCTTTAGAGTTTGCTACCTGGTTCAGTCAGTCATGCTGGGTGCCTTTGGTACATTTGTCACATTGTAAAAGCCGCCCCTCCGTGTCATATCACGTGTGCAGACAACATATTTATTTTTTTTTTGGTCCGGCGTAACCGAGTTTATGGCTCGTGCTGTTGATAGACAGCAACGGGAGATGGGCGCCCGAATTTCAGCTTCGTTTGTTCGTTGTTACCTTTAAAGGAAGAGGTGCCGTAGTGGAGGACTGTGGTTAATTTCGAGCACCTGAGGCTCTTTAACGTGCACTGATATCGCACAGCACACGGGCACCTTTTGCGTTTCACCTCCATCGAAGTGCAGCCTCGCGGTCGTGTTCGAACACGGGTACTCCGGCTCAGTAGACGAGCGCCTTAACCACTGCAATCAAAGCAGGTTTTTGCAGTTGGACACCAACGCCATGCACATGAAACCGAGGTTGAAGTGCCCACTGACACAGGGGGCCTGTTGTGCTTTTTTTCCTTTCGTGAAAATCCACGGCCCCTACAACGTTGTCAACGCCTATGAATCCAATGAAAGCCAGCGGCTACTGACTTTTGTTTAATAGATTGAAGAAAGGAAATGGTGCCGTAACACTCTCATCTTGGTACACACCCGAACCGCGTCGTAAGGGAAGGGACAAAGAAGAGAGGGAAAGAAGACAGGAGAAAGAGGAAATTGAAAAAAAAAATGCTGGTGTTTTAGCTCTAGTTAACCCTGGTCGAAAGAAAAAAACTGCATCTCCCTGGCTACGTTTCTGGTCGAGCGACTGGCGGTTTCCATAGATAGCCATACTGACACGCACACACACTAGTAGGACGTTTTTCAATTTGTTAAACGTCTTGCTTTCTTCGAAACGGAATTAAAAGCGCTCACACAAGAGAGCATACATTTAATATAGCTTCGGTGATATTTACAACTGTATTATTGCTCGTTGTACGCGGAAATATTAAACCAAATCCGGTTATAAACGACGCGCAAACCCTGCGGATAATTTCAGAAAGCCGAATTGAAACATAAATTGGTGTTTTGGGAAAGAAAATAGCGTAATGTGAGACAGGGCTCATTTCCTTTTCTTGAAACGCTTTCACTATTCTTCAATTACGGCGCGGTTCGGGTGTCCACCGAGATATGTGAGACAGGCGTCATTTCCTTCCCTTAAAACCAATTTTCATTTCGTTTTCCTTCCCTTACCATCCGCGGACGCTCAGTGGTTAGGGCGCTTGGCTACAGATCGCGAGTACCTGGATTCGAACCCGACCGCGTCGCCCGCGTTTCGGTGGAGGCGAAACGCTAAAGGCGCCCGTGTGCTAAGCGATGTCAGTGCACGTTAAAGATGCCCAGATAGTCGCAATTATTTACCTGCCGCTGTGTCTCAGTAATTAGGGCCCTCGGCTACTGATCCGGAGTACCTGGGCTCGAACCCGACAGCAGAGGCCGCGTTTCGATGGAGGCGAAACGCTAAGGCGCCCGTGTGCTCTGCGATGTCAGTGCACGTTAAAGATGCCCAGGTGGTAAAAATTATTCGGGAGTCCTCCAATACGGCACCTTTTTCTTCTCTTATTGCCTCATTTATCTCTTCCCTTACGGCGCGGCTCAGATGTACAGGCACGGCCATAATAATACGGAGCACGCGACAGGCGACGCATCAAGGAGAAACTACATCTAAGCGGCACCTATCAACGACAGAAACACTTGGCTCTCCGCGCGCAGCGAGAGTAGCCGCCACCGAGCCCCACTCTTTGCTTCAACCCTGGCGTTAACTTTGCACGAAAGATGCTGAGCTGTTCCGAGCAATTCCGCCAGGTGATGCCTTCCTCCATGCGTGCTGAGTTTATCGTCGATGTCGCGCGTCGAGCGCCAAGCTGTGCTTCGCTATGAAGCCCGTAGCCTTTCCTTTACTGTAGGCACGCAGACTATACGTTAAGCAGTGATGCCGATAGGCCTGCGGCAAACAAGTGGGTCCGTGCCCCAGCGCCTCTCTGCGCGTGCCAACACGCATAGTTACCGACGCTCATGCTAGGTGGCGCGCATAAGCAGTTCTCCGTAGAGAGCCTACATGTTGTGCGCCTCCGCCTTCTTTTAGGGTGGTGACAGCAGGGTCCAAGGTTGCCTAACGGCGGGTGTGGCGGCTGCCAAACTTGACGGGCCGCCATCTTGGTCCCCAGCGTATGCCCTCCCTGTTTTGAGAAGCGCCCTGCTTGCTTGGAGAAGCGCCCTAATTGCTTGAGGAATATTGACAAAGCAGCTTTTCAAGAGCGTCCTCCTGCTGAACACGATCGAGATTGCAGGATCGATCGTTTACTGCAGCATTCACGTCTTTGGTAAAGGCTGTTCGTAGAAGCGTGCGAGTACGCGTTTCGCATATCCGTTGTCATCTCGTTTCTCATATTCAGAATGTTGCTAAGGCGTAGTTAACTTTTCCCAGGTGAAATCGTGCGACAGACAGGAAAGCATCTGAGCATTAGCTACTAATGTGGAAGCACTCTTATGCCGCTTCCTTTTGCCAGAATTACATTTCCTTGGTGGCACTGAAGTAACGCATCTGGCTTTTATCACGCTTTTCTTCGATGTAATTTTTAATCCAGAAAACGACTTTCTTTTTTGTTAATCGCGTGAAGGCGCTGGATTAAATAGACCATAATGATTTCGTTATTTTCATTTTTCGGTTTTCTTACTTTATGTATATGTAAATTGTTCCTAAGAGATTGTAAAACTACCAGTATTCTACATTTACGCTGTTATAACAATTAAATGTGTAACATCGCCAATTACGCATTAATGTGCAGATACAAGGTTTTAAGGAGAGATTTTCGTAGGGTAAATCGCAAACAATGCTCACACATTGCCGGAGCATTAAGAAAAATGCTGCACGCAAACTAGGCCACTATTGCACTACCCTCCGAGTCAATTCCCTGAAGCATCGTACAGAAACTGGCGAACTGAACGTGCCAAATGTATCGATTTAATGCGTAGCCATGCATTTATTGAGAAATATTATAGAAGTTGCTGTTGCGACACACAATAGCACATTTATGACAACTGCCGAGTCGGCATAGCGTCAAGCGCCCTTTTATTTATATGTATTTGGCTGCTGACACAACATCATGGCTGTACTCGGGAGTGTCGTTTGTGTCGCTTGATACATTGTTGGAAGGCAGATTTGGTGGAGAGGCGGCTGATGACTCACGATGACAACTCAACTCATCAGTGTCGTCTGCACCATTCGCTGCCTTGTCTAGAGGTTTCTCGGACTGTGCATTGTGGTCAGGAATCTTTCCGTCGTCAGGATGTAGAGGAAGCTGTGGAATGTCTCCAGGTGTGCAAACACGTTTGGCGCGAGACGAATTTGCAGGTCTCGAAGCACAAGTGCGCTTCCTTGGGGACTTCCGGTGTTTTGGAGCGGCTGAAAAAAAATTAAGGACGCAAACATCACTACAATGAAATGTTTGCCTTTGCTTTCTTATTTAGATACCCATTTTTACTTTCAGACTAACAATTAGAAGAAAAATGTTAGCATTTTTCTTAAATGAAACGCACCACCCAAAGAATTTTATGCACCGTTTCGAGTGCTTCGAGTAAAAAAATAAAATAACGACAGGATACCTCTGTGCATTGGGCTAATGAGTTCAGATGTTTTTTTTTCTTTTTGCAAACATAAATTACATTTAGGAATGTCGAAGCGAAATGGAACTTTTTTCTCTTCGAAAATAGATTTTACATATGTGCTTACCACGATAGGGAAAAAGAGTTGGGACAGCACCCGGCCTCAGCTTTTTCAATCCATCTAGCCTGTTCTGCTCAAAACTTCCATCTTCAAAATGTGCCTAGAATAAGAAAAGACAATTTTAACAAAGTTATTTGAAAACACAATGTAGAGGGCTCCACAAGCGATCTGTGGATGCGCGCGGGCTCAGTACGAGCGCCGTACATTACCATGAAATACACGTGAGTGCATAATTATGTCCTGGTTGAACGAAACATATTTCATCCAAATCACTTGGTTGTTCGTGCCTAAACCACCATACGCGACCTTATCATTAAATCACCACAATGGGCCTTTACGGCCAGACTTGTTTGAGCTACGTTTGACAAGTTTCGCAGTGCACGACTTCGCTTTTATCTTTTGCAATCAAACCGGTCAATTACTTTTAATAACACGGTATAAAGAAGGATCAATCATAAATTCCACCTCCGTGCGGAATTTCAGCACGAACAACACAGCGATTTATTTTTTTCGTAGATACAATAAATATACCCAATAAATATGCAGCACACTGCGTACACAGCCGATAGCCGAACGTAGCTGAACGATGCGTAAAACTGAACTGCGGGGCATTCCAAGATTGCAATGCGACTGCCGAGTTAGAACATGTTCTACAACCAGGCTTAATTATGAACATTTACGTTTCGTACCTTCTTAATTCGGGGTAATTGAACGCATAGCCTCCACTTGCGCGCACGCTCGGCTACGGGCGGCCGTCGCCGGCAGCTATCAGTTGATAGCTGCCTGGGACGGCCGTCCGCGCTCACAAAAAACACACAAGTATAGAGCCCTTCAAAAATGTAGAATATGGCAATAAGTACGCGCGCAAATACATGGTGAAGCGAGGTATAATACTCACAGCGCAAACACGAGAAGCAGCAGTGGGCTCCCAGCCGTCCCTTTACACTTGCACAAGCCAGCGCTTTCGTCGGTTCGGGCTAGCCGGGAAACGATACATTCGTGTGCCCTTCCTGCAGTGGTTCCTGCATTGCGGAACGCAACACCCGGGCATTTTCGGTGTTCACACAACTCTGAACGTGCTCGCAGTGCTAGCATCATTAAAGACTTCCCGTCGAGAGCGAAAATCACAGCCACTCTGCAGCAGCAAGACGACAGCCTTATGCGCACGGCGACGGCATGCCGACTGGGGACCAAAATGGCGCGGCAACGTCTGCTGGCAACACTGGTCAACGGCGGGCGGCGGCACGATCCAGGTCAAAAGGCGACACCACCCTAAAAGAAGGCGGAGGCGCACAACATGTAGGCTCTCTAGTTCTCCGCAAATCTGCGACCGTACCTGTGCTCCGTATTAATCTGGCCGCGCCTGTATGTGAAGCGAATGCGATGAGTCGTTCAGTTCCGTCCGGCATTTCATGGAAAATTAAAATCACAGTTCCCAAGCCGTAAACGGAAGAATCGCAACTCAGTTCCGAATGGCTTTGTGACGTCATAGAACGCTAGTACTTCACTGTTCAAAATCATTTCTTTAGTTGCTTCAAATGCCTTCTTGCATTGTTGCGTCCATTTCCACTTGTGGTCTTTTTGAAGAATCTGTTAGAGAGTGCTACCACAGTTGCCAAAATCTGCAAGAACTTGCCATAGAAGTTTAGAAGGCCCAAGTAGGCCCTCAGTTCTGTGGTTTTGCTGGGCACTGGTGCGTCTCGTACCGCTTTGATCTTTTCAGGGGTGGGATAGATCCCTTCGGCCGAAACCTTGTGCCCTAGGTAGACAACTGAATCGCGGGAAAAACTTGCATTTTGTCTCTTTCAGCGTTATGTTGTGATCGCTGAGTCTTTTGAGAACTTTGGTGGCAGTTCTGTAGGAATCTTCTATACTTCTGCCTGCGATGATGACGTTGTCTATATAGCACCCGACGTTAGGAATTCCTTCCAGTACTTGGTCCATCATGGCCTGAATTAAGGTCGGTGCGCTCCCAATTCCAAACGGAAGTGTTTGGAATTCGTACAATCCCTGATGTGTATTTATCGTGAGAAGAGGCTTGGATTCTTCACTGAGAGGCACTTGCTGGTACGCCGAGGATACGTCCAGAGCACAAAATACCTTACCACCGGCTAGCATTGAATATAGATCCTCAGGAAGTGGCGGTAGGTAGCAATCAGTCTTGAGTACTTGATTAATTGTTACCTTGTAGTCTCCACAAATTCTGATTCCGCCACCACGCTTCGGAGCCGGTACAATGGGAGTAGCCCACTTGCTTGTAGCTACTCTTCTTATGATGCCATGGGTTTCCAGCTTTCGAAGTTCTTCGCTGACTTCCTCTTTAGTAGCGAAAGACATAGATCTGGCTTTGCAGAACACAGGCATACAATTGGGGTCTATGGCTATTTTGGCTTCGAAGTTGCGAACCACTCCCGGTGCTGAACGGAAGACTTCCGGAAATTTTTCCCATAGAGAATTCACATCAGTGTTTTCTGTGATGGCATTGACGCTTTTCCAGTCAAGCTTCAACTTTTCAAGCCAATCCCGGCCTAGAAGTGTAGGCATAGCCTTGCCCTGCTCCTCTACTACATGCAGTGGATGCTTAGTTTTGCAGCCGTTATGCTCAATGGTTACGGCTGCCTTTCCTTTCAGCTTTACAGGCTCTTCTGTATGTTTTCAAAAGTGCATTTGTTGGCTTGCATTTAGTCTTCGAAAAACGCTGCATGAACACACTCTCAGGCATCAATGTGACAGCTACGCCCGTATCCAAAAGCATAGCAATGGGCTTTCCTTCAATCTGCATCAAAACGTTGTAGCCTTGCTTTCGATCTCCCGTGGATAGCACGACGTAATGCGTCTGTGAATCATCCGATTCTTCGTTTGTCGGTTCCGCGTAGTTCACTTGACGGGTTTTCTTTCCTCGACACATCGACGATAGATGCGCAGTCTTCGTGCTTGCGCGACACTTTGCGTTTCGGTACCAGCACTTGTCTGAATCATGCCCTTTCCCGCAGCGATAACAGGCGGTGTTATTTTTTGCCATTCCTCTTTTAGTTCCCGACTGTCTGGATTTTACAGGCATATTTTTAGCGCAAAGGACGGGACGAGATACAGACAAGACGAGCACGGGCGCTTCATTCATTTCATTTCCGCCTTTCCTCGGACCACATTCACGTCGGTCAAGCGTTCTGCTTGGGAATGTAACTGCTTAGTTTGCCTCGCAGCAAGTTCTTTTTCGAGCGCAATCTTACACGCTTTTTCAAAGTTTAAGTCGTCCGTTGCGAACACTACCCTTTGCGTCTCCTGGTCGCGCAATCGTGCTACAAGACGATCCCTCAAGACATCGTTCAGAAACGCCTTGAACTCGCAATTACGCGCCAGATGTTTAAGTCCCGTCATGAAGTCATTGACGCATTCCCCTTTCTGCTGCTCGCGCTTGTTGGATTTGTAACGCTCGGTGATTACGGAATACTGGGGACTGAAGTGGTGTTCTAGTGCCTTCTGTATTTCAGCGAAAGTCTTGTCAGTAGGACTGTTGGGAACTAAAATTTTCTGCAGCTCCTCATACACAGTACTGCCTACTACGTTCAAGAGCAATCTCAACTTCTTCACGTCCGGAACTTCGTTAAGGGCCACAAAATTTTCAAACCTCTCGAAATACGAATTGACGTTGTCGCTTCCGAAAAGTTGCGAAACGCCTGGTATTGCCATATTGAAATGCTTGCCTTCTGATAGTGGCCACGGTCGTCGGTTCCGTTGCAGACGCCGTGCCGGTGCTTGCTTCAGAATCGTAGCATCATCCCATCCTCGTCGCCAGTTTTTCTGTCGTGGCCGAGGAAAGACACGAACGCAGCGAAACCAGGGCAGGAACGAAAAGTGACTTTATTCAAAGGTGCCTCTGCTTTTATAGCACTTATCAGGACGGCCTACGGCAAGACCATGTGCTTGCACTGATAACCGATATCACATTCGGGTTGCTTAATATTGGGCTCAGCCCAAGTTATTCCTCCAGGGCCAGCGAGCAGTGCCCCCGGGGATGTTGTCTACCCACATCCTGGATGGAATACTGCTCACCAGTAGCAGTGGCATTCGTTGGTCGTGCATTCGGGTTGCTTAATATTGGGCTCAGCCCAAGTTCTTCCTCCAGGGTCAGCGAGCGGTGCGCCCGGGGATGTTGTCTATCCACATCCTGGATTGAATACTGCTCACCAGTAGCAGTGGCATTCGTTGGTCGTGCATTCGGGTTGCTTAATATTGGGCTCAGCCCAAGTTCTTCCTCCGGGGTCAGCGAGCGGTGCCCCCGGGGATGTTGTCTATCCACATCCTGGATGGAATACTGCTCACCAGTAGCAGTGGCATTCGTTGGTCGTGCATTCGGGTTGCTTAATATTGGGCTCAGCCCAAGTTCTTCCTCCGGGGTCAGCGAGCGGTGCCCCCGGGGATGTTGTCTATCCACATCCTGGATGGAATACTGCTCACCAGTAGCAGTGGCATTCGTTGGTCGTGCATTCGGGTTGCTTAATATTGGGCTCAGCCCAAGTTCTTCCTCTAGGGTCAGCGAGCGGTGCGCCCGGGGATGTTGTCTATCCACATCCTGGATTGAATACTGCTCACCAGTAGCAGTGGCATTCGTTGGTCGTGCATTCGGGTTGCTTAATAATGGGCTCAGCCCAAGTTCTTCCTCCGGGGTCAGCGAGCGGTGCCCCCGGGGATGTTGTCTATCCACATCCTGGATGGAATACTGCTCACCAGTAGCAGTGGAATTCGTTGGTCGTGCATTCGGGTTGCTTAATATTGGGCTCAGCCCAAGTTCTTCCTCCGGGGTCAGCGAGCGGTGCGCCCGGGGATGTTGTCTATCCACATCCTGGATGGAATACTGCTCACCAGTAGCAGTGGCATTCGTTGGTCGTGCATTCGGGTTGCTTAATATTGGGCTCAGCCCAAGTTCTTCCTCCGGGGTCAGCGAGCGGTGCCCCCGGGGATGTTGTCTATGCACATCCTGGATGGAATACTGCTCACCAGTAGCAGTGGCATTCGTTGGTCGTGCATTCGGGTTGCTTAATATTGGGCTCAGCCCAAGTTCTTCCTCCAGGGTCAGCGAGCGGTGCGCCCGGGGATGTTGTCTATCCACATCCTGGATGGAATACTGCTCACCAGTAGCAGTGGCATTCGTTGGTCGTGCATTCGGGTTGCTTAATATTGGGCTCAGCCCAAGTTCTTCCTCCAGAGTCAGCCAGCGGTGCGCCCGGGGATGTTGTCTATCCACATCCTGGATGGAATACTGCTCACCAGTAGCAGTGGCATTCGTTGGTCGTGCATTCGGGTTGCTTAATATTGGGCTCAGCCCAAGTTCTTCCTCCGGGGTCAGCGAGCGGTGCCCCCGGGGATGTTGTCTACCCACATCCTGGATGGAATACTGCTCACCATTAGCAGTGGCATTCGTTGGTCGTGCATTCGGGTTGCTTAATATTGGGCTCAGCCCAAGTTCTTCCTCCAGGGTCAGCGAGCGGTGCGCCCGGGGATGTTGTCTATCCACATCCTGGATTGAATACTGCTCACCAGTAGCAGTGGCATTCGTTGGTCGTGCATTCGGGTTGCTTAATATTGGGCTCAGCCCAAGTTCTTCCTCCGGGGTCAGCGAGCGGTGCCCCCGGGGATGTTGTCTATCCACATCCTGGATGGAATACTTCTCACCAGTAGCAGTGGCATTTGTTGGTCGTGCATTCGGGTTGCTTAATATTGGGCTCAGCCCAAGTTCTTCCTCCGGGGTCAGCGAGCGGTGCGCCCGGGGATGTTGTCTATCCACATCCTAGATGGAATACTGCTCACCAGTAGCAGTGGCATTCGTTGGTCGTGCATTCGGGTTGCTTAATATTGGGCTCAGCCCAAGTTCTTCCTCCGGGGTAAGCGAGCGGTGCCCCCGGTGATGTTGTCTATCCACATCCTGGATGGAATACTGCTCACCAGTAGCAGTGGCATTCGTTGGTCGTGCATTCGGGTTGCTTAATATTGGGCTCAGCCCAAGTTCTTCCTCCAGGGTCAGCGAGCGGTGCCCCCGGGGATGTTGTCTACCCACATCCTGGATGGAATACTGCTCACCATTAGCAGTGGCATTCGTTGGTCGTGCATTCGGGTTGCTTAATATTGGGATCAGCCCAAGTTCTTCCTCCAGGGTCAGCGAGCGGTGCGCCCGGGGATGTTGTCTATCCACATCCTGGATTGAATACTGCTCACCAGTAGCAGTGGCATTCGTTGGTCGTGCATTCGGGTTGCTTAATATTGGGCTCAGCCCAAGTTCTTCCTCCGGGGTCAGCGAGCGGTGCCCCCGGGGATGTTGTCTATCCACATCCTGGATGGAATACTGCTCACCAGTAGCAGTGGCATTCGTTGGTCGTGCATTCGGGTTGCTTAATATTGGGCTCAGCCCAAGTTCTTCCTCCGGGGTCAGCGAGCGGTGCGCCCGGGGATGTTGATGATACTCCACACCCTGGATGGAATACTGCTCACCAGTAGCTGTGGCATTCGTTGGTCGTGCATTCGGGTTGCTTAATATTGGGCTGAGCCCAAGTTCTTCCTCCGGGGTCAGCGAGCGGTGCCCCCGGGGATGTTGTCTATCCACATCCTGGATGGAATACTGCTCACCAGTAGCAGTGGCATTCGTTGGTCGTGCATTCGGATTGCTTAATATTGGGCTCAGCCCAAGTTCTTCCTCCAGGGTCAGCGAGCGGTGCCCCCGGGGATGTTGTCTATCCACATCCTGGATGGAATACTGCTCACCAGTAGCAGTGGCATTCGTTGGTCGTGCATTCGGGTTGCTTAATATTGGGCTCAGCCAAAGTTCTTCCTCCGGGGTCAGCGAGCGGTGCCCCCGGTGATGTTGTCTATCCACATCCTGGATGGAATACTGCTCACCAGTAGCAGTGGCATTCGTTGGTCGTGCATTCGGGTTGCTTAATATTGGGCTCAGCCCAAGTTCTTCCTCCAGGGTCAGCGAGCGGTGCCCCCGGGGATGTTGTCTACCCACATCCTGGATGGAATACTGCTCACCATTAGCAGTGGCATTCGTTGGTCGTGCATTCGGGTTGCTTAATATTGGGCTCAGCCCAAGTTCTTCCTCCAGGGTCAGCGAGCGGTGCGCCCGGGGATGTTGTCTATCCACATCCTGGATTGAATACTGCTCACCAGTAGCAGCGGCATTCGTTGGTCGTGCATTCGGGTTGCTTAATATTGGGCTCAGCCCAAGTTCTTCCTCCGGGGTCAGCGAGCGGTGCCCCCGGGGATGTTGTCTATCCACATCCTGGATGGAATACTGCTCACCAGTAGCAGTGGCATTCGTTGGTCGTGCATTCGGGTTGCTTAATATTGGGCTCAGCCCAAGTTCTTCCTCCGGGGTCAGCGAGCGGTGCGCCCGGGGATGTTGATGATACTCCACACCCTGGATGGAATACTGCTCACCAGTAGCAGTGGCATTCGTTGGTCGTGCATTCGGGTTGCTTAATATTGGGCTCAGCCCAAGTTCTTCCTCCGGGGTCAGCGAGCGGTGCCCCCGGGGATGTTGTCTATCCACATCCTGGATGGAATACTGCTCACCAGTAGCAGTGGCATTCGTTGGTCGTGCATTCGGGTTGCTTAATATTGGGCTCAGCCCAAGTTCTTCCTCCAGGGTCAGCGAGCGGTGCCCCCGGGGATGTTGTCTACCCACATCCTGGATGGAATACTGCTCACCATTAGCAGTGGCATTCGCTGGTCGTGCATTCGGGTTGCTTAATATTGGGCTCAGCCCAAGTTCTTCCTCCGGGGTCAGCGAGCGGTGCGCCCGGGGATGTTGTCTATCCACATCCTGGATTGAATACTGCTCACCAGTAGCAGTGACATTCGTTGGTCGTGCATTCGGGTTGCTTAATATTGGGCTCAGCCCAAGTTCTTCCTCCGGGGTCAGCGAGCGGTGCCCCCGGGGATGTTGTCTATCCACATCCTGGATGGAATACTGCGCACCAGTAGCAGTGGCATTCGTTGGTCGTGCATTCGGGTTGCTTAATATTGGGCTCAGCCCAAGTTCTTCCTCCGGGGTCAGCGAGCGGTGCGCCCGGGGATGTTGATGATACTCCACACCCTGGATGGAAGTTTGCATGCCGCCATTCAAGTTTTTCGCTTCTTCTCCGGAGAGCTGAGCGGTGGCCATTGCAGCTGCCGCCTGTGCAGGCTCGCGAGATACGTTGCTCACGGCATATCTTCTTCCTCTTCTAGCTGCAGGCGAATTATTAATATAGATAAAAGAAAAACTAGCCTAATTGATACATTCTGAAGAGCTGCTGACTACGTTCAATTGTCCCTCGTTACGTGCGATGTAATTTCCTTCTGTAAACGGTACAGTGCCCCAACGTTTCACCTCCCGGTGCATCTCACAGCTTTTAAACAACGAATTTGCCAAAAGTATCGCAGAAGGTAGCATAACGAGGAACTCACACCTAATAAAGATTTCGTATAATTTGCTTGGTCTTAATTTTTGTTGAAAAAACTTAAAAAAGCTAATTGCGATCAAGGTAACTCAAAGTCTTGTCTCACACGTTCCATAGCGCAGCCTTATGCCACTACGCCACTGAACTGATAAACGTAAGCAGTTTTACTTACGCCCTTTTCAATCTTTAAAGCTTTTCTTTTTCGCTTTTAGTTGGTGCTTTTTAACTAGAAATTTGGAGCCAAAAAAATGAAAACAAAGGAGGAAGGAATCGGCTTACTTCTTTCAAGATAGGCAAATTTTTTGGCGGATAGAAGAAACAAGCAAATAACTTTTCTGTATCCATGCCACTGTAGCTGCAAAGAGCACGTGAATATGAGTAGTTTATTTGCATACAGGACGACATATTAAACGCAATAATAAATGGTTCGTTAATTGATGACGCCAGGACACAGGAGGTTTTAAAAATAATGAAGGCATTATCCTGTGAAGATTTATAAATGCTAAAATTGAGGAATTCGATGGGCAGACGAAAACGGCACACTGTTATAAGACCTATGCGAGAAAAAGGACCTGATCATAGTTAATAAAAAATGGCAAATGCGAGGGAAAAATATCGTGGCAATCGGTAAACCGACCGTCCACCATTGACTACGGCATTGTTGCCGAATGTATTTATGAAAAGTTAAACAACTGAGAAACGATCGAAAGGGTTTGCATAGGTTTGCAACTGGCTGTAAACGGATTAACCTCTCTTTGCGGAACGTAAAGAGAACGACATATTTCTTTGAATATTTGCGGTATACTGCAATCTAAGTGTCCAATCAGGAGTGGCTAACAGATATTGGTAGTATACAAAGCCTGAAAAATACAACAGTACAAAACACACCAACCCATATGAAACAACTGAAGGAAATTTGTCACAACACGTCAGTGACATAAGAATGACTGAAAATATCACTTAATATAGACGCACTCACAAAAATAACAAGAAAAGAGACACACACACACAACAGACGCGAATATTACAGTTTCTACATGCTCGATTTCAGCATCTTTAATGAAAGGCGAGAACAAGCAGGCAGACTATTACAATCATTAATTGTGTGTGGAAAAAAGAAACTTAGTCTTTGCAAAGTAAGAGGCCAATGAGAATGCCTGGGAGTGGCGAGTCTGTCTGGTTGTAAGAGGGCGCACGCAAGGGCTAGGATCAAGTGCGAGTTGGTGATTAAGTAGGAGGAATAAAACTTTCAGCCGCAGGAATTTTCCTCTTGACTGGAAAGTTAGGCCAGGATGAGGACAAAAATTTGCGACCAGTAAAAAGCTGCGAGCATTGTGGAACGAGTGGAGAAAGCAGTAGCATAATCCTGAATAAAAGACTTGGGCTATAACGAACTAATTGTCTTAATCAGAGAAGTAGGAAAGATAGAACAACACAACTATTCCAAAGGCAGAAAGAGGCTTGTAAGCAGGCACAATGCGGAAATAAATGGCAGTTGAACTGCGGAGTCAGGCATCGGAGGGAGCACAGAGCGGCGGAAAGGGACGGGCTAGGACGGGAAGAAACGTAAAGAATATGGGACATATACCAACACCGCAAGGATATTTGTCGACGAGCTCGTGGACGCAAAATTTAAAAGGAAAACTTTCCTTCGATGATGCAGGTCATAAAAAAGAATCGGGTCGGTGCGAACAAATTTGGAACCGAATGAATCGCTCAGGTAGGAAGACCAAAACCACAAAAGACTTAATACAGATAGGGGAAGGCAACACTCTATAGGAAGGCGTGAATCTAATAGGAAATGCCGCTTTGCACTACATTGATGCGGTTATTAGCGGGAGATGCCAAGCAAAAAAGGGGGGTGTTTTCTAGGCCCATATATTCTGCAACGCTGAAGAATGGAAACGAAAAATTAAGCTTTTAGAACTGGGACTGGAGGAGCGTGTTCGAAAGGATTCTTCAGCAACCGGACGCAATGACATTCCAATGATGGTGATTACTGAGCTGACTCAGCAAAATAAGGAGGCATTGCTGAGAGCTAGACAGCAAGTCTTTCACGGTAAGGAGGCACCACACGATTGGCTGCGCAGCGGTTTAAGCTTATGTTCGAAGGTAAAGGACGCAAAGCGCGGAGTGACTCATACAGATCAATCGCGGCAACGTCGGTTATTTAAACATTTTGAGTGATTTTTTTAAACGTTTTGCAGGTTTTATTTGGAAACTGTGAGAGATACGTCGGTGCGGTTTGTGCAGGTGGACTTTGCAGCAATGTGGACGTTATTTATGGGATAGGACTAAACTAAGAGACGAATAATTGAATGAACTAACTAATAAACTTTCTGACATTAGATTTCAAGGCGTCAGATTATCTTTCGAACTTCAAAGCGGTTAATGTCGAAGGTGAGTGCCGCTTTTAGATATTCTTTATCGGCAATGTTCCTCCAAATACAGGACGTCAAAAATACGCATTTCAAAGCTCGTACAGTGGTCTTTCCGGCGTTGCACGCTTATAAAATTTTGTCCATTTCATTTCTAAGGCAGAAAATAAAGACACCATTTCTGTATTTTATGATGCAGTAGCAGTCATCGTTATGTCGGCGTCGATACTACGCGCAACGACACCATTTTATAAATAAACAACGCAGGCAAGCCTACTCACCGAGCTTTGAATTGTGTAAGTTGACATTACATATTTTGAACGAAATCGCCGATACAAACTTTTCGAAACTGGACTCGCCTTCGATATTGACATGCTTCAATTTCGCAACATTATCTTACCCCCCCCCCTTCAAAAAATTTACTTGATTAGGTAATTTTGTTAAGTAATCGTATAAAGACAGAGCTCTACCGCGTAGCTAGTATCTGACTTGCTGTGTAAAATACCTATAGACACGGCACTGACGTATCTCTCACAAGTTTAAAAATAAAAAATTGTAAATTTAATAGAAGATTTTGCAGTGTGATAACTTGGCTAACCCTAGAATTGAGCGAAGAACAAGCACGCTTTCTGAACATCTGAGGCTCATACAAGGCAGCTCCGCTGCACGCTCGCGACAGCCGTTCTATATAGTATACCCACACGACCACTTGGCTATAACGTGGTATCACATGGTCTTACGACACCCCCGTCGGATACTATAACATCGCTTCACATCACCCCATCGGATGCACTTAAGGTCAAAGGTCAAAGGACAACCCAGATGTCACCTAATCTCAAAGGTCAACTAAAGGTCGTAGGTCAAGGGCAAGGGTGAAGGGTTCGGCACCGTAACTTTACCACATATGGTCATACACGGCTTTTTTTACTAGACGTTTTGCTGTCGTGGCCCGGACCACGTATCAGCGACGTCGTAGAGATAGCGCTACTCCTCGCGTGCTAAACGACAGTGATTCGAATCCCGGTGCCGCCGCAGCGGTGTACAGAATTTTATACAAGTACAAGTTTCGATTGAAATGAAGAACCAGGCCTGCGGTGCGTCCTGGTCCCGTGGTACAGAGACAACAGTGCACCCTCCCCTAGAACCAGATTTATCCGCCCTGGCGAATTATTTCACCATTTCCTCCTATACAAATACAGCAATTCGAAATCTGCGCTCAGAATTTTCAATTGCGTGCAGCCAGGGGAAAAGAGGCTGCCCTTTTTCGCGCCTTCTGTAAAGCTGCGTCCGTGGGCTGCTTTCCTGTCGCAGCGTTTTTTCTGCCTGTGCTATCTGAATAGAGATTGTTGCTGTGGCTCATGAAAACGAAAACCTAACAATAATTCGGAAAATAGTGATGAGAATTTTTAATTGCCAAGCACATTATTCCCACATTGTCCCTAGCTCCTCTTTCACTGTCTTGGCTTCCGTTCCATCTTACGAAGCCTTTGTTTTTTTTGGAAAATAATTTTTTTTATTTCACTTGTATGAATGACTCTTAACTAAGGCACGCACATTGTGACTGGTTCAAGTTTGCTGTCTTTTTTTAGCGGACACGCAAAGGATGATTTCGCTTGGATCAGAACCTCCGATTAGTGCCACGTAGAAGAGCACGATGAGCGGGCAGTGCCGCTGCACGGAGCGCTCGCGCTAGGCACATACACGCAACAGACGCTAAGTAAGCTCTGAACGACCCGCATTAGTGTTTTCGCATTAGTACGACAACTGGAGAAAGAACTGCAACCACGGCAATCACTGCGCGAGTGTTTTTTGGTTGCGTTCATCGTTGCTGTCGATGATGGTACTCTTCTTCGCCCACCTTGGCTACGCTGGTGTGTGGGCGAATTGACTCACAGCACGCAGGCGGAAAGACCTCCAGGCATCGCGTCCTTGCTGTTTCTCAGTGCCTTTTTCATCGTTTTCCAAAATGCCAGGGTTCTTTCCAACTTTGAAACGTTGAAATAAAATAATATTACGGGGACGTGCGACGTAACGCACACATGCACACAGACGAGAATCCATTAACGGATTGTACCGTGTTCGAAGCGTAACAACGGGCGCGTGCAGTAAAGAAGCCAACGAGTTGAGGTTCTCAACGAGTCTAAAGAAAATCGAAATTCGCTACAGGATCGTTTCGCTGGAGGATCAGGATCTTTGTTTACACGACAGTGAGAAAAAAAAATGCGAGTGGGGTCGCTTTGCTCTTTGAAAATGTGGAGGCTTCAGGAACAAGCGGGGAACTGTAGCCTTCGATCCCTTTCGTAAACAACGGATATAGTGTTATTTTTCTCTCCAATCAGTGCCACCGGTATTTGTTTTCAAGCAAATGGTGCAGCAGTTCTGCTTGGGCGCACTCCTGTATTAAAACCGCGCGCCATGAAAAAATTCGTTTTACACTGGAGAGCGAATTCTCAGTATATTTAATTCATCTTCTTACATGTTTCTTCACGCGTCATGATACAAACAAGGGCGGACAAAAAGCCGGCGGTTTCAGTTACTAGTTGCAGTTGCTTTCATATTAGGGTAATTTTGTTCCTCTTTGTCCTTTATTTGTGGCTCTGCTGTTCTTTGGTTATTTTTTTAAACAAGGCAGAGAACACAGGGCCTAAAGGGTATTTGCATTTTTAAGAACTTGCCGCCCAATTTCGAGGCGGAATGCACAGTATTTTTATTTTCTTGATATTGATTAAGGCTGAAGGCAAACATTAAAAACAACGAGTTCTATTCTGCCACTGACGCGGACAAATTGATATATTTACCAGAAATAGACACGTTAAACAAGACAGAATACCACAAAAATCGGACTTTTTATTCATTGACACAAAACCTATCTCTCATGCCTATAAACAACTTATCAATTGTAGTCTTTATCTGGAGATACGCGGCATCATTATCCTTCTAAATTTTTTTCTGGACTTGCCGGTCAGTATTGGATGATTGTTACTTTCGTTGAGCGATTTGTGACCGCGGTTTTTTTATTAAACACTACATTTCCACACTGCATTAGGCTGCCTAAATGAACCCAGAAATTTATTGAGGGTGTGGGTGACATGAAAAAGTTGAGTTTCATTGCAGCCAGCTCAAGGGTCTACAAATTTAAAGGTTTAGTGTAATTTCTCTCGAATGCGGCCCACTGCCTAATTACAGGCTTGGTGGCTGGAGCAGAGAGGAAACGTTGATCTTTGAAGGAGGCGGGCTCCAGAGACTTTAGCGGTCATCACTGAAGAAAGCACCACTTCGGCCAGATGGAAGGGTGCGTCAACACACGCCTCAGAGAAAAGTTCAGATCCTGGAAGAATACGCCGCCTCGTAATGTTGCGCTACACTGAAGAAATTGCAAAGATTGTTCTACGATGCTTGATCAAGCCACCGTTGTTTTCAGGCATCGTGATCAAGTGTGCCGTGAGTTAGTGGAAGCTCTCCTGACCAGTGAAAATAAGGAAGCATGTGTGTGGCTAAACCGACGTTGTCATTTCTGGCCAATGAAAAGGCGTATGGGAACTCGAACTTGAGACAATTCTGCCCTGCTCGTGACTCCGCCCTGCTGATGTGCGCCTACGCGAGTAGATTTTTTTTCGTTTTTAGCTGCCATGTTTTATTCCTCTTTACGGTATAAGTGCATGTGTTCCTTCAATAAAGCTTTTAGTTATCAGTAGTAGCACCTTTGTTGCCTTTCTTTTTGCGGTCCTTGTCGTTTTGCGCTCAGAACATGTACGGCCAGTACCAGCTAGCTAAAATTTCTGTTTTAGAGACGTCTGTTTGCGACGTCAGGCCGGTGAACCGTTCACCCGGCGTCCTAATCTGCGTAATGCCTTTATAGCTGTGTGATGGATGACTGCAAGGCTGTACCCATGCAAGAAGGAAGGGAGGGAGGGGGGGGGGCTCAAAATGGCGTAGTGAGCTTTTTACTAATGCGTGTCGTTACATAGGTTTGCGTGTTAAGGTTGCATGACACCCCCCCCCCCCTCCCCTCCCCAAGGTTATTTTCCCGTTACGCTGGCCGCCGAGACGCCGCGTTAAATGCATACAATTGTAAGCACTCAAAGTTTCAACAGGACTGCGAATGCAATGATCTTAAGGTACAGACCTATATACCGCGATAAACAATAGGAACAGGCTGTCGCCTAGGTTGCAGTGCTGAAATGTTTACTACTCCTTTCTGGAAAAAAAGGCTAAATCTTTGCACAGTTCATAACCACTTCACACCAGTTGATCATTGATTTCATTGGTAGACTTCATGCGTGCCGAAGGAACCCTGTGGCCTATGAGGTGCGTCACGCAGTAGGCCACGGATTGATTTTGGCCCCCCGGGGTTATTTAACGAGCACCGAAATCTCAGCGCACCGGAGTTTATGCATCTCGCCTCCACTGAAATGCGGTCCTGGCGGCGGGGAGGGAACCCGCGACCTCGGACCCAGAAAACGCACGCTATAGCCACTCAGCCCTGGAGGCGGCTATGCACCACTTCATAGGGGGAATTTATGGGTGCGTTCATTCACTCATGCTATTCCGGCAAAAGTTATCAGGCCGAGACACCCGTGGCCTTAGTCAGCGTACGGCCGTGCGGAGACGTAGAAACTGTTGCCACTCACTAGTTACCCGTTAAAGATGTCGAGGTTGGATTCCACTACCACGCAAGAACTGGAGAGAACGACATAATAACTAAATAAATAACACAATAATAAATTTTCGCCAACAAAAGGTTGCGACCGCACTCTGGCTGGGGGCCGCATTCGCATTCGCTTGAGACTTGCAACAGGTGGTCCGTCTTCACCGCATGAAGTCAGCTTAACTTATGTCTGGCTTCGATTTACCAGGCATGTCAGCGAACACTGTCAAAAATTGCTAACAAGTAGAGCGTCGGAAATAGGAAGGAAATCTTTCTCAGGAATGAGCTGTCAGCCGGTGCGGACTCAGTTACTCTAGAAAGCATACTTATTTGGTAGAAAATGATTAAAATTCACTAAGAAATTTTTTTATTAACACAGTCTTGGGGTTATTACTGGGTAGTTCTAAGCCAAGCACAAGACGGTGCCATATAAGTTCTTGAAACGAAGAAGTCAGTCTCTACAGCTCTGCAGCGCCAGGAAATCCGGCGCTTTCTTTCCGCACAAAACCCAAACTGAGCGCACGAGGCACGCGGCAAGCTTGGTCAAACGCAACTTCCGCTGGCGACGTGTTGCAGTTCATACGGCGCCCAATGCGAACTGCATGCGCTGTTGTACCACATGATGCTCACTCTTTTGTTTCACCACTTGTAGCAAAGAAGCGGATAGTTATCGCCAACTGCGCGGTCGTAATTTTTAAAGCGACGAAGCCAAAGAAAGAGCATGCCAATGGTACGAAAACAAAAAAACAACAGGCGGTTCGAATTGGGCGGCTTAGTCATTTGCAGCACTTCATCAACGGACATTGCGGGCACCGGGCTTCGTGCACTCGTCATGAGCTCGTTTTCGATTTCGTGCGGGAAGGAGCACCGGAATTCGTCACGCTGCAGAGCTTCAGGGAAATAACTTTTTTATTTTCGTTTGAAAACTGATATCGCGTAGCGTTGTTCATGGCTTTGAATTTTACATTGTAAATAACCACCAGACTGCCTTAATTAACAAGGTAATTGGTTACTTTATTTAATTATATACCTAATTACCAACACTTTGTTTTTGAAAGTCTTATTTCCATTTCCTCATATTCAGAAATTTTTGAAAGTTTGGCTAAACACCCGTATGTCCTTGCTTTGAAGAAGAGCTTTCTATGCTGCATATATTTGCACTAGACACGATGCCCGCCTACACTGCAATATCCCTCGACAATCATTTCCTGTCCACGAATTATACTCAAAAGGCCCTAAGGTAACTCACTTACGCACTTATCGAAGAGGAGTACCTGACAGCTATTTTGAGGGCTGTTATGAGGCCTCTTCTCGTGGTCATAACAGAATGTAAAATGTTGCCACAAAAAACGGCCGTTCTGCTAAGATTATGCTATTTATATTAACTTATTGGCCCTTGAGCGATAGTTACACTTCGATCGTGAGCTGCCGACGAGTAGCGATGGTCAACAGCAGGTGCTCTGGCAGCCAAGCCTACCTCCCATAGGTGGATCCTAGAGACAGCCAGCATCAGAGCTCACTGACAATACTAGTTGCGAAACTTCCCGGTGCGTCCATGTATTGAAATCCGGCGGTCTTATTGGGCCAGAATTCTGAGGCTAGCAGACTCTCGCGGTGTCTGTAGGCAGTAATTTAAACTGTGATCACGTTACAAACTCTGATATGTTTGATGAACGCACTAGCGCCTGGCTACGAAATCGATGAAACAGATACAGTAATAAAATTACATAGATTTTACAGTCAGGGATATAAATTAAGGGCTAAAGAAAGAATACATTCCTTCGTTTCAAAAGTCAATGATGACGCACTAAGAAAGCTAGTTTTTATTTGCTGCTTCTAGCTGGCGCCTCTGTCTGCTAACCTCCGCAAATTGGCCACAGGGAGTATTCACGTTTTTAAAGTGGAGTTTCACAACTGGCATGGTCAAGGAGCTCTGGTCCGCTTGACTTGCAACAAGGTCGGACACGTGGGCCCTTGCACCACGTTCGGAATGGCAAGGCGAGCGCCCTGCGACCAGCATTGTCGTCGATCGTGCACTCCTTTCCGGGAACCGTCACCAATTGGCCGGGGAGACCGCACGGAACGAATAGAAGCCTGGCAATACAGCCATTTCGTTTTCTTAAGGCTTGGAGCCATTACTGGAATTGGTTTTAAGCGCAGAAAGACAGCACAAGAAATAATCAATTTGACAGGACTGAGCGCTCTGTCCTGTCAACTTCGTCCCTTCCTGTGCTGTCTTTCTGCGCTTAAAACCAATTCCAGTAATGCACGAACTATATAGCCTGCAAAAATGTCCTTGGAGCCACCCCTGTGCTTTGCCTGTCAGTCAACGACCTCGCTGCGCCGTGCCTTGTACGGCGCATATTGCACACAGCTCAACAAAGGCGGCACGGAATACGAAGGTAAAAAGGAACAAGCGGCTGCCGTCTTTGTTGCACTGAGAGCAATAGGAGCACGTGCCAAGTCGGCCAAATTTCTGCTTTACTCATTGTACGGCACAGAAATGTGAGCCAGGCATCTCTTGGAGTTCTCAGCTAGTCGTGTATGAGTTCCACATAGCCCAAGCCCATCCACCTGCATTTGTGAGCCTGCAGCCCGTTTCATTGTCCCTTTTGTTGTGAAAAGAAGGCAGGTTCACTCGGCGTCTCAGTTTAGCGGCTTATCCTTTCATTTCTGCCGCTCACAGCTGAGCAGAACAGTTCAAATGAAGGCATGCCCTTTCAGCGATGCAAAAAAAAGTTATTGAGCAAACTATACAGCTGACGCCATAGTAGGAATGCTGTGCGCTCTCCAAGAGCACAGCTTTAGTGCGATTTCTAAATAAACAAAAACCGGCCTTGATCCTTGCTGTCCTCAAGGTTTTGGATTTTATTTGAAAAAAAAAGAACTCTTTTCACTGAAGGACAATTTTTTAGTCATGTAAGTTTTAATGAATGTCGCCGATATTCGTAGTTAAATTTGGCTGCACCGTGCGAAAATACATGCGCTTTCGAAAGCATACAGGCAAAGCATCCCCTCCAGTGCAGGTAACTATATTCAAAAGAGCCAAATTTTGTCGAGCCACAGCGGTGAGCGTAATCGCGTTTTCTAAATTCCAAAAACTGATATGGCAGCTCCTAACGAACGGCTACAAAATTCTGATTGCAACTAGACGCCGAACTTTAATAGTTAAAATGTTAATTATTGGAAACTAGAGTAAAGCACGTTTTTGGGCAAGTTGGTAACATTCTTGATTCATATTGCAGCGAAGAAGCACACACACACAGAGAAGGAACACGCAAAAAACACGGACGAACGCTGCACTCACAACTGGTTTACTGCGAAAAGAATTCAAGCTTAAAATGGTTCACGCATCTGCGCACTACAGAAAGAAAACCAAAACAAACACGTGCCACGAAATAACATCTTATCGTATTGCCGCGAAAAGGTTGAATTCCGAAGCGTACAAAAAAAACAAAAAAAAACGGATGCATCACTAATGCAGCAATCTGCTTTTTCCTTTATGTGAAAGGCCTCCAGGAGTTCACGTGCCGTTTTATACTTGCTTCTGCCTAGGATTCGAACACTATCGAAACGTGGCGAACATGTCACGCATGACTGGCAGTGCCTAACCAAGTGCACATTCTCTTTGTTCTTTAAATTCCTTTGGTGCTCCCCTAGCCGGTCGTTAATACATCGCCCCGTTTGACCGATGTACACTTTTCCACATGAAAGTGGCAGCTCGTATACCACTTCAGAAGCGCATTGCACATAGGGCGTAGTGTGCTTTTTTCCACAGCCGCTTCTCCTTGTTTCGCTTCCGGAAATACGAGGGCACAACTTTGACAGCTTCACCGGCGCCGAAAAAACGAGCGGCACCCCATACCTGTTCGCTACCTTCTTCATGTTATGCGACACCTTGTGTAGGTAGGGGGCAACTTCCGGTCGCAGGTTCATGTTCCTTTCTTTCTTCTTGGAGTTCTCTGTGCGTGCCTTCACTTTTTTCAGGCAAGCTTCTGCAACAGAAGTCACGACCGACAAGGGGTAGCCCGCTGACAAAATTCTAGCCAATTGGTTCTGAAAGCTAGACTGCATCTCATGGACGCACGATTTCTCAAGCGCCGAATCCAGACACAAACTAACTATGCCTCTTTTTATGACCTTCGAATGAGTAGAGTCGTAAGGCAAGAGTTGCCTTTGAACACGAGGGGCGTACATCCAACAAGTATGACCTCTGCCCAACTTCACTCGAATATCTAGAAACTGAAGTTCGTCGTTATCCGGTGTCTCGAAAGTAAATGTTAGTCCCTTTCCATACTTCCTAAAAGCATCTAAAATCTTGTTAACAATAGCGCAGTAGTGTAAAGGGCTCTGCTTGTCGGATTTCAACCTTCGGATTTCAACCTTTTCGCGGCAATACGATAAGATGTTATTTCGTGGCACGTGTTTGTTTTGGTTTTCTTTCTGTAGTGCGCAGATGCGTGAACCATTTTAAGCTTGAATTCTTTTCGCAGTAAACCAGTTGTGAGTGCAGCGTTCGTCCGTGTTTTTTGCGTGTTCCTTCTCTGTGTGTGTGTGTGCTTCTTCGCTGCAATATGAATCAAAAATATTGGAAACTAGTTAAGCACCTTACCAGTTAAGATGACTCACCGGTTTTCTCGCATCCACTAATCCTGACAGTACCATGCAGCAAAAGCCATATTTTTTCCACAAAAATTCTATTTTTTAACACTACTTTAATCTCCTTTGTAACTCCCGCTATATCAGAGAAGCCAACAGCCACAGAAACTACGGAGGACAAGAGATTTTTAATTTTTTTTTGTGGCTTGATCAATAGAGATTATTCATGAATATTTTATTGCTTAAATATAATTCATTAGAAAACCAGAAGAAAAAACAACCGCATTCCGCCGGTGGGAACTGAACCTACGACTTCCGAATTACGCCTCTAGTGCTCTACCAACTGAGCTACGGCGACGCCTTTCGAATCTCTTGCTTTCTGGGGAATTTAAGTTCATATGTGACCTAACCTTGAGAGTATTCACGTATTCACCAGCGTCACCCTAGTTTGTAAGCGGCGGTGGTCAATGCATATATATATATATATATTATACAGTTTCCGCCCTCGCCGTTAGATGACGTTCTACGTCGCTGGCTATATATATATATATATATATTATACAGTTTCCGCCCTCGCCGTTAGATGACGTTCTACGTCGCACTCGCGGTATTACAGGACGTGCTACGTGCACCGCTATGGTCTAGGGTGGCGCTGGTGAATACTCTCAAGGTTCGCTTACACCCAGTAAACATAAATACCCACGAAAGCATCAGATTGGACAGCCGTCGCCGTAGCTCAGTTGGTAAGAGCACCGGACGCGATATTCGGAAGTCGTGAGTTCGGATCCCACCGGCGGCATGGTTGTTTTTTCTGCTGCTTTATAAGTAATTTTCTTTAAACCGATTGATTGGCACTACACATAAAAAAAAAAATTAAAAACATTCGCCTATGCACCTTGGTTTCGGTGACTGTTGGCTTCCTTAATATATATATATACCAAAAGTGATTTCTGGCAGCTGATTTGGTGAATATAATATAAAATCACCAAAAATTGAAGAAACATAACAGGATTTCATTCACGACGTTTCGGCTGGAGGATATATATATATATATATATATATATATATATATATATATATATATATATATATATATATATATATATATATATATATATTCACAGTCTTTGGCACCTAAAATTTTGCACAATTTTTAAAAATAGGATTTTTAACTTAGAAGAGCGATTTTTTCGGCATAGCATTCTTAGCAGTATAGTACGTCAGAATATGCCATGCGCGCTGCCTGTAGGGACGCCACTGAAATGCCTCGTTGCCGGCTTGTTGTGGCTACAGTTGTTCAAGTTAGTGCCTGAGATTTCATCTTCGCGTTTTCTGGCGAAGGATATTTCTACAGCTACAGAAATAGAGGATAGGCGCTCAAAGAGAGTGGTCGCATCGTCGGCGCCACAGCAGTATGGCGAGCCCAATGCACGTGAGCGCGAAGTGCAACCGTGCGCCACTGATGCAGCGTCTCGCGTATAAATGACCACGCCAATGCAGAAACCGAACCTTTCGGTGCAGTTACCGAAGAGCTTTACAAAACGGTGTGTTGCTCGAATAAATTATATACTGTGGCACTGCACCGTAATCCGGTCAGTTACTGACGCCAGATCAGACTGAAAAAAAAGGGCTGAGGGGAAAATGATCGCCTTCTACGCTGCATATAGGGATCCAGCCCAGAAGTGCTCGATTTGAATGTGCTGTGATATGGCCCCGGAGCTAAACATAATATATAAGAGCACTTAGCGAAGCAGCTATAGCGTTTGTTTTCTTTTAATTGCCACACTAGCATTAAGACATATAGTATATAACAAATAATCGTAACCAGACGTAACTTTCAAAATAAGCAGTTTACGATTTTAACTTTTTGAACTCCGAACTACGGCACTAGAGATAACATTGTCAGTGTAATGTATGCTGTAAACTTTGTAACTTTGGGCTCCTTGGTTGAAAACGAAAACAAATTGCTAGTAATTAACAATAATTTAACAAAACAAAAATAACAAAATTCTCGCTTGACACCTCATTCATTTTCGTTATACATTTAGCGACAATCGTTATTTATGAGGGGTCTAACAAACATGCAAAAATTACCCACTTTGGTGGCTTGACGAATATGGCGTTTCATCACAAAACGGAGCCCTGCGGCAGGCCTATTTAAACAGGGCAATACGTGGAGGGAGCCCCTAAAACGCGAACATGCACTGTACGCCCACTTAAAAAGCCCTGGCCTTTGCGCAGCAGGCCGTGGGTCAAATCCTGACCGCGGCGACCTCATTTTGACGGAAGCGGAATCCAAAAGCAATCCCGCGGTGTGCAGTGTCAGTGAACGCTAAAGAACCTCGAATAATCCAACTTGATCCGGATCCCTCCGCTCGCCATCCTTTACAGAAATAATTTGGGTTTTGGAGAAAGGAAATGACGCAGTACCTGTCTCACATACTGGCGGACGCCTGAGCCACGCCGTAAGGGAAGAGATAAAGGAGAGAGTGAAATAACAAAGGAAGAAAGAGGTGCTGTAGTGGAGGACTTCGGTATAATTTCGGCCACCTGGGGACCTTCACAGTCCACGTACGGTTTCGGGATGTTGGACCTTACATAGATTTAGACTACTTTCCCCGCACTAACAAATATCGAACAATTAACACAGAAGATAAACAAGCAAAAGGAGATCACTATACTTTGTGAGCATTATTGTTGCAAATTTGCAACCAAAAGTATTGCAAGGAAATAGGTACACTATGAAATCTCATGTTTCAGCCATTTTTTTATCTTTTGAGCTGCGGAGCAACGTCAGGTACCATTCGCAGTATCATGCACAGGTATCGTATTGAAGCATATATTAGTAAAATCGAAAGGACATCCGCATGTTGTAAAGATATTGCGGCCATTTAATAGCACGCACAGGAATGACCCAGAAGCGAAACATCCCACGGCACAGTACATGACATATGTAAACAGGCAGCCTAAAACGCAGACATCCCAAGTCACCTGTACCAACCACTGAAGCTTGCTATACCAGTGCACGGTTTGGAGTTCTGAAGTGGCAGGTATGGACTCAACTCAACCACATCGCCGCCGGAGCAGTTTCTTTTGTCGCGGTATTTAGCAAAGGGTCGGTTGCGACTGGCGTAATAAACAAGACAGCGCGCCCGAATTGCGCAGGAAGGAAAATCATGCTTTACAAAGCTGAACCTGCCTCTGAGATTAATAGCATGCTTGTCCGATTATCACTTGAATCCGTAAAGCCTGCGTATGGCGGCACATGCGTGTATGTGGATTTTTTTGAGAGACGCGTAAGCAAATGGTTATTAAACAGCAGCAACAAGACAGCGGGAGCAACAGGCGCCGCAGCCAGCGCTGGGCTCATGGCGTACGCAGTTAAAAGGTGCTAATTAGAAGGCTGCTTAACTGATATTAAATAGTTGACTTTTTACCTATTACTCTTAGGCTCCTTAATTAATGAGAGGCGTGTAGCCCACCGTAAGTAATATCCATCTCAGCTTTTTTTTTAAATTTCGACAACGCACTTACCCTCGGTGCTGTGGCCCAGCAAATTTTGGCTATTTCGACGATATGCGTGCACTGGAGAGGTTGCTTTGCCTGCAAGCTTCCCAAAAGCCCATGCTAAAAAGATAACTATTCAAAATTAGTTAACCAATCTGCTTGCTAGCACGTCTTCGCTGTATTCTGGTGTACTACACCCCTGACAGTGCTATGCCGGAAAAAGCGCTCTTCTAGCTTAAAGAGCCTTTTTTTTTAAATTGTGTAAAGTCTTAGATGAAACACCCTGTATATTGACCATGATAAATGCAGGCAAATGAGAGCCTCGTTATGAGCTGCCTTGCTGAGAAGTGCGTGCCATATGTATAGATATCGCAATTACGTCGAAGCTGGACCGCGCCTCGCCGCAAGGACGATGTCGGAGTGCCGTATATTCCCCCGTCGCGGGTATGTGACACGTCACTAAGGCAACAACAACATTTCATTGCATGACTACAGGAATTCCTAAAAGATGGACGTTTCTTCTGTTCCGACGGTTCCTTTACTTCCATAACCTCTCCTCAGACTAGAGGTGGCCTCAGGGATCGGTCCTGTCCCCTTCACTTTTTAACATACTCATGCGGGACATACCTGTTCATGGTGATATCAAAGTGTATGTTTATGTGGTATACGTAGCCTTTTGTTTTGCCTCTAGTAGAGATATTCATTCACTCTACCAGCTATTCTAAGCCTACCTCAATATCCAGGAAGTTTGGCTGTGCAGGTTACATTTAATTTTCAACGTGAACCGATCTTTCGTTATCGTTTTCCCGCCGGCGTTCCCTCTTTATATCTCACTGCTGCATATATCGTGGTGCCCAAATCCTACAAGTCGAGTCCTTAAAATACCTAGGTGTAATATGCGACACTCATATAGA
The DNA here is from genome assembly GCF_052857255.1 of Amblyomma americanum. NCBI lineage: Eukaryota > Metazoa > Arthropoda > Arachnida > Ixodida > Ixodidae > Amblyomma > Amblyomma americanum. The sequence goes on from NC_135497.1 coordinate 261,414,436, forward strand.
CTGGCGACCTCATATCAGAAGTATAGTCCTCAAAGCTGAGCGTACTCTCGGTCGCCTGATGTGAATCAGCAAAGAGAAATTTGGCATGCGCAAAGACACTCTTTCATTTTTCTACAAGATGTGCGTAAGACCAGTTTTGGAGTTCGGTTGCGTTCTGTTCTCCGATTGTCCTAGATGCAAAATTCAACCTCTGGTACTTTTGGAGAGGCGTGCTCTACGGCTTTGCTTGGCTTTCCAAAATCAGCGGTAAATTGTGTCCTCTTTTTGGTAGCTCGCATACGGGACTTGAAACTCTCGCTTCCAGTTTTTCACAGTGCGTAACTTCTTACGCGGACTTGAGCCCACGCGTGGAGTGGCTTTACCCATTTTTGATACCCCCAGATTTGTTTCTAGATAAATATTAGCCGCATTACAAGCTGCCTGAGTTTGTGCTTACAGAGTACCCGTTGTCTAGAATTGCAGACTCGCTTAGCTCTTTGAAATGCGTTAGCAATCTGCAGGCTGCTCCAGCTGTTTGCTTCGGCCATTCGCTAGCGCAATATGCAAAAACTTGACTACGAATGTGCTAAATGGTCTCCTGGAAGAATATCTGTTCCAGTATCCAGGTATTTCCACAGATGCCTCTCACAAAACCAGCAATTCTGGACAAAAGCATTTTTGAATAGGAAACCGATAATGAACGCCATTATTTCTTATAATATAAGATTTCTCTGCAACAATATTATATCCGCAGATCACCTGATGGCAAACTTGTATTTTTTTTTTCTATTGACGCTTTTTGCTGTCGTCAAAAGCGTTCCTCATTGGTTTTCTATCGAAGCCTTAACTTTTCGATGCTCTCGATGGAAACAGTTAAAAAAAAGATTTTGCTATTTATAAGAAGAGTGGACCATTACCTTAAATATTTTGCTATAACGCTGTCTTAAAATTTTTCAATTTTCATAATCTTTGCCCGAGAGTGCTGAAAATGACATGACGAAAAAGCAGCAGTTGGTGTCTATTCCCACGCACTAGATTGGAATTGTTTTCCAGTTTTTGCTGCTGTATTTCTCGCTATTGGTTTGGCCCTTCAAAAAGTGCCCCGCAATATTTCTCATGTAATTATTCTCTCGGACTGCCTCTCAGTCTTGGTGGTGTTTGAAAGCTCGAGGACTATAGTCTCTTTTACCGATCGTTAATGTTTTTTGTGCCGCTTTATGTGCAAGGAATGCGTTTTCAGTGGACTCCATGACATTGTGGCATTACTTCAAATCCAATGGCTGATTTCTCAACCAAATCAACCATCAATGGGCCTGTTGCTCTCGTTGGCCCAAACTTTAGCCTGCTTACTGTGTCCCGTTATGAGCGTTTCCAACTACACCAGAACGAGAGACATGAGCCCGTCCTTACTACAGCGAACTCTGAACACTCAAAATTCCCATGAAACGTTCGATTATGTCCTTCAAAGCAATGTGAGGTTTCCATGACTCTATTGCGCCTGCAGAATTCGTCTCAATCTTTATTTATGCCGTTCTGGGTTCACGCCGTGGAATCTATGTGCGTCAAGCGGGGACGTTGAATCCTTAGACCATTTCATTCTCTCCTGCCGGCGGGCTGCATGACAGAGAATGAAGAAGTTGCAAATTCCCCTCGCTCGATTATCGCTGACGTTTACTCTCCCCGTCTTCCTCTCCTTCGGTGCAACTATCAAAAGGCGTGCCCTTAAGCTGTTGTGGGAGCTTCTTCACAGCTATGTTATCGATACCGAGGAATTTTTGTGTTAACTCTCCTTTCCTGTTATATTTCTCTCAATTTTTTTTTATTATTATCATTTTTAAATACATTTATTTTAATCCTCACTCCTTTGTTTCCTCGATTTTTATTTCAATCTTCTCAAAATTTCCCAAAATTCGTTCTTCGTTTTCCAGATTCCTCAATTTTTATTTCTGAGCTGCTTGAACTAAGTCTGGAGGAATTTTTCTCCTGTTTCGATCTGCACCAAACCCTTTCCAGTTCCCCATCGGGGGAGCGTGCCATCGCTTCAGAGGCAACAACAACAGCGAGCTAAAAAACGCTGACTATCAAGGGCTGCCCGGGGCTTTATTTCGTTAGTTCCCGCGAGCTCCATAACGTTTTTCGTGGCAGTGGTGGGATGACACAGACCCCCTCCCAGAACCAAGAGCCGGACGCGACCGACGGCCGGATTCCGCCGCCACCAGCCAGCGAAGAAGAATTCTTTGGAGCGGATGACATGAAAAGCCGCTGTCATTCTGACGGGCTAAGTCGGTTCACACGGTAGCTGAATGCCGGCTTTTACCGCCTCATGAGCCGCTTCTCCCAGCGGACGGACACGTAGGATGCCCGATTGGCTCCACACGCTGAGGACGTCGGTGCGCTCTGGAACGAGTTCCGCCGCCGATTGCTGACCCGACCTAAGCCCTGTCGGACCAGTGACTTCGGGCGCCAACGGTGATCAGACCCTGTTTCCGTCGGACCTATAGCCGCAGCCGAAAATGCGTGCGTGGTGCAGGCGCGTTTGTTCCCTCCGGTCTGTCTTTCGGGGCCGCTGGGTTTGCCCACGTTCGACGGCACCATCTCATGGGACGGCTACCGCGTCCAACTTGAGGCTGTAGTGGGCAGCGATTGGCTGAAGCGAACAAACAAAGGCCCGGATGCTCATTGCCATGCTGCGAGGCAATGCGACAGAGCTTCTTCAGAACGGGCCCCCGAACTTCTAGGCACTTACACTGTTCCGGCGGGCCTCCTTGCATACCACTACGGCGTGTCGATGCTCCGCCGGTTGCAGTATCAGCGCCGAGCCCGTGGAATCCTTTCCGGACCTCGCTGCAGCCATTAAGAGGCACCGACGCGTACCATGGCCCTAGTCGGGACCTAGGCGTTCCTAGATGCGATACGACACCCAAGGGCAATCCGACATATGGGTCAACCAAGAGCGGCCAGCGAGTATACACCACACGACTGTGAAACGTTACTCGCATGCGCACGCTTTAGTATTTGTTTTGCTCGCTCGCCTAATTGGTTACACCTTATCACAGATTTCGTTTACAACCGAGAAGATGTCATGCGAAAAAAAGTTTGCGGTAGGTACGCTGGGGCCGTGCACAAGTTTTGCGCAGGAACAACTTCGCTTTTAATGGCTTTAAGCGAAACCTAAAGAGAGGAATATTTGGCTTCAACCAGCCGTGCTGAAATGTTGGGCACAGCGCTTGACCGCGTCCTTCCTTCATGTGGAAATGCCGCAGAATATCGTTCACCTTTCCCATCATAACTTCAATGATACGACAACGAACAAGGACGTCATTATGGGGTGTTGTGGCTGTAACAGCCACGGAGACTGAGTTCATTTTCGAAAGCGATCCGCAAACACTTGTGCCCTCGCAGCAAGCTCTACCTGCCGTAAATTTTGTGTCAGTCATTCAATTGCGGACGGCTGCTTACACACGACTTCTTCCATCTTTTGGAATCCATGCGAATTTCTCGTATTCTCTCTAGAGGCATATCTGGCACTTCTTTGGCTAATTCTTTTTCCATATTCTAAACCCCTCTTCTTTCGCACTGAATTTCGTGGTGCAGCATAAAGCGAAGAGGCGTTGTTTACTTCAGAAGAGAAAGACTACCCTTCTTGAAGGCATAAGAGCAAACAGCAGAACAGTTGGATTCGGCTGACAATTCACGCGATACCTTAGTTGCAAAATGCAAAACTTGTAATCCAGGAAGCAGGTAGGGAAAGCTGTGCTTAACAATTCTTGTTTCCGTTCCGTGCACGAGAGCGCGCCTTCGCATGCATCATAAAATACTTTTTTTTTATTTTTATTCTCTTGTCTGTCTTAATTTTCGTTCTGCCCGCGAGTTGCTCCTCCTTTCCTGTCGCTGCCACCTGCTGCGCCGCATCTTGCCAAGTCGCCTGGAGCACCCTACGCAAGCGAGACGCGCTCTGTTGTTTTTATTGTTGCTGTCAGGAAAACGACACCCGCATGTTGCTTTAAGTCAGTAACAGGCGAGAGCAGAGCTGCTCCTTGAGCTGCCATTAATTACGCGGACAATGGGAACTCTGGGCCTAAGCGTGTTATCGGCGCCCCCTGGGGGACGCAGTTATGCCCTTCTTCATTTTCACTATGCAGCCCCTGCTACCTATTTGACATAGCATCGCAAGTTACGCCGGTTCGTTTGTTTATTGCAAGACTTGCAGCCCGAAGACGTGCTACAAGTAAAAAAAAGAAACTTTGTATCCACCACCCCCTGGGGGCCTCCCTCCAACCTCAGTTGATGACAAAAGTTTTTTCTTCTCTCTCTCTCTCTGCCATGTTCCTACCTGCAGATGTTCGCGCGCTCTAGAATTTTCAGTTGTGGAAACTAGCTTTAGTGAGCATAAGTTCGGACTACTCACGGAGCTTGAAACAAGAGAAAACTAACTTCTATTTACTGTACGTTTTGCTCCGCGTATTCTACCGTGCGCACTTTGTAGTTTGGTCCTTTCATTGATAGGGGTCCCAACATTGAATGTTATCAACGGATTAACCCTGCGCGAAGGAACGAGTACATGAAAGGGAACACACAACGCAGCTAAGGCTCTCATTTGGGCTTGTTGGTTGTCGTAATTACACATGTTTACAAGCGCAAATACACAGACACGGACAGAGAGAAGGAACAAGATGCACGCTAGCGTGCATCCTTTTTCCTCTCTCTGTCTGTGTCTCTCTATTTGCGCTAGTAAACATGTGTGATGTGTGATGACACAACGCAGGACGAGTGCTGTTTCTCAATTAACAGGTGCTTGCAGCAACGAGGTCAACCATGGTTACGGCAGAATCGGGCTTACTTCGGTGACAAAGAAAACAGCCTAATGTAGAAGAAATGCATTGAATCAGGATTGAATCAGGTCTGGGCTAGTTGGTTCATTTCCTTCATGTCCTCGTTCCTTCGCGCTGGGTTAATCTGTTGATAGCAATCAATTATGTAGCCCAGATCAAAATAATTAAGGTTATTGACCAACACAAATATACGTGCCTGACACTATGTTCTCTGAGGTCTTGTGTCCAATGAAACGCCTACACTACGGGTAAATTATGAGGTAAATTATTGACTGCGTGTGCACAGTAACTGCTTTGTTGACATAGCTCCAATTTTCTTTTAAACAAATCTGCAGGGCTGTAAAATCCAGAGCGGGCATTTGTTAATAAGGCGTGGAATTCGAAATGGCGCTTGCTCTTGAAATGCTTTCCGCCTCGCCGCAGCTCGTCGCGCTGATTAGTCAGGATAGCAAACTTCTCGATGGCCAAATGCCTTTGTCTTTTGGATTTGCTCGCAACAACTCTCGCATCTCTAGACACGACAAGCTTCCGGTGAAATAGGCTGTGGGTCAGTCCGTGTCCTGTTTACGCCAGGTCCAAACTACGCTCCCGCCTTTTGAAATGCCTTTGTGACACACCGCCAAAACAGTACACGTAAGTGCGTGAAGTTTTTACGCAGCGCGGCCAGCGCAAGATGGCATGTCGTTCTTCATCGCTCTTCATCATCATCAGCAGCAGCAGCACCAGCAGAGGCTTGACAACGCCCACTGTAGGAGAAAGGCCTCTCCCATACTTGTCCAATAAGCCCTGTCAGGTTTTAACTGCGGTAACCGTATCCCCGCAAACTTCTTGATCTCATCCGCCAACCTAACTTTCTGCCGCCCCCTGCTACGCTTGCCCTCTCTTGGAATCCAGTGGGTTACCCTTAATGACCATCGGTTATCTTGCCTCCGCATGAAATACCCTGCTCATATGGTATTTCTTCTTCTTCCTTTCGACTGGGATGTCATTAACCCGCGTTCTTTACCTGAGCCACTCTACCCTCTTCCTGTTTCCTAATGTTACACCTATCATTTTTCGTTACTTAGCTCGCTGCGTTGTCCACAATTTAAGTTGAACCCTTCTCGTTAGCCTCCATCTTTCTGCCCCATAGATAAGTACCGGTAAGGTAGAGTTGTTATATGCTTTTCTCTTGAGGGATATTGGTAAACTGCCATTCATGATCTGAGAGAACCTGCCGTATGCGCTCCACCCCATTCTTATTCTTCTATTTGTTTCACTCTCGTGATCTGAATCTGCAGTCTCTCCCTGCCCTAAGGACAAGTAGTCCTTTACCACTTGCAGCCCCTCACTACTAGTTGTAAACTGCAGTTCCCTTCCGAGACTGTTGAACTTTACTTTGGTTTTCTGCATATTAATTTTTAAACCAACCATTTTGCCCCGCCTGTACAGCCCACTGATCATGCTTTGCAATTCATCCCCTGAGGGAATCAGCAAGGCAGTGGCATCAGCGAATCGCAGATTACTAAGGGATTCTCCATGAACTCTACTTATCCCCAACTTTTCCCAATCCAGGCCTCTGAATAACTCCTGTAAGCAGGCGCTGAAGAGCGTTGCCGAGATCGTCTCTCTCTGCGTGACTCCTTTCCTTTTTGAAATTTTATTGGTGACTTTATGGAGGGATATGGTGGCTGTACAGCCGGTATAAACATCTTCCAGTATATATACGTACGACAATTAACAACACTTTACACCTTTGTACCCCAGCCCTCAGCAGCTGCGTAGTAAGTGAACAAGGCGGCGGCCAGACCCGTCATGCGCAGTAATTCTGGACAAAAGCGTTTTTGAGCGGGAATCCTTTTATGAACGCAATTTTTTCGTTTAATGTAAGATTGCATCATAACAATCAATATATCCGCAGATCACCCGACGGAAGTCTTGTATTTCTTTTCTATTCACGTGTTTGCTATCGTCAAAAGCGTTCCCATTTGCTTTCTATGGCAGTCTTTACTGTTCGATGCAATCGCTGGAAACTCTTTAAAAGAAAAATTTTGCTACATATCAGAATAATGGACCGTTACCTTCAATATTTTCATAACAGTGTCTTACAATTTTCCAATTTTCAAAATTTTTCCCCGGGAATGCTGGATATGGACGCAGTGGAGGGTGCTAAGAACCTCTGGCTCCGGACAGGCCATCATTAGAAATTGAACCTGGCAGTGCTTAACGCTAGAACTTTATCCAGTAAAGCTAGTCTAACAGTGCTGTTAGATGAACTAGCGGGTATCAAATGGGAAGTCATAGGGTTTAATGAGGCTAGGAGGGCAGATTAAGCCCATAGAGTGCTAAAGGACGGGCACGTACTATGCTATAGTGGATTACCGGGCAGACGAGAACTAGGTGTGGGATTCCTCATCGATGAGGATGTAGGTGGAAACATAGAGGAATTCCATAGTATTCCACAGGCTTGCATGCCTTGTACTTAATCTTATTAACCTTATTAAGAGGTACAAGCTAAAGGTGGTACAGGCCTACGCGCCTGCATACATCCATGATGACGAGCTCTTCAGTACCTTGTATACGAGGGGCCGAAGTATAGAACGCCCGCAATCTGAAGACGACCTGAGAACAGTCTCAGAGCCCCGGTTCCTATTGGTTGGCCCCTACCAAGGTCAGGGCCGACCAATAGAAGCACGGCTTTGAGACTGTTCTGAGATAGTCTTGCGATTATGAGCGTCCGGTAATTGGGCCCCCGATTTCTGCCTGAAGTGCATAGTTGACTCGGTGTTTTGATTCTCCGGGCACTCAATTAAGCGCAGAATGCGAAGCCAGCTGTTTTTATGAATGAACAGCTTTTGCTCATATCTCCCATAGGGAAAGTCAGGTATCTGGAAATCGATGTACCTCACTGACTAAAGTGCTCAAACTTGGAGGCCAACGAAAAGGCTAGAAATCAAGCTAAGAGCAGCGGTAAGAGCGATGAAAATAAAAATGGCAGATGTAACACTGTGTGACAAAGAGTTGCGTGTATTTCATAGCAAACGAGAGTTGAAGATAATTTAGCTTAAGTTAAGAATAAGAAACGAGAATAGACCGGGCATTTATAGCGCATTACTGACATCTGGTGGTCCATTAGATGGTCAGAGTGGACACCACGAGGAGGAAAACGCAATCGAGAACGCTGGAGAGTCACGTGAAGTGACTAGCTCGGGAAGACGGCTTGAATAACGTGGCAGCGGACGGAACATAGAACGAGTAATTAGAAGTTATTGGGAGAGGCCTTCCTTCTGCAATGAACTCATATAGGCTCATGGTCGTTCGGGTGGGGACTGATTTTATTATAAACTGGAAGCTTGAACGTTACAGGCTGCTTCTCGTTTATTGCTAAACTGTCTTCGGTAACCACGGATGTCAAACGCGGAAATACAAGTCAATTTACACGGTCACTATGCTGAAAATGCTGTGTGAGGCTCAAGGATCAGTGTTCTATAACGCGTTTCCTAGACGTAGAACGAGGCGCGTAAAATGCAGTCCTCCGAGCAAACAGGCTACCAGTGGGTCTGCTACATTTTCGTACCGACGACTATAGGGACGCAAAGGCGACGAAAACGAGCAATTAAATATACTGCGTCACCTTTCCCAGGAAGCAGTGCCACTTACGTAATTGTGCAGTCATTTCACGGTCGAAGTAACGCCTATTCTTGTTGAGTTTAAAACAACCGCCTCCCCCCCACCCCTACAATTCTGTTTAAGGTAGAATCCCTGGTACAACGCCGAATAACTTTAGCATTTAATAGCGTGCGCCTGGAAGCGAGGTCTCCGCCTATGCTCTCATCCGGGCACCCATTGTACGAGCCAGAAAGAGGTCTATTCTCGGACAAATGAAGCTCCCAAAATTTCTCAATTTGCTTCAGGCACGTGCAGTTAAATCCCTGCTAGATGCTCGCTCAAAACGGGATCCCCTTGATCCTTCGTGTTCGTTGTTAAATCTTCAGCTGCTGAATTGGTGAAGTTCAATGAGCCCGGCGACTGAGATCATGTTAAAGTTAGCTGTTGTCATGCCCGACAGAACAGCATGTGCGAAAATGAAGTGAATGCGTTCTGCAGATCGTACAGCTTACTGAATCGGGACTGCAAATCCTGCTTTTTCTCCCCGCCGTTCTTGAGCCGTCGGTGATAGGGTGTCCAAGTTCAAAAGGCCACGCCATTCGAAGCGCAGGTGTCCCTTCTCATTAAACGCGCGCACATGGCTTAATGAACGCTGATCCCGACCTGAAAGGTCGCTCGCGAAGGCACGCGGGTGGTGTGGCTATAAGATATTTCCATGAGCTTGGGGTCGTTTCGGATTCGTCGCCGGTATGACCTTGCCAGCCGCGCGTGCGCGTAATGAGACGGCGCGAGTGAACTGGGTAGTGCAGCGGTTATTTCCATTCGCTTGGGCAATCAAGGTTAACGCACGTAGCAGCTCCCCACGCCCCTTGTTGCCCGAAGCAAAAATCACCTGTTTCTGTGGGCATGTATGATCTTGCATACGCCATTTTAAGCCTCGAGGCTGCGAAAAACACTGAGAACTTACAACAGATCCGAATTGTGAGCGCAGTCTCCAGCTTAGGCGGGCCAGCATGGGAACCTTGTGGGATTCTTTCCTTCCTCCTTGCTTTATTTATCTTTTTTTCTCTTTTCCGCACGAAGCGACAGTGTAATTTTGGTACCGTTATTGTTGTTCTCTCGACTTGGCTCGTCTCAGGCAGAGTGGAGGAGATTCAGTCGTCAACCCACCGCATCTTATGGCTCCGCACGCTCCACTTTAGCTTGGAGACCGAGAGTGTTGAGCCGATTCAATCCGCAGCTATACGGGCAGAATTATTTGTCCGAAGGGTCTTGTTAGCACCCGGAGGGATCAGGTGACTATGTCGGCGGCATATAGCGAGCGCCATTTTATTGTAGGTGCAAGGAGTCGCACAGCAGATTGAAATTCCTGGTTCATGCTATGCTTTTCAGCATGAGCTGGTCGCCGTGAACACACCAAAATCCAGAATATAGGTTTATACGAGAAAGTATCTCTGCCTGTATAATTTCATGTTGCTGGAATGGACGACCTGGCGTAAAAGAGGGAGCATATTCATTGCCACCGAGTGGTTGGCGGCTACTGTTTCTGGGCTTCAGGATATCGACCCAGTTAACGCCGACTGCACTGATATGACTTCTACATACATGAGCTGGTAAAATAACACTTTTCATTATGTTTGGGGCTCACTTGGGCTAAGCACGGCTTGTTGTCTTTTTTTTTCGTAGCGTGAGGCATCGTGGGGAGCTTTATGATTCCAAATTGTCTGGTGTGAGTGTGGGAATAACCAGCCATTATTATTGGGGCCTTGTAGTAAGCAGCGTCTCTCGCACCACAGGCGACAGCCAATCCCTACGCTCTTCCGTATCTTTCCAGCATGCACTGCATGATGCATTGGGGCTGCTGCTACCAGCCGCTCATTGGGTGACGCCTTCCTCGTGTCGTGGAAGTACACTCAGTCTGGAGAATTTGCTTGAAGGCATGCTTCACGTACCTCGGAATGCAGCGTTACTGTATATACTTCATAACTGCTTGAGACCTGCGGAGAATAATTTTCCGGCTTCAGTTCATTAAACTATTCTACAAATGCCGCCGTAGCACCGGCTCCTGCGTCAAATCAAAAGCATAGTTTCGCGTTGGCCATATTATTAAAAGGAATCACAGTAATGCTGCAGAATCTTTTCTTTCTAGTTTGTCTTTTCCTTCGGGCCTTTCGGGCAAAGTTAGCGGCTTTGCCTGGAGACAGGCGAAGTGATCCAGAACTATAGGAGATGTAGCAAGGTATATCAGCCCTGCCCAACAACGTCGACGGGATTAGCTAAGGAAGTTTGAAGTCACGCGAGTAGTCCTGATGGCATTCAGGTCAGGCAGAAACCCATCTAACAAGCCAGAGAGCGAGCTTAGAGAAGAAACCTCGTAAAGAATACTACGCTGACGAAAAGGCATTCCATCAGTTTGAGCTGCCATGACGTAACAATGAATGATGGCGCCAACGTCGCATTGTCCTCGCACCACGAGTGCAACGCGAGAGCCGGCCAAGATTAACGATCTTTTGTCTCCTCGCTGGAGGTAATTTCGAAACCCCTTTGTGCGTGGGACGGATTCGCTCAGAATAGTTCGAATGCGGGACTGATCGGGAGAGCAAATGAGGAAGCTTCATCATTCAGTGCCGTGCACGGGTTCAGGCAGCGTCGATGAGTATTTATGGCAAGTGAACTCTGCGCGAGTTGAAAGCGAAATCAGACAGATGAAAAAGCGACTCTGCGACCACGGAGGTAGGTGCTCCGTCCACGGCGAAGAAATAGACTTTAAGGCAGATATTAGGTTACTTCTCAGGTTAAACGCGATGGGCGGGAAATCGAGGGCAGTATAGGCCAAAAAAAATTACAGAGAATGTTTACTGCATTCGAATGAGCGCGAAAGCACGGATTTGTGCGGCCGCGGGACGGAGCGCTCGCGTTTCGTAGACATACAATCGGCAAGACACGATTTTACTAGGCTCTGAACCTCCGTCGTGCTTTCGCACTAATAACATGAGTTCAACAATCCGAGCTAGAGAGAAAAATTCAGGGAAGCACTTAAGTCACCGTGCATCAAGGCGAAACCCTTTGTGTTGTCCTATTGAGCTTTCTAGCTCAACACGATCGCCTCACGTTTCCCGAATTAGTTTCGGTTTCAAGTTACGACATACTATACCTCCGTTATATCCGATGTGTTCGTTATATTCAGTTTGAAGTTACGACATGCTACACCTTCATTTTATCTGATGTGCTCGCTATATCCTGTTTCAAGTTACGATATATGCCTTCTTAAACACCCTCGTTCGGTCGGACTAGGTGACGGTGTGATTAAAGCGAAGAACCGCTAATCCATGGGCTCTGCCCGCGTGGGTCCGAATGCCATCCTCGTCGAAATTTCATTTCCTTTAATTTTATTTGATTGACAGGTGGAACGGACACTTTCTGAGGACGCACAATTCCTGTCCACAGCCATGAGCCTATAAAGGCTTTCGCCTTAATTTTTGGCAGTCTTGGGGGTAGTCATTGGACTGAACTCAAGTTTTGGTTTAAGAAATCAGCCCCTTGGACGAGAATGTTCTGGCATTCTGATTTAAAATTTTCACTCTAATCTACGATCACAAACATGATTCTAACAAGCCTCTTATGCTTTTATGCTTTGCTATAGGTACCCCTAGAAACAGCGTAATGAATTTCAGTGCTCTTAACGCCATTTAGCTGCGTTTCATAACTTGCAGTTTTGAAGCTGCGAGTCAATGGCCATTTCCTTGCGTACTGTCTTTGCCAAAAGTAGCCGGGCAACGGTGGTTTGTTTCTTAGCCGTATAGCGAAACACTTTTTGCAGCCCTTAAGTTCTGAATCTGTGTAATGTAAGGAGAACCCTTGTCCTCACGTTCTGACACCTTTCGGTCTTTAGGGGTGCCGCAAAGGCTTCGTTACAGTGTTGAGAAGCAAAAACCTGTGGCTTGGTTGCCTCTGGAAAAGAGGGTACACGCAAGCCAGCAGACGTCTTTAGACTAAATTAGATGGGGTGCATCTTTAACTGCTGAATTACTTGGCCTTGGTGCATCTAATAAAGGCTAATGGCCTCTACTTAGAGAACAGCGAAAAGAAGGCGAGTCCGGTTTTATTTTACAGTTGCCTTTCCGTCTAAAGCCGCGTGTCTGGTTTTATTTTACAATCGCCTTACCGTATCAAAGCTGAATGCAAACACCAGCGTTTTATGTCCTGCATGCGGTTTTAACCCTCCTGTCTGAGCCGGCGGCACGTGGTGCTGCAGTTCAAAAACAAGAAACTGCGGCCTCTATGTTTTTCCAGCAATGTTATTCGCAGCCGGAAGTGCAGAAGAATAATTTTCGGGATCTAGCATCGAAAAAGCAGCGCATATTGACTGTGTTCAGACGTCCTGTATCCTTCGTTTTCTTTCGTCTACGTGTTTTGTTAGCACTAAAATTCCGTCTGAATCTGAAAACCATCTAGCCCGTCTGCACGTTCTTTAAATCAATTCGCTCTGTTCCGATAAGGAGACTCGTTTCCTTTATGTTGAGGCAAGTCGAAGCAGCGTTCTTCACCGCTCATCAAAAACTTGAAATGCAGGCCTAACTAGGAGCCTTCTCAACCAGTTATCTATTGCTCACGGGCTACTGTGATCATTCTAATGTAATAACTGATTCACATTGAGTACTTGCGTTGTATCACTGGAGATCGAAACAGTGCCACATCTTCCACATCTTTATCAACGTCGTCGATTTGTTTCTTCATAAATATACTCGGTATGGCTGGAAGGTGGTAACTGAAGTATGAGACATACTGGTTGTTCGTACAAAGCTGCTGACCAATTTTCACGTAGCTATGGTTAAAATGACTCAGGCCCACACGTACAGCCATCCCACTGGAGGTAGAAAACTACAACTGCACTTTCCACATCTAACTTCCACATCCACTCCGTCGCTCGGTGCCCATCGGAACACACATTTTATATGCCTCGCTCTCAGGGGCCACCAGAACCATGTAGCTAAACGTGGCGCATTCACCGGGGCCCTGCGGCTGCTTCGACGCACCCCCCCCCCCTCCCCCCTTCCTGAGTTTATCCTCTGCGTGCGGACAAAAGTCGGTGGCGGGTGTATGTGGACAAAACTCCGTCCGAAAATGCTCCAGTGGAGCCGTTGAAGGCGTTCCCGCTTTTGAATTCTTAGGCCTGCGAGAATCGTCCAAACAAGTCGCGTAAAAATGTTGAGCAAATGACAAAGCGTGGGTTGCGTTGATCCGTATCAATCTCATTTTTTTCATACAATTAGCTCTTATTTTTCTTCGCATCTCAGGTTCCTATACGTTTTTGTTGCCTGCAATAAACTGAAGCCTCATGGAATGGTATATTACCCATTCACTCCGGGGAACGCGTTTTTGTCACTTTTTTTCTGACAAAAAATGTGGCGTAGATTTTGAAGGCAACCACTGCCGCGCACATTTTCACGCGAGCCGCCAGCTGCAGGTGCGCACGACGGTTGTGCCAGCCATTGGCAATCTCCGGGCCGGTGTGGCTTCAGTTTGTCTCCGCTAAGCTTTGCAATGCTGAAACGAGAGTAAGACATAACTGAAGCTTCGTTGAGTATTGTAGGCAGAGAGACGGGACGTAACGCCTAAGAAGAACCAGCAACGAGGCGTAATTTCGTGAAACCTTTCAGAGGAAGAGAGGGCGAAACACGTGTAAAGGGCACATAAAAAGCGCACGATTAGTGTAAACTAATGAGACTGGCTTGAATCACGCCACCGATGCGACGAATCGGTGTTTCAATGTCGTTGATCTCTCATACTCACCGTCTGCCCCTTGCCGGTGGCCGCTTTGAGAGATCGTCGTTGGCCGCAGTACCACGGCTGCTTTCTATAAGATTAAACATATGAACCTTGATAATCCTAAAATTAATCGTAACGTAGTTAAGGCTCCTTTGGACTTGGCGGACTTCTATCTCAGTGCTCCAAAAATAACCCCGAGAGTGTAGGTAGCGCGAGCTGCTTTCAGGATTTCGTATTTAAAAGTAATGCACAAACAGCCAATGGGCGCACTGCGCTGTCTTTGGTTGCCGTGGCTGCGTTAAAGGGAAACTCAGGCGTTTTTCTACCGTGTCGAATGTTACTGAAGCTGCACGATGCATTCTTCGCGGTTATCTGGACGTTGTTTTCTCACCGTTGAGTTGCACTGTCTAAGAGGTCACTGGACTAAATTCCAAAACGACCGCGAGACTGCAATAGCCTTAGTGCGAGAAGTGTGACGACATTCCACTTCCCCCGTCCCTCCCAAACTGGAAGCTGAATCTGCGCACTGAGACGCCCGAAAGGCTTGGCGAGTCTGACCGTAATTTGTAGCGATTCACGTCCCTTATCTTATTTTCCCTTCTAGGTCATTGTTCAGCTCAATCTTTCATACGGCTGCCCCTGAATGGCGTTGCGTGCTGGCTATCAGCTGTCATATCACATTCCTTACCTGAGAATTAAAAAAAGGGCAGGAACTTGCTTTCCAGACGAAGGACACTGTAATTACCAGGTTTCACGCTCCTCACCCGACGCGAACGACACTCGCTAGCAGAAATGAAACAATGTCTTTTTCGTGGCAAATAGAAGCGCTTTCAAAGGTACAGCATGGAAGTCTAGTTCCTCTACTCGGCTTTTTGAAAACGTAGTCTACTCTCATTTTGTTTCTTTTCACAAAAATAGCTTTGTTTTTTTTTTCACACATGTTACCATGTTTTCAGAAAGTCTCTATCACGTGAAACAGATCATGTGTCTTTTAAATTTGATTTCTTTCAGACAAACTGCTCGTCAGTGCAGTGGACTTAGTTTTATTATTACGACAGCATTATATGGCTCAGTTGTTTCAGAAAAACTTGTCAGAAAAAGTTGTCCGCAAAAGTTGTCCGCAAATCTTCTCCGCAGAATGTGTACACACAATGGCGTCACTCCAGATAAATGAATTAAGAGGACTTCTTGTTGGACTAGTTGGTAATTGATTATTGTATATTAAACGCGCCAAAACCACACAGAGACCAAAGAAGAGAACGGGACAGAGCGCCACTCACAACTCGTTGAATTTGCAGAAACCACATACAATCATATCTCTATGTATGTTTGTTACACATACATTGTTACACATACACATATGTTACACATACACATACATTATATGTATGTATGTGGTTTCTGCAAATTAATTCAATTTGTGACTGGCGCTCGGTCCCGTTCTCTTCTCTCGTGTGTGTGGTTTTGGCGCCTTGAAATTACAAAAATGAATGAATGTGCAAAAGTTTAATGATAATGAGTAATAAATTATTGGTGATATATGCCGTGATGAAGAATGATGTCGTCACACTGTTAAGTAGTAAAATCAGTTACGAAATTAATTGGTATAATAAAAATGAGTTAACTTTAAAGCTGATGACGAAATGAAAAACGATAACGTCATCACTATTAATGATAGACAATAGAGACGCGCGGCGCAAAACCGCTTCCGCCGAAGCGGCGGCGCTGGTGTCAGCAACAGATATAGCAGGTGCAGAGTAAATCCCAGCGATATCATTACAGGTTGACCTCAATGTGGTGGCAGTATTCCCGAATACGTTAACCAAAATTTTGAGATACCATTCGTCGTACAGCATTCTGGGAGGCGTCATAGCACTTCTCTTTGCATATAGTTTACATGATTTACTTAAGTTGGAGCCAATCTTGCGATAGCGGCTCGGACTGGTCAATGACATGTGCACTTTCAATTGCATGCTTTCTGAGATTTGCGACAGGGGTTCGGACCGATGACAAACGCACCTTCATTCAGTTGCATGCTTTAAGATGCGGTTGAGACGTCCATCGAAATGTCGAGATCTGAGAGCTACTGAGTCCTTTCCTCACAAACCTTGCCTTTCCTCAAAACACCTTCTTTCGCATTCCTCCCCGCAGACTTACGCATTCCTCCCCGCATTCCTCCAAACAGACTTAAGTGCCCTCAGAATTTTTTTTATTTTGTGAGAGCATTTAATACTGTTTGTCAGCGTTTACTGCTGATTAAACTCAGCTCTTAACACTGATGACGACGTCACTGACTGTCTGTGTTAACAATTGTCTGTTTTGACTGTCCATGTTAACAACTGTAACTCCGACACTACCACGACAACATCTAGACTTCCGCAATGTTACGTTTTGATTCCACTTTTTTTCTAAATTATATTAATAATTCACCCACACGTCAGCCTACATATAAAGCTATTTGATTCTATTTGTGCAATCAATTTCGCTGTTCCTAATCCATCTTACTGTGCTGTTTTAGAAACTGACCAGTGTTGAAAAATATTGTCTTGGTGGGCGCATTGGCTGTTGAAGCTCATCATTACTAAATGTAAGCACATCGAGTCTCGCGCAATCTCTGTGATGATCCTTCATTTTAGTTCTTCACCCACTCTTCGCTTACGATATTAAAATCGTAAAAATACATCGGCGTCCAAATAACCCACAACCTGTTCTAGCAAAGACGCCCTCATTTTGTATCATAAATGTTAGTCGTATGCTTTGATTTCTTCGCCGCTATTTTTCATACGCTGCAGTACCTGTAAAAACTCTATCTTTATGTAGCGCTAATAAGGCCCGAACCTAAAGGTACATGTTCAACTTCGCATCGTGGTCACCTAATTCAAACAAAAGCCTTTGAATGAATGCAGACCCGGGCCACCCTTATATCCTGTCAAACTACTGTGCTGTGTTGAGTTTTATGGCGCATAAGCGACTGAGGCTATCGTGCGCCAAACACGAAGTTTGACATGTAAAACTACTTAAGAACCGCTAGCCCTTCAATAAATTAACCCTAGGCGATCCTGAACTTCTTCTGCATAGCAGGTACTTTTCGTTTTGCCTATTTCAGGACGTTTCCCTAAGGACACCCTTGAACACCAACTGTTTCTACCTCCGCACCGCGTCTCATCTTGCATCGGCCATTAGTTTAAGATATGAGATCGAGCGAATTTGTATATTTCTCACACCTACAAGGAATGGAACCACCTCTCCCATCTATCGCAACCATGCTTAGAACAGAATACTTCAAGTAGCCCACATACCATTTAGTATGTCCAATCCCTCTGCAATTTCTTCCGGCCTGCAGAGTAGAGCGATAAATAAACTCGAAGAAATCATTTTTACAAGTTATGTCCCGTCCGTGCCGTTTTTTTTCTGTCATTTATTCAACGTACGAAATTCTGCATAAAACCAGGAAAATTAGCCACCCTTTGCTGCTTATTACCATTCTCAAGCATGCCTTTTCTGCCTGCAAGGCTACTCCATATCATGAAATGCGAAACATGGAGGTAAACCGGGCGGTAGACTGTCCGTATTTTTGTTTCCAACATGAAGCAGTGCACACTCACGTGCAAGTCACACACAAGCACGAACACACAATTATTTGTGACGGAACTGCGCATAACAACGTGAGAAGAGAGAAGGGCTTGTCTCTTGTCCTGTTGTTCTGCGCTGTTCCGTCACAAATGAGTAACCAACATGTCCAAGCTGCTGTCCTGACACAATTAATGTTGCTCACAGAGTTTAGACGTCCTCTACCTTTCAGAACATTCGAAACAGCCAGTGTCGCGCATAACTCAGTGGCCACACTACACACAAGGCCTAAGGCTAACAGCAATTTGTGAACAGAATCATGAGGCTGCCCAAGTGCAGTCTTGAACGTACTGCATTAGGAGGTAAAACGACTGCATATGCAAATTATACGTTCCAATTCGTCGTTAACAGTACATTCTGAGCGAATAATAACCTTCATTAAGCTAATGAGCTTCTTGCATTATTTTCCGTCGGTCTTTCTTCAAAAAACCGAAATTTTCGTCAAAAGGCAAGAGCTATAGGCTCCACTTCGCTTTGCCTTACCTAATTGCTTTTCAAAGCTCAGACATGCTCACTTTAATGGATCTGTGCATTCTAGCATTAAAAAGAATATCGACGACAGTTCTAAACCGCTATAATTTTATTTAATTTATTTTCTTTCGATTAATAACATAAGCGGACTTCCAGTTTCATTTCAGTGGGTCGTTTTAAAAGCGATTTTCGCTTTGCGTCGCTGATCAGAAAGGGGCTCGTTTTTCTTTTATTTTGAGAAACTACTCGAAATGAAGACCATCGGAAAATTTGAATCAGTGAGTTTCACTGAGGCGTAGCAACAAGCATTGTACTGTTGATGTTGCCGTCTCTGAGAGGCGTGTCTGGTCCTGAAGTTCTGGCCCCTGCTGTGACTGACGCTTTTAGCTTCAACTGGGCGCGCACACCATCGGCCGCACTCGCGGTCAGCCGTAATTTAAAAGCAAAGTGCGCAGAACGGCTCGGCACAGCGGAAGAGCAGCGCCACTGAACAGGGAGAGCCTCACTTACAAGGTGTTTCAAGTAACTTGTCCCAAGGATTTAAAAAAAAAGCTGGAAACCGCAGAAATCAACGACACATTACTTGCCGTCAAGTGGTGCTCCTCAAGGTGATTTTTGTATTCCGCTAAATTAGCTGAGGTTGATTACGCAAAACTTTTAATGCTCCCTTTGCGACGAAATGCGTTTCGTTACGGTCTAGACGGGGTTAGGAAACAACCAGTCCAGTTTTTTTTTTGTAGCACTTTATCTTCCACGTGGTTCTTTTTGCAGCCGTTAAAGAAAGCCCGCGAAATATTAAATAAAAAACACGTGATTGCTCTCTTGTGCTAAAGTATTCTAGCGCTGCCAAACGCATTTTGAATGAACGACGTGTGCAGGCTAACGGTCTCGAAGTGAGCCGCCGACGCCGCTGTCAGTAAAGTCTTTAAAGTGCGTCAGCAGATTCTGCCACAACACGGAAAGCGCGAGCCGCGATGTGCGATAAGTGATGGGCAGGGCGGCGACCGCCAATGCAGAAGAAGCTTTGACTGAGCTGTCACTCATGCTAAAGGAAAAGGAAGGAAAAGCAGTCGCATAGGTCAAAGTACTGCATATCATTGTTCAGCCTCGTCGAACGGAGCGGCGGCCGCTCACTTGGGCAGAGTCAGAAAGCGCGTTTCTTGTGTTCAAAACTTTGTTTGGAACACTGAAATGTGGTGGTGCATGAGCGCAGCCACGTGGCATTTTTTTTTTGGTTTACGGGCTAACTTTAAATGTGAAAAAAAGGATCATTTAAGAGATACGATGGTAGAAAAAATTGTATCAGTTGTTCCTTAACCCCCTCTACAACTTAACGAAGCGTATTTCAGCCTAAAGTGAATATTTTGCATAATTCAGGATAGTTAATAGCTCATTAAGGGTAATATAAAAATCCCGGCCGTGGCGGTCGAATTTCGATGGAGGCGAAATTTAGAGGCCCGTGTACTGTACGGTGTCAGTGCACGTTAAAGAACCCCAGGTGGTCGAAATTTCCGGAGCCCTTCACTACGGCGTCTCTCATAGCCTGAGCCGCTTTGGGACGTTAAACCCACATAAACCAAACCAAAGCGGTAACATAAAAATGCTTTGAGGGAAACGACATGATGGCAAAAAGTGTGTCGTTGGTTTCACCAAGTTGCGGTTTTAATCCTTGGTTCAATTTACGTGAAACGCCCTGTATATACCCCGTCGCACTGTGCGACTCTGCGGAATGTAGGCGCCCGTAGCTTTAAGCAAGCTGTGGGTAAACTGCCACATGTGTTCGAACCACTTCTACTTTGTGTGCGTGGTTTGAATGTTCGATTATTTGGTATTGCGGTCTGCCGGAAAATGGGCCTCAGCAAGCGGACAATTCACACGTGTGACCAGCTTCGTGAACTATATAGACCTCTGGTTGTGTGGTGTCCGTTCTAGCTTTCGGAGCACTCCACGAATTCTACTGCGCATAAACGGTGGCGATGGCGTTCAATATCACAGGAAGCCACGGACAGCCGTGGCTGAATATTTTGAAGCTGCCAAAGGATTCATCGCGCTGAAAGGCAAAGCCAGCGAATGTATGCTATGCATGTTGGTATTAAAAGTTCGTTCCTACATTGCCTACTTTATAATTTGAGTAGTGCCGCCATCCCAGATAATCCAAGGAATCCTTTAATGGGAACTTCAGATAATTCCAACCAGTTTTGCCGGTCCAGATTTTGTCAGGTGTACTCGAAACGCAGGCTAGAACTAGTTGATCCGATTAGGTTTGACTAAGCTGCTTGGTTACAAAGGGCTGTCATGCATTTTGAGAGTCGACAACACGTAATTCGGTAAATTATTGTTCCGACGGTGTAATGTACTGTGCCATAGTTAATGTGCTGCACAGTTTCAAATCTGAAAAATTGTTCCCGCGGTTCATGGTTCCGGCACCCTTTTTGCAAGAGTGTTTTTCCTTAGAATGGCGGCAATGCCATCCGGTTAAACATGGGTTTATAGTTAAAAGCACTCAAGTTCTCTTCTTACTCTTATTCCTTAAAATTGCATGCGTGAGAGGTTATAAGAGCAAGAAACCGCTTCGGTTTTAATTTTCAGTGGTGCTTAATTGGGTTGGCACTGTAATGGTATATCAAGCACATAGCGGGCGTAACGGTTTTACCATCTATTACACGTTTAAGAATTGTTTGTTCTGCTCCAATCCCGGAATTTCCAAAAGGAAAAATGTAAGATTTTCACTAACATGCAACTACGAGACATACACGCAAAAAATTCGTATCAATTAACATGCCTTTAAAATATAAAGTGTGTCGAACTAATAATAATTGCGGTATATCCTTAATTTCTCCGCAGTCGTGTTAGCGGTGGAGTTTGCAGTTGACTGCAATTTATAAACATCGAACGGCTGACCAAAAGAGGTCTGTTGATTTACCGCTTACACGAAGTACTCTAAATTATCACTGACGAGCCCAACACCCAAAAGGGCGCGTGACAAGGCTCGGGTGATCAGTGAATGCTACTTATCTTCGTGTCTTGGGAGAAAAATAGCTGAAGGCTCTTTATCAAAGATGAGGTGAAGAACGTCAAACAAAAATAGTCTTGAACTGCATTGCCGGCACAGGTAATTTCTTCATCGTCAGCTCTACCAACATAGATTAAGCACGGGCCTGTTGTGCGTTACAACCTGTGCGCCATATTGAATATTTTCGGAACTGTTTTCACTGTATTTAAACTCAGTGTACAGTGAATGACAGAGCGCGCAAAGAATTCAGAACGCCGCCTTGCATAATTTATTCATGTTCTCTTTTCGCAACAATTCACATCTTCATGGTTTTCATTATTCGAGTGGAAGTAACTCTTAGAACGTCGTGACAATACGACGTTATCGTGCCCGCAATGTCGTCGTCGGATGAAGCTACTTTCAGCTGGTGACGCAACCGAAGGTTATTGATTTTCGATCGCCGCTTCCCTATAGAGTCTGAGAACAAATTTGCTGAGCCGAGCTCGATTATATAGTCTGGAAGAATGAATTATCCATTACATTTATATACTGGCTATTTGTTAAAAAAATACAGCAGCGAATGTGAAGCTTATCGCTAAAGAGTTTCCGAACACTGTTTCACGCTGCCGCCGCGCTGGCTCAGGGATTAAGGCAATCGGCTGCTGACCCGAAAGACGCGGGTTCGATCCCGGCCGTGGCGGTCGCTTTACGAGGGAGGCGAAATGCTAGAAATTTGTGTACTCTGCGATTATAGTGCACGTTAAAGGACCCCAGGTAGTCGAAATTATCTGGAGCCCTCCACTACGGCGTCTATCATAGCCTGAGTAGATTTTGGGACGTTAAAATTCATAAGCCATAAACCAAACCTGTTTGACTTGATTCTTTCAGTGTCTTCATTCATTTTTTTCTTTCTGAAATACCGGTAGCGCCCATTGTCCTTAAAGCGGATGCCGGCCTACAGACTATTTAAATTAACTTTCTGTGCAAAGAGAACAGGCAATGCAGTGCACTACATGAACCAAAGGTTAAAAACAAACACTAGCTGCCGTCTGAAAGACTAAAGAAAGCTTATACCCCTGTCACACGGCCACTTTCAAGCGCAATCGAGCTCGATCCTGCTTGACTCGATGCCGATTCCTCAAGAGTGCTTGAGGTTCCAAGCACAATCGAAAACACTCTCGCTCTCATGAAGCTATAAAAATAAACACAAGTTAACAAAACCAAACCCCAATTGTTGTTGTAATTGATTAAAATGTAATACAGAACATTTCTCAGGTACTATGCCTGCTTATATGCAAACATTTTAAAATAATCTCTACACCACGCTCCAAGCTTCGCCGTCAGCGTAAACAAAGATGGAGTCGTCCGGCTCGTCGGCGCGGAAACTGTGGAGCTAGCACGAGACAGCCGCTCTCATCGACTGCTGGCAGGACCGCCTAAATAATTTGCGGCACCAGAAGAGAAACGCCGCAGTCTGTGCAGAAATCGCGGAGGAGTTGCGGGCCCTCGGGTTGCATCGCACATCAGCAGAGGTGCGCCACAAAAACCTGGCGCAGATACGCAATGTACCGATTCGGCTACGGATTTGGCTGCCGCTGCCCCCGACTGCACAGTGTTGCCGGACATCGCCATGTTATGGCTGTCGGCGGAACATTTGGCGCCACCTAACACACACGAGGGAAACTTCTGAATGAGCGTTGAAAATGCCCGTGTAGCACCGGATGTTTCGAGCGTGCTCGAAAATCTCGATGCAGATCGAGGTCAATGAGGATCGAAAGTGCCCGTGCGACAGGGGTATTATTGCCTTCATATCAACAGCATTAGTCTACTGTTTCTGGTGAATAGCTGCAATCATCCGAAAAGCGTCGATCACAAAGTTGTCAAGCGTCGAACTACGAAGAAATTGTTCGTTGCATTTCCGTCAAAAACATGCGAAATACAAAAAAATCAGTAGCGCGAGTCTGTAGTTAGAGCATTTCATGCTTGGAAGGACTCTCCCACGGACTGGTGACAAGGCGCACTCAAGTTGGCGCAGGCGCAGCCGCTATTAGCGTGCGCGAGGACTTTCAAAAATGTGGTGCTTCATCGCACTTCTATGGCAGCCTTTCAGTGTGTGTAAAGTGGGCTGGAAAATACGAGGAGTTGGATGCTTTCGTGCAGCGCCAAAGTGACACCGACCGGAAAATATGGAAATAACACCACCGCTCGTCTCTGTCGCTTCCACGGTGAAAGCCGCGAACGTGGCTTCCGAAGAGAGTTTAGAGTACACTTTTATTTAGGAGAAGTGTGGCATGTGTACTTTGTGAGTTTCTGCGACATTTAACTTAGGAATACTTCACATTTCCACAGCCGTCTAAAGCGGAATTGATTATGTTGTCACGCAGTGATTATGTCAGTCCGGCAGTCAGGAAGGCAGCGAGATATGGCTGTGGTTTAGCTGTGGTGAAACCTGGAGTGACGCGATAGCTAAAGCTGGCCGAGTAGAACTCGCTCTGTCGAATTGCCAAGTCAGTCTTTCGCCGCTGCGTTTCGCTGGGCGTTCCTTCTTTATCTTCGTCCCTGAACGAGGATTCACTATCTCCCCCTCTCCCCCTCTCCACTCCTCGCCCACTCAGTTTCTTCAGCGCGCCGCGCCACCGGCACCTGCCACGGTGGGCACGGCGCCGCCACGCGGAAGGCTCGAAATGCTAGCGCAATGTAGGCGCGCGGCGCGCACACCAGCTGCGTGCGCTGACGTCACTCCGCGCATGCGCACAACTGACGAGGCAGGCGGCGTCGGCTCCGCCGTCAGCGCAGTGGCGAGGCGCGTGGCGCACACACCAGCTTCGGGCTATGACGTCACTCCTCACATGCGCACAGCTGGCCGAGCGGTGGTGCCACGGCTAAGCGCGCAGCCACGCTGGCGTATTGTACCTATCGCTACAAAACGCTTCCAGAAGAGACTGCTTATTGGGCTGACCTGCGCGCTCAAAAGAATTGAATGACTCTGTAGCTGCGAGAGCAACAAGCGTGCTCAGAAGCCGTCGAACTCAGTCCATGCTGCTCTCGGCCATACTCAGTCTAAAGTTGGCTGTGAACCTTCGAGATAAAGCGCCAAATGCAGCTACAACAGTCTGTAACAATGTAGAAGCAGTTGCGTGTGACTGCAATCATTCGAGGTAAAACTGGTCGCATCTCGAGACGCAAACAAAGGGATAGCGTCACGTGCCAGCGGCCTTAGGAATGAACAAACAAAAGTTGCATAGCTTTGCGAAAATATTACTAATCATTTAAATTATTATAATAACAAACCAGCCTTTCTCACGGCGTGCCCCCGACAACACTGTTGCTTCAGTTTCAGCTCTTGCTAGCCTTACATTTGCGCAGGATATATCATAGTCCAAACACATCGATCTGAATTCAAACAAATTTCTCCGAACGCTTTGTCTCCAAACGCTCGGATACTTGCGCCGCACTTCGCGTGTTGCTCCACTAGATACCAAGTTACCTACATGCAAAAACTTGATACGCCCTATCTTAGAATGCGGCTGCACCGTTTGTAACCTCCATAAGCTAATGGACGTAAATAGATTGAAATACCTTTTAAAAAAAAGCTGTTCGTTTCATATTTCTTGTACATGACACTCCACTTTCCTCAAGCGTCCTATTGGATGTTTAAAGTTCTTGCACCCGTCAATTAAATATCCCCAATTCGAGTCACTTGGCAACTGTTTAAAATTTTCTAAGTGATCATCGTTAAGTTGGTACACCAAACTGAACATTTCACCTTTTAATTCTTGTACTGACGTGTCCAGATAAGGGTTTTTTCTCCGCGCTCTAAAGAAATTTGCAACCCTCTTCCTAACCCTATTGCTTCTCTGTCTTAGGAACAATTTTTAAATTCTTCTATTTGTAGCTGACATGTTCTGTTGTGCGTTTCTTTGTGCCTTCATAGTGTCTCAAATGCTTCCAATTATTACCATTTGTTTGTACATTTTAAAAATTTATTCCGGCCATAGCTTCATGCGAGGCTTCTGTGCCTGAAAATAAAATGAAAATATTCCGTGCACTGCCTCCATATTACAAAATTCTATATTTTTTTTAACCCGCTGGCTTGCGTAACATGGGCCATTTTGGACGTATTTATCAAGACAGAATACCTTGGTGCTGAAAAAATAAGCTCAGAGGTCCGTGAGATATTGGTTATTCCAATACATAAAATCTATAAGGAAATCCCAAACACCAGGCGAACGAGGGACCCCTGTAAGCAAGCTATAAAATACAGTAAAATACAATGAAAAACTTAAAGCGCCATACGCAACCATTAGGCCTTGAATATGCCTGAACAATAGTTTTCTTCTGCGAGAACAGCGGGCTAAACGAGAAGTAGTACTAAAAAGCTGCTTAAACTATGCGAATAGGCAGAACAGATGTATAACTGAGATATTTGTAAAAAAAAAGCAAATACTTATAAAAAACCTACGTTGCGCATATTCTGTAACAAAAAAAAAGGAGAAAAAAACAGATTGGTCGTTTGGTCTTTCCGCTGAGTCTATAATTACTATAGAGACACCAGCCACGAAGGGCTCTGTTCTTTGAGTTTATTTTTTTTATATTTTTCAACCAACTTTTCGCTTGCTTTCTACTGCGTGTCTTGGTCGCACAACGGTCGTCCAAGAATTTATAACTTTGGGCGAGCGCTAACATGACATGCCGGAACGAAGATAAACACAATTCAAGTGCCCGGCAATTACCACACGCTTAATATAATTGGAACAACAGACCCCTGAGCGCCGAACAGTGGGCAAACAAAGCAGCGGAAATTGCCGCCTGCGAGATAATGAGGTTTGGTTGTTTTCTTTCTCGACGAAACTTTTTGCTTCCCTCCGAAGCTTTGCTGCCGAAATTCCGCATCTTTTAAGAAAAAACTCGCCTGCCCACGTTAGATACTTTTTTTTCTCAGATCAGTCCACTCCATCCTAGTCCGCGGGGAACCTTTAGGATTCAAAATTCTTTATACAAAATGGACACCCATTGTTGCAAGACCGCGGGTTCGCTAAGAATATCTTATTATGCACTTCATCTGCTCAATGTAGATCTTTTTCTGCGCACACGTTTAAAGTTTATTGTTATGGAACTTGCGAAGCATACGTCATTTCTGGGAGGACAAAAAATCTAATATCGATATTTTCGCGGATTCCTCGTGCTGTAACCTTAACGCAACCCCGCAGTCTGACAAAAAGCATGGTTTCAGAGTTGCAGCACACACTACTCATGCAAAGCCATGGGCAATGAAAGAGAGGCGTAGGAACATTCGTTCCGACAAAGTTCGCCTCCTTGACCTGACCCATTTTTCTCAAGACGAAAGTACCTTCAGTCATTCATGTTCTAAGCGCTCTGAAACAATATGATTTCGGCTGTGACATAATCGTAACGAGACTCTGAGAAGAAAACTTTTGCGTCAATAGTTACTGCTGTTCAGGTTGGTACGTTTCTGACAAAAATATAGTGTTCGTCCCAGAAAGGACGAGAAAGGCACCGCGCAGTGACTGTATACCTTTGTTGTTAATATTCGCTGGCGTTGAGAGGTTAAGTTTGCTGTAAGCTGCAGGCGGTGCTAGCCTTGCCTAATTTCGCCAGCAAGTACTCCACAGTAGAGACGCTTAGATGATAATTTAGGTTGGTCATTTGTGGCGCACTGACAGTGCGCTGTCACCACCTGCTGCTTGGCAGGCCCGTTGACGCCAATCGCGAGTGGCGCGTATATGACCCATTAAAAACAATTATTATAAACTAATTATAATTGTCAATCTTGCCACGGACTACAACAAAACTTAGCGCCGCCGTTTGACAGCAGCACAGCATAAGCTATCAACGTGGGGCTTGGAGCCGGTGGTGAAATGTTAAAAAAAACTGATAAGTGCAGGCGGGCATAGTGCTTGCGCTTCCTTCCATCCGCTGCACAGAAATCTGCCTCAGCAGCAACACGCATGTTCACGGTGGCCGGTTAGCTGGGAAGCGACCGCAGGCATGTCCTAACGTATATTTTTTCGATTATTTTTTTAACATCTGCATGCAAAAGTTTTTCGCGTGGGAAGTTTGTATCACCACAGCCAGAGCTAGAAACATGCAGGATGTGTTATGTAAAATGAACCAAATATACTGTCTCCAGATATACTGTCTCCCGCCGCGTGGCGCTCGTCAGAGTTTTTTTAAACGGCGCTTTTTTGCTTAATTAGATAGGTTTAATATGCAAATTTTCTATTATTCACTTTCGGGTCACGTGCGTTTCCTTAAGTAGTAGAGGGATGTTCGCTTCCTTCAAGAAGACAGGAACCCGTCACAGCACAGTTCAGGACATTGTCTACCGGAGTGGAAACCAGACATGCAGAAGGGAGGCTGCACGCCTTCTTTTAACATTTCTGCAGGACGCAGATCTTGTTTCTAAGTGGTGACAGCAGGAACGGACTATGGCCTACTGTGATTGAATGTGTGCGTAGATGGTGTCTTCCGGAGTGGACTACGTTATACTGTGAGTGAATGTGTGTATGGATTGTGGCACTACAATGGCCTATGTTCTACTGTGACTGAATATGTGCATAGATGGTGACTTCTGAAGTGGACTGTGATCTGGACTGTGTGGATTGATTGTGTGCATAGATGATGACTGCGGGAGAGAATGCGTGCTATTATTAGAGACTGTGCGCATAGCGGGGTAGATGCGACATTGTTAATATAGAAGGGACGCTGCGGTGGAGCAATTGCCCGCAGATAAAGCAAGGCTAACTCCACCTGTAGCATTCAACACCTCAACTCAACTCAACTCAACTTAAGAAAAAACTAATCCAGTTCTTGTCGCAATGTACTTCCTACGTAGAACTTTTTTTCCGGCACTTAAAGAAAGGCCGCGAAATATGAAAAAAAAAAACGTTACTGCGCTAATGCGCTACCATATTCTAGCGCTCCCAACCTTCTTCTGAACGAACGAAACGTGCACGCTGACCATGTCCAAGTGAGCGGCCGCCGCTCAGTTCGACAGGCTGCAAAATGAACAAATAAAGAGAGGTACGTACCTTGAAATACGCGACTTTACTGCTTTGTCTTCATTTTTTTATTTCTTTTTGCCATGGCTCAATAGAAGCTTCGTCTGAATTGGCTGTCGAAAAAAAGACCAATCTGATGCTGGAAAAAAGGTCCACATAGAAGAAACGTTGGTACAAAAAACTGGATTGGTTGTTTCGTAGCCCCGCCCACAACTTCATGAAACACACGTGACTCTAAAGTGAACATAAATTGTTTTGCAAAATTACTCTAAGGTAATAATAATAAAGCGGAATTTAAAAACTACTCTGAGTAGCGCCACACGACGGGAAACGTTGTCTTTGGTTTCACCCTGCCCCGGTGCGTCACTTACTTCTAATCCTGGGTTCAACTTACGAGAAGCACCCTGTAGCTCGCAACTGCCGGGCACGTCGACGGTATTAGCTCAGGCTCGTGAGCAAACTTTTCCTCAACATTCTCGAATCGAGTGGTTGGCGGTGGCTGTTTGAACAAGTGGCAGCAAGGCTCTTTGTTTCGGACTGCTCACATGCATGTCTCTCTCTCTCTCTCTATCGATCAGTCTCTCTCCTTTCTGCGCATTTGCGTCCTGCACAGTGTGGCCGCATGAAATAAAATCTTCCGCAGCAGCTACACGTTAACGAGAGCAAGACTAATAGTGAAGCCAGTTTGTTTTTGAAAAGGGTTCTCGGAGCTTCTAGCCCGTTACGCGAGCACCGCGGTCAAGCTGCGAGGTGTTTACTTGCGGATTAGGGTGACGGGCGGAGCGCTAATGTGACTCGTAATGTGATTTTATAACGGCGCTGCTGAAATTTGAAGATGTGCGCTAAATTACATAAAAGCAGAGCCCTTGGAAAGAAAGAAGCTTAAAAGGTTATATTTGGTAAGTGGTAAGGTCAAGCTTTGCCGAAGGTAGGTTAATGCTCTTAGTGCCAAGTATGGCATACCAATGCCACTTTTAGGCGTGGTGTTTTTCATTCATAGTTCTTTTTTCTGCTTTAGTTATGCATCGTCAGTGTTTAAACTGGACCTAAGCATTTCACATTAGCCATATTGAAAACAGTAGCGGCGCTTTCAAAGTTCTGGCCTAGTAATAGCCTAAAATGCGCACCAAGGGCACGTTCATCTAAGGGCGTAGTCATGATCACAGCGAGAGCTCAAATGAACATCACGTCCCAGGCTGCCGATGATGCATCCAAAGCACGTCGCCTCCACCACACGGATGGTGGAAGTGCTACTGCGTGTCGGCGTGTTTGCATAACCTTTGCATGTTTGAATAACCGCGCCACCCGTCGCTGGAACTCTTCGTTTCTTACCTCATATCGTGTTTGTTCGTAGACACAGACCAGGAAAAGTGCAAGACTACTGCTATTCGGCAGCACATTTAACCTGTGTTATAGCGCAGTGTGCGTTTTGTAGCAAAAACTAGTTGCCGAATTTTTATAAATTATCATAAATGTTGCACAAGTAAATTTGAATCAAACGATAATTGCTAATATCTGTCAGTGCTTTATAAATATTATGCTGCGCTACAGCGAAAAAAAAGTAAACGCTTTTACGGCTTCAGAATATTGTGTTTAAGAACCGGAAGAGTTTTGAGGATGCACTCTCATAGTCACACCTAACCATGAACCTTCCTACCAAGCGCGAATAGCGTTAGAACAGAAAGCGGCTATATTTTATTTAAAAAGCCACGCTTGCTATTTTTGTGTCGTGTGGCTCTTTCTTGGACACGAATCGTGGTGCTGGTGGCCAAGAACATTGCTAAATATTTCATATCACTAAATCGCCCATTCTTGCAGCCGACAAGCAGATTTCATAGACGTGCTCCGCGAACAAACAGAGACTAATCTCTGCCCGGTATAATGCTCAGCATGCGCCGAAGCCTTCACACCCCTCCCGCTTCATTATGCGGACACTGATGGATGCTCTGTGCGCCCTTGCTTGCACTAATGGATATCAGCGTGGGGCAGGCAACGTAATTGCATTGCCGAAATACTGCTCAGCGGAAGCACGATGCCTTTCTAAAATGATTCTGAGCTGAAGAGCGTTTTTGACGCTTATTCTGCGCTTGAGAGCACTGAATATTCCCTGATGACGAATATTTATCAGCGGACACCACTCTTCATATGAAAAAAAAGTGTTAAATATTTGATGCGTATATGTAAGAATAGCTTTCTCTCACGGCTCAACTGTCGTTGTAGCTCTCTATCAACGTAACGCTGTTATCTCTAGCGTTGAAATATACCGCACTACCTCGAACATGAGCACTCCGCCAATGCCACGCTCTGTATTTTACGAAAACAAAAGCAAAGCGTTTTCTTTTCCTGCTAATTCTTAGAGCCCTTGCGCGGCACATTATTCAGGTGTTTGGTTAATGTGGGCGTTCATGATTATCTAAATGCAATACATTTGAGGAAAAAAATACTTATTGGAGGAATGCCTTGGTGACAAAGAATCAAAAGCATCTTTTCCGCAGCATGATAGGTTTTGAAAGAGAAGTCGTTTATTAAAGCTTACAATATAAGGTGGGGCTACAAATTACCGGCAACTAAGCTATTGCATTTTCGTCGCCCTTCGGTTTACGCCTTGTAACTCTGAAATCAGCTTTACTGGGTCCACCCTTATGCTGCAGTAATCACGTTCTGGATTACCGCAAGCATCATTTATTGGGCCTGAGTCGCCAACCTCGTCATTTCACTGTGAGCTCTTAGCCTCCGTCTGCCCTTTCCTCTCTGACCTCAAACTTGGGAAAGAGGCTTGTTGAGCGATTTCAGCGATTTTGAACATTTTTTTCCGTCTGTGAAATTTTTTTTTCCGATTTACTCCAAGCGATACCTTGCGCTGTTCCTTCAAAAAGCGATAATGAACATAACGCCATGTGTTGAGATATTGAGGCTCATTAAAAAAATCTCCAGCGGGTCTAACTTAATCCGGAGCACTGCACTACAGCGTGCCTCAAACCTTCCAATGTTGCTTCAGCACCGAAACTCAGTCGATAAATCCTTGACTCAATCTACTAAATTTCATTGACACCGGCCTCAAACTGAAGCATGAAACGTGCACAACGAAGTCAAACACGATGCGAAGAAGCTTCGGCCTTGCAAGCTGTCGGTGAAACCATGCGGGAATTGGAAAAAAGAAATCTTGCCTCGGCGTTCGTTTTTCCAAGGAATGGAGGTAACTTGCAGGAATAATCCACGTGCTGTGCAATGTCCGTGGAAACAATGAACCCCTATTCTTTATTGAGCCCTTGGCTTTTTTGGCATTTGTAGCCGACACCGGACTGCAGATGTACGTATAACTATCTTGCTCCGAAAGGAATATTTGCGGAATAAAAAAATTATCTATCCCTTTTCTTTAGCCCCCCATTTGTCATATACCTTCCTTCAAACTGCGAATTAGGTGCTCGCCTCTCTTTCTCGCGCGCACGCGCCCTACTCTCGTCATAGTGCTTACATCTAACTCCTCCTTCAGGCTACGCCGCTGAAGCCGGGCTCCTTTTCTTGCCTTCTCTTTTCCCTCCCCTGCCGGACCCGCCTCCTCTCACTTTATACAATCAATAGCGCAGACAGCTACAGCGCTGCGCACCCACCCCAACATTCACCTATGCGCTCCCTTCTAAAATTAATAATAATAACTTAACGCACACACACGTGCGCGCTCAAAGAGGAGGGCCTACTTTTGAATCTACGCACGATTCGCACGCATGGCGCTTTGCGCACTAGCAGATTCTCTGCAGCACTTGTATTCCTTCCAAAATATTGTAAAGGTATGAAGCTTGTACCCCGCTTGCGTTTTTTAGTATATGTAAAAGACAAAAAATATTGAAAAGGTGTGATCGCCGCATTTCATACACTCTACGGACATGAAAAAAAATATCAGCATCCACATTATTTCTTTGCTTTACCACCGTTTACAAACGTTACCCTTTTAACGATTCAACCACCTTGTAGCAGCAGAAAATGTTTACTCAAGACAACGTTGATCACCGTACTCTCGCTCCAGCATTTTTCTAAAGCAGCATAAAAACATTCAATAGAAACGGAAACGAAGCGTATGATACTTAACGCTTTTTGTTCACTGCTGGAAATGAAACGTCGTGCCCTGCCGTAGATTTCTTCTATCTTCGCCTGCTGAGAGAGAGGAAGATTCTCTAACGGCAACCGCATTGATCGTCAACACTGAACAGAAGTCAATGGACGGCTGAAGATTCGAGAGCAAGTGCAATGCGAGGAGCAACGTCAGAGGCAGAAAACGGTCTGCGAGAAGCCAGCCCTGGTTGTTTACCAACAAGGGAAATCCAGGTCGAAAAAGAGCCCCTCTACGGCAACACTAGGGGGACTGCTGTGCGATGCTAGGTACCTGATTTCTCCGGCCAAAGTACAGGAGGGTATGAACATGAGGTGCGAATTTTGCGGAGGTGCTGAGGACACCATCGAGCACATCGTACTGGAATGTGCAGGCCTACACCCGCCGGTTTCGGATGCACAGGACCATCTCATACTTGACCCCATACCACCTGACGCGATCGGCGAATCCAACAGCATCGGGGCACTAGCGATGGCGCTCGGTTTTCGCCGACCCGACGAGCCAACGCAATGGAAGCTGTTTGAACGAACCAAGCGGTGTTTGGAACATTGGTGGCGCACACGGCACGGTCACGCTCCTTGAAGGCTCAGGGAGGCCAACACGTTCCATTGACGTGTGTAAGGAATTGTCTTTTTCCATTTTTAATTTTTGTTACCTTTTTTGGCTTGATCCGGTTTTCCGTGTCGTTGATCCCCCGAAGCAGAGATGGCCAACAGAATCATCATCATCATCATCATCACTGTACCGCTTCATGAGGGCGTAGCGCTTGAGCGACCCTTGGTAATTACGTTATCGCTGTCTTTCCTGTTTATATGCCCATTCCGTTTCCTCCAGGGCGGGTTAGTCAACCACACCGATCTTACTGTTCCCCTCCTTGCGTACCGTCTCTCTCGCTCCCTCTAAAAATATGCAGAGTAACGTTCAAAGATGAAGATTCAGCGCAGGATTCTAAAAACTACGTCAACTCACACACTAGTGGTGTTTTAAAGACGCGTCCTGGAAGTGAAGTAGTGAAGTTTGCTCCTACGGCGCCAACTTATTCGTCTTAAGGGATTATTCCTATCTGGGAGCCCTCGTCACGTAAATCATTCGAGAGAAGCCAAATATAGAGGATATATAAACACTTAATTGAGGCTTTTGATCGGACTGTTCTTATTTCTTGTTGGTCACCAAGGTTAATAAGACGAGAATCTAGGCAAGGTCATGTATCCACTGCAGCCACATGGTGCTGCATTGAGTTAGGTCGCATTACACTGTTAGTTTTTGAGCTGTGTAATACTCCCCTGATAGACCATACTATGCCGTGCTACACGTCGGCCGGTTGTATCGGGTGCTGCTTGGGGTTAGGCGCTGAGTTTGGAATATTCCCCCAAGGGCTACGGATACACTCAAGAGTGCATTTAGTCGCTGCCGTATGTATAACGGCAGCATATTCCTTGCTCGCCATTTAGAAAACTTGTCTTGGCGAAAATGACATCAACATATCTTTCTCGCAGGTTCTTGTCGCAGCAGCAGTAGGAAAGAATGGACGAGAAATACGTGCGAGATCACATTACAAAATCGTACAGCCATTTTTTAAGTCACTACCGAAGCTAAATTTCGACAAACAGTATTGTGCACTCAGACTTTGCGGGAAAGCTGCTAAGATCTCTTAAGAGCGTGTACAACACGCTTAGCACTTAGTATATCAGCAGCAGTCATGTGTGCCGTATCAATGAACGTCAATGCACATCGCGTTGTGCCGGAACCAGAGCTAGGTAGGGGTTCGAGTATGACATATATCCCGCGTCGTGTGCTACCCGAACCTGAAAGCATCGGACCATGGATGAGGACGAAATGATGGGTATAACTGACGGTAAAGAAGAAAAAAAAAGATGCGGGCGTACTCCGAAATGCGTCCCTAAGTCAGATTATGTCTCCATTTTGCCCACACGCCGTCTCTTACTCTTATCCTGGCTTCGCATTTCTGGCCGAGAAAAATAAGCCTCCGCTTGTTTTTCTCGCCCTCTCCAAAAGCTGCAGCTATAGGGCCCGCCGAAGCATCTGTGACGCGCTGCCTCTTTTCACTGTATATAGCACTCCGCAGCGACATCAAAGAAACGTTCGTTTCGTGGCGGGTTTCCTTTCAATGAATTTCCTTTTTTTTTACTTTCAACGCCATGACGCCGGAGTGAAAGTTTCAGCTGATATCGTCAGAATCTTTCCAGGAACTTCGCCCTCATCTCTTTTTCATACCCATCGAGTGTTCTGGGTTCTCACATAACGCCTTTGAAATGACGCGAATTCTAAATCACTTCGAAATATGACCCTTCGTTGCTGCTGCGGCTTTCAGCGCCTAGTTCTATTTTTTTTTTGCTTCTGTTCTTTTGTCCTCCCTTAGACGAACTGCTCCTCCCGCGTCCTCCCACATTTCTGCCCGTTCAGTTTGCAAATTATTTGGCCAGGAACATTTATTTGTTCTGGTGTTACTCTGAACGAACAAAAAGCTGATATGAGAAGGTTCAGCAATAAGGCGCTACCCCTTCTTTCGTTTTTCTATGCTGGAAAAATTGACCGCTCTATGGCGCATGTAGCCGACGTTTCTGGTCAGGCATTCCGATTTCCGCTCCAGTACCAGGAACGCCGGAACTCCTGTCTCGAGTTTCCGAGCTAGCCAGGGAAATGCGTCAGATCTACTACAGGAAGATCTACTAGTGGCATTCAACCAGGAATGCTTCTTGCCGTTGAATCACGATCATTTTCGCTTCGGCTTGGAGCTGGAAAGTGCACTGTACCCCAAAGCAATGGGCAGCGAAAATATTTTTTTCCGGCACGGATGCCTGCGACCGGAACGCTGATGACCATCTGCCTTGAAGACGAGTGACATGTGCTAGTGAAGCACGTCATCCGCACCTTCCTTCGGTTTTCCGCATCTTCCTTTGTTATCCGGCACCTTCCTTTTATGAATTGGCTCCGCAGCGGTTCGACTCTGGACTCGAAATGCAGCAGCTCTAGGGGGTCTCGGGGACATCCCAACGTTAGTTTTTAGTTCTATTTTTAATTTTTCTTTTAAGACGTGCTGTTGGAGAGGGTTATTTGCGAAAGGTATACTCTTCCCACGACATTTCTTCCTCATGAGTGTATTTTTTTCTATTTTAGACCCGCCACCTGTTTTTTTTTATTGACTTGGATATGAAGGAATGCTTGGTGCCTGGCAGTGGCGCCGGTTACTCCTAACATATTGAATGAAACAAACAGTACTGAGGACACAAAACCGGACAGAGCACAACACCACTCAAACACACTGAATGTACAACGTACATAACGCAGTGAGTGCATACATAAAAAAATTATAAAGTTAATGAGCATGCACCCGCCGCGGTGGCTCAGTGGTTAGGGCGCTCAGCTACGGATCCGAAGTACCCGGGTTCGTACCCGACCGCGGCGGCAGCGTTTCGTTGGAGGCAAAACGCATAGGTGCCCGTGTGCTCTGCGATGTCAGTGTACGTTAAAGATCCCCAGGTGGTCAAAATTATTCCGGAGCCCTCCATTACGGCACCCCTTTCTTCCTTTCTTCTTCACTCCCTCTTTTATCTCTTCCCTTACGGCGTGGTTCAAGTGTCCGCGGATATGTGAGACAGATATTGTCTCATCTCCTTTGACCAAAATCCAATTTTTAATGAGCAAGCACAGTAACTCTAAATGCTAGGCAATTAGTAACGACTACAAAGGAACAATAAAGATGTAGGTAGGGATGTCACAGTGTAACAATGAGCGAGCACTTAAGAGCACTGCAATAAGCAAGGACAAAACAAGAAAATAAGCAAGGACGTGGATACGTAAGAATACGGGCATAATTACAAAGACATCACGGTGAAACTTCGTTAATGGGGTCAATGCCCATATATGCGGAAATGGTCATTCTTTACTTCACATTCACTGAACCGTGGGAGTCCTCACACCGCTCCTGGCTGCAGTGGTGCAGCGGTCAAGGGCTGCGCCACTATCCTGCAATGGCAAGTGCTGCCACCACTGTGACTCGTTAGACCTAGGTTTCTCTTTCCAAGCAACCTCTTGC
The DNA here is from genome assembly GCF_052857255.1 of Amblyomma americanum. Taxonomy (NCBI): domain Eukaryota; kingdom Metazoa; phylum Arthropoda; class Arachnida; order Ixodida; family Ixodidae; genus Amblyomma; species Amblyomma americanum. Next base: position 261,450,884 of record NC_135497.1, read on the forward strand.
GACAATCATTTATTTACCTGCAACCTGCCACGGTGGACAGCTTCCAAAAGCAAAAAATAGAGCTCGGCAGACGACTCGCCAAGCATCAGCAGCCAAGCAATAAATGACTGGCTCGACATTGGCCGCCTTTTTCGCACTGTGCTTGGTTTTTGGTTCGCGTCCTGGCAAGGGGCATCGGGCGAGCGTCCTGGCCGCGCCTGGACCGTCCATTGCCTAGCAGCACGGTAGAGATGGTTCTGACCCTCGCGCGTGCTTCGTTCTGGTATTACTGATATATTGTAATCGGGTGTACTTTAGATTTGTGAATAATTTCAGTATAGAAGGTTTTATTCATACAAAATGTAAAAATTAATCCCGTATTTTACCAGCACCACCTGAGTAATTTCGCTCAAGTTTAGCAATGGCTCAAATCACAGGGGGATTCGTTTGTTTTGAAAGTTTAATTTCCAAATGTATGAACAGGTCTCGACCATACCCGCTATAATATTATTTAAGAGCCATGAAGATTTCAGAATAAAACCGCATGCGCTTCCATTGACTAGCACAAACACACCAGTCAGACACAACAGCAAGAGTTGTAACATACTGGATGACTAGAATACATGCTTTAATAGCGGTAATCATCAACTTCATTTTCAAATGAAATTAAGTGCTATTGGCATCAAGTAGTGAATATTATAAAAAGCACTTATAGGAATGCACACACAAGCTTTAGGAGAGGCAGCACTTCTGTATACTCCGTCTGCCCTATCCATAGTGCATTTATAGTAATATAATGTCTCACTAAACAGCCAAAGTTGAAAAGCCATGTTTAGGATAAAAAGGAAGCTCTGATGCACGAGTAAGAGATGCTGCTTATATGTTATGCTCTGTTCAACTGAACACAACCCTGCAAGCACTGCATCACAGAATGTACACACACCAGCATTTAAGAAGGGAGGGCTAAGTATGAAAACAGATGGCTATAAGCACAAGATTTACAACGAAGTGCCAATAAGAACACAACCCAGGGGCAATTCTGTGACTAGATCATGCGTACACCGGCAAGAGAAGCACAGAGTTTTGGGAGCACTGCGTGATTACGGTTTAATTTTCAAGCATTTCTCATAACCTGCAGACATTCAAATGCAACATTAAAGACCTGTTACATTAATACCCCAATTGTGTATTAAATCTTTCAAAAGAAAACACAAAATTAAAAAAACCCAATATCACATAAGACTTGAAAAACAGCAGCATCAGCAGCCAGGTATTGACGATTCCAATCATTATTACCTACAAGACAGCACCATTTAAAGCACTAACCAGAAAACGTATCTGTAAAAGGCACCCACAATGGAACAATCAAAAGTGAAGAACATGATGAAATGTAACTATATAAAACACTAAACAAAGAGTTCTTCCATTACACCCCAGTGGCTTTAAACGCCTTTTTAAATGCACATCAGCAGACAGTGACATGGAAGCGAAGGGCTTGTTAGGACGTATTGTATATGAAAGAGGCTAGCAGCCATAGAAACGAAGGAAGGTGTGGAAGATTGCTTTTTAAAACAAGTGCTCATTATAGAAGAGTACTGACTGCATAAGCATTCTTAACAGGACATATTATTTTAGAAAGAACACAACCACCTGCACTGGTCGAGTAGAAACGCATGTTGTGCTTGCTGCATGCAGCCCTATTCACACTGAGGTAAGGTGGTGGCTGCTTTGCCTTCTACCTCAAGTGGTTCAGGACCACACGAGACAAGCGTAGGTAAATAATGTATGTTGCCCGGCTAGTTAGATATGCATTTTTGAAAAAGACATGGCGCTACAAGTACACGCACAAAAAGACGAGGAGACGAAGGACAGGCGCCAACTTCCAATTGTGTATACCGAAAGTGAAGCAGATGAATTTATAGCGTCGAACTACGCCCACATTCAAACTTTGTGCGCCTTATCTTTGCTTAAACTATCGCAACGCATCCTCGTGTCTGCGTAAAGAAATGAATGTGGATTAGCTCAGCTCATACAGGATATACAATGCGAAAGCTGTCAGCGTTCATTGTGCTCTAGAGCTTTGGCGTTGACAACGTTCTAGAGGCCTATGATTTTGAGCAAAGGAAGAGCGCGTAACTGGCCCCGTGGTCAGTGGACGGACTCCTCAATCGTGCTTTCAGGTACGTTGCGGTGGTGACAGAGAGATGTGGTCTGCATGCATTAGTACTGACAACGTTGTGTTGTTGTTGTTTTTGCGATTACAGGAAGAATAAAAAGGAAAGTGCACGGGCTGGCCCACTGGCACAGGCTGAGCCACAATCGCTGCCTCCTGCACACAGTAGGAGTTGAAAGATAGGAGAGGAAAGATTGAAAGAAAAGACGCGCGTCGCAACAACCGCGTCCTCAGAAGCGACGACGACGGTTTAGCAACAGATACACCCGGTGGCAAGGACCTCTCGCCACATGTGCGAGAGCCCCTATAGATCCCAGCCACGTAATGTCAGGTAGCCACCACCCCAACGTTGTGGCAGACACGCGGCACTGCAGCAATAGGGCGCAGTGTTCATTGGCTGACCAGCTTCTCGCGATGAACCATTAACTGCCACCTGCCAGGGTGGCAGATTTGGCGCGCTGCCTATCCAGTGTGCGGAACGCAATCAAAGGAGTTTTTTTGCAGTTGGACGCCAACGTCATGTGCATGAAAACGAGATTGAGGTGACCACTGAACCAGGGAGCTAGCTGCTCGCCTTTCCTTTCCTGAAAATAAACGGCCTCTGCAACGTTGACAACTGCAATGAACACAATGAACGCCGGTGGCTCACTTATTTTGTTTGGTTTCTGATGAAAGGAAATGACGCAGTAACTCTCACATATCTCGGTAGACACCAGTACCACGCCTTAAGAGAAGGAATAAACAAGGGAGAGAAAGAATAAAGGAAGAAAGTAGCAGAGACAGATGAAAATTAAGTCTGCAGTGAAGCTTCGCCCACATTCGAGATCGCGGCACATAATTCTTCCACGATAAAAAAGTAGTCCGTTATTAAAAATATTCTTTTTACCAAACCAGAAGCTAATCACAAGAAGAAAAATATAATCTCTTTAATTCTGACACCTAGCTTGTTTAATAAGGTCAAACATTATAAAGCTGATTGCGTTTACTGTTGTGATTGGCTAGCCGAGTAATACAGGATGGCTCAGTACATGACCCAGTGTTAACAACTGCTGTTTTTTAAGTTGTATCCTACTACGCTAGTAGTGTTTATTCAAACATAAAAAGAAATATAAAAGTCAAAGGAAGGAACAGATTTTGGCAGTCGTAGCATCTGCTAACTCTATGGAGGCACGTGAGCTCGGGTAGCGGAAACAAATGGTAGCAGGCAGAATAGAGAAATGAAATAAAAGAGTTGAGGGGACAGTAAGAAGGCACAGGAGGTGAGGCAACATATAAAAATACACAATGTACACAATAATAGATATATACAGGTTGCACGCGCGTTATGCCCAGTGTAGCTTCCGCTACAAAATTCCCAGGTAGTCGAACTAATTCTGCAGTCTTCCACAACGGGACCGCTTGCTCTCCATTCACAACCACTTTCGTCCGTTTTCTTACTGCGCGATTGAGGTGTCCTCCGAGAAGTGAGAGAGTTACTGCGCCCAATACTTTCCTCAAAAAGCACTGTTTTTTATTTACTACAGAGGCCTCCTTCTCCCTGTCCCCGCTTCACTTCTTCCTTCTGCCAAAAAATGAAAATGAAAATCGCTTGTTGCGGAAAGGAAATGGCGCAGTATCTGTCTCGCATCTCGGCGGGCACCTGAACCGCACAGCAGTAAGGGAAGGGATAAAGGAGGGAGTGAAAGAAGAATGGAAGAAAGAGGTGCTGTATTGGAGGTCTCCAGAATAATTTTGACCAGCTGGGGATCTTTAACGTGCACTGACATCGCACAGCACACGAGCGCCTTAGCGTTACGCCTCCATCGAAACGCGGCCGCCGCGGTCGGGTTCGAACACGGGTAGTGTCGAATCAGTATCCGAGCGCCCTTATGGCCACCGCGGCGGCGCATTCTCGACTGCGCGGTTTTTATTTTGGAGTGGGACGGCTACTTTGCATTTCCTGTGCCGAAGCCTGATTGCTAAAAACAACTGCGGTATTTGCCCAAAATATAGGTTTAGAAAGAATACTGGGGTATCCAAAAATTTTTGGTACCAGACGCTGCGAGAAAAACCATGCACGACCGTTACATGGCTGCCTGGCCGCGGAATCTGTAAAGGGATTTGTTTTGCTATAATGATTAACGTGGGATTCCACCATAGTTGCGCTAACCTCTCCCTAAATGACTGAGACGAAGCTCTGCTGACTGCGACTGCACTGGGGCTCGAGATTGCCGGGACACGTGGGGAAGGAGCGCGCGAGACGCAGAGGGCGCGGCCATCGCCTTTCGATGTGTATAAAAGCGCCTCCAGAACCCGTATCCTCCGACTTAATAACACGCTTTCTTCTTCACGTATTACAAACCAGGTCATTGTATGCTTTTTAACACCGTGTTCCTGCTTAAAGTCAGGCTAATGTCACTCGTAAATATACCACAACGGAAGTAAGCTATGCGCCAAATACCAATGATGCACAAGGAGGAGAAGTCAATGTATTATATATAAAGTCAAATTCGTTCATTCCGAAACTTATGGGAGTGGGGTAAAGACAGCCCGTCTGGAGCAGCCATCACTTCCAGTACATGTTGATGTTGGTCACGGAAGTGTCCTAGAAATCGGCTGTTGGGTTTGGGGTTGGGAAAGTGTGGGCCAATCCCCACAGGAATAACAGATAGTGCGATGCTAGATAGGGTAGAAGATGTACCAGAAGTGCAGATTTGGATAGAAGCCCGTTTGAGCGTGTCATTCTGTGGCTTCAAAAAAACTTTCAAAGGATCGCTCCAGTTGATGCGCTGCGGTATGGTCTAGCATTTGACTCTGAACTGGTGACCGATTTCTGCTGACGAACTGAATTAATTCGCAACAATGAGCATTCAACTTTCAATTTGTGGAGTCATTTATTTCAATGTTTTTGAATTAATTCAAATCAGATGCCTAGTGGCTGCCAATATTTTTTTTGCGTCAGGGCTGGTTCTGAGCGTTGAAACGTGTTACAGCGTGGCTTCAAACTTCCGGCAGATTCACTTTAGGGCGCCCCACGCGCCATCCATCACCCTAGTGGAGATCAATGCTGCCGTTTCCACGAACCGGTCAAACCCGTTCTGCGCATTCTCTCCGCGAGAGCACGCGGGGAAAGGAAGCGCAGCGAGCGGTCCCCCAGGCCCCCGCTTGGCGCCCGGACGGCGCAGACACGAGCAACGTGAATAGACGTTTGCAGCATACCGGAGACGTATACCGGTTTACCGGACGCCGTCTGCGCACTCGCACTGGCTCCCACTCACCCCAACAATGCCACTGCGCATGCGCAAGAGGGGTCCGGTAAACCGGCATACATTTCCGGTATGCTAAAAACGTCTAATGTTAGACGCTCTGGATTCGAAAATCTTAGCTTTGTGTGTTTTTTAGTGGAAAAGAATTTGTAGGATCGTGAGAGCCGAGCAAAAATCTTGCTTGTGCATCTTGTTCGTGCATCGCTCGTTGCCATAGCAACTGTGACGTCAAGCCGCAAGAATTTGGCATCAGCCACTCCCGAAATTTGACCTTTTGCCGATTTGGACCAAAATCGATTTGCAACCATAACTGACCGTGCCCGACACGATGGCGACCTCCAAATTTCACCCGGGTCATTTTCAAAAGTCTTGCCCAGGCTAACCCCAAAAAGTAGTTCACAGCATTGAGATTTGCGCCATCTCGTTGCTATGCTGTCGTTTGTCTAAGCGTCGCCATTTTGCGTAACCACATTTTCGCACGTCACACATCGGTTTAAGCGTAGTTAAACCCCGGCTAATGTTTTCTTTGCCCGCGCTAGCCTAGGTCCTAAATTTCGAAAACGAAAATCACTTATAATAAGTTTTCGGTCTATTTCATTTCCTTCTGAACATGCTTCTTGAGAGAACTTCGGTTTCTAAATTTCGACGACGTATGCATGTTCCCACTGAAAAATAACAATGAAAATTTGTTTGTGCTGTAAGGAAATGGCGCAGTATGTGGTTGGCCATGTGGTCGGTCACCTGACCAGTCACGTGATTGGTAACGTGGTGCGGTTTCCAGAGGATGCGTAGACCGGCGAGGCGCGCGCGGCGGTGGCGGATCCGGCGCGCCAGCTGTGCGCCGTGTGACGTCCCTGCTCCGCACATCACGGCTATCCAAGGGCCCCGCAAAACTGCCCAACCTCGGCCAGTGTAGCTTACGCTACAAAAAGGTCCCCCGAGGAAGCGCCGTCTTGGAAAAAAAAGTCCCAAAGTGAAAACTTACCGAAAGAACGAATTCTTACAGAACATGCTTGACAAAAAGTTGCCCCCTTTATAGGACTTTTCCTTGAATTTGAGAATGCATATAAGCATGAAGTATTTTGCAGTATTTGATCACACCATGGTCATGCAGTCTCCATTCTGAAAAGAAATACCGCAGCGATGAAATCAATACTGGGAGTAGTATCCAAGCTTTATTGCACTGCATACCGTTACACCTCGTCTTCTATCTTATACGCGCTCGTACAAGCACGAAGCTGCTTTCTCCAGGCGCAATGCATAGGCGCTAAACTATTACTCCTGAATATTGTACCGGGCCCATGTGATAGCTCGATAATAGTGCACAGTACATGCGCAGTGCTCGTGCCACGCTTTCACTAACATATAAATACGATGCCCAGAAATATATGTATTTAACTTGTATCTGCTCTGTGTATCAAGAAGTCCTTCTCATTTAGTGTTCTGTTGCGAATCTTCCGAGCCTTGAGCGATAATCTGATGCCATTATTGTGCAGGGTTGGCGATTTCTAATAGGATTCTGGTGTGGGCTAGTTGGTTCATACTTTCTACGACACAGATAATCACAGCGCAACGGAACGAGGACGAGAAGAAGACACACGAAACAGAGGACTGGCGCTGACTCAGGCTTCAGGATCTTGAAGTCTGAACTCATTTAAAGCGTACAGCTGGGCTAGTTGGTGAGCGTTCGTGGTGTCCCTCTCTCTTCTTACCTCGTCTTTAGCGCTATAGTTACCGTGTGCATTGAGTAAGAACTCAGACTAAATGTCGCTGTGTCGTAGAAACTCAGACGCTTTTTAGTAGAAAGTATGAACCAACTAGCCCACACCAGAATCCTCTTAAAGCGTATTTCTCCTACACTTCGCTCTTTTTGCTGCCAACAGCCTATGCACAATTTTACCACAGCCATGGTAAACCTGGTTGCTCTCACAACCTGCCAGACGAGAGTGCTCTCGTACTGCCTCAAGAGAAGAGTAATCCCGCTAGAGGTTCAGGCCTTGTTTGGTGGACTGGCGCCCTCCTGGGACCACGCATGACGCGTCGGCAAGATCCTGAAGTCTGAGTCAGCGCCCGTCCTGTGTTTCGTGTTTCTTCTTCTCGTCCTCGTTACGTTGCGCTGTGTCAATCTTTGGCCATTTCGTTGCGTGTACGGTTCAGTAATTCGTTCCAGCGTCCAATTTAAATCCGCCCCGTGGGATAAAAGGCCACTAGTGGCACATCCCGCATTCGAGGCGTATGCATGTTCAGATCCCTTCTGAGTACGAGACGTTTGATGGCACCTGTTTGCGGACATTTTTTTTTTCCTACTTCGCAAATGGGTCTTTTCCGTGACGTTTTTTCGGGGGACTTTTTCTCTGAAACCCATCGTGAACGTTGCTCCAAATCGAATGAGAGTTCCAAAACATCTGATAGCGGAATTGTAAACACCGACAGTTGATCGATTACTATTGCTTACAACTTGTATAGTTAGGCTCAAGCCACATCTTTTCGGTAATACCAATTCGCAAGGACTTCATGAGGCGGCACAATTCACATCTTGAGAATAGAAGGCCATAAGTGATAGTATCGGTGCCTGCTTGCCTAGCACCTGTGTCAACCTTGTTTTTGTTTTTTTTTGACAACCATCCCAAGTTCATTTTTCTAGGTAATTCTAGTAGTACAGCTCCCTCTTCAAATCAATATTCACTAAGCTTGTACAAAGCAACACAAAGAACCCGGGGGCCACAAAAAACCCGTCTTATTCCGACCGCAGATAAGTATTTTTGGATATTGAGCCTCTTTCGCGTGGTGGCGTCCTGCGTTCTAATACATGACGGCGCGAAAGAGTAAAACCGCTCTATCCGCCAGCACAACTTCATACCACGGAAAGCTGGCATTCTCTACAGACGATGCGAGTCTCTTCCCGGAAAAGGAGGATGCTCGACCACGCGTAATCAGCCGGACACGTCAAAGCTTGTGGACGCCGGTTGAATTGGTGCGCACAGAGAGATCAATGCACGATACGCGTGTACAGTTTTTTGGAGCAGCTCCTCCTGGTGCGGCAATCCTCGCCGCTTCGCGAGGTTGCTTGGAAAAACACACCAAAACTCCGGCCTATAGTGCCGATACAAGGCTCAACCTCTGAGAAAAAGCAACTATTGGCCAGCATCAGCAGAGGCCAAGATGAGATCTCATAGCGCAGAGTCCCCTTCCGGCTCGCTCGCAGCGGGACGATGATTGCCGTGCACTGCGGAGCAATCAGCTAGCTCCGCCCTTTCCGCCCCTCTTCCCTCACCGCGCCTTCTCGCCACCGATGGATCATGCCCGCATAGCGTGCCGCTGAGAAGCGCGATGGGATTGCCCGAAGTCCCCAGATATCCCCCATTGTGCCGCGGCGCTTCTTTTCTCGTCGTCGCGAAAGGGAGACGAAGGGAGTATCTGGCGCATGAACTGCCACCATGCCCTATTTTCCGACTGCCTCGCTTGCTTGTCCAGCGTGGACCCGTGGGTGTTTGCCTCCGAAACTTGAAATCAGGGCCTTTCTGCCGCAATGTAGGTTCGAGCAGTGAACAGGCCAACGAAGGCTCTGGTTGCCTCTCCCTTCTCTTCAGTGGCAGTTTTTTTGAAGTCCTACTACAGTGCGAAATTCCTGCAGTTCCTTCTGTGTTACCTGCGCAGGCGGTGAGCCTAAAGAGGGTTCGTCACGCAGCTGATCAACTTTTGAGTAAGCTCTATCATTTTTCTACCATTTTCTCGACTAAAAGTAGGCAATGCTTGGAAAACGACATACCGACCGAAGCTTACTTTTTAGTGCAGTTCTCCCTGTTGTCGCATTAAAAAAAAAACGAAAATTGGAAAAGTAGTATGAAAACATTTTTTCTGGTAAAGTAGTATGAAAACATTTTTTCAGCCGCGGTGTGTTGTGGCTCTGGAAGTAAAGACCGCGGAACAGCAGAAATGGTTGAACGGCGAAACGGAAGAACAAAAATTTGCCGCCCTGAATGCGATATTTAGGCTGCTGTAGGTTAGAAAGTTGGGCCAGTTGGTACATAGTTCTAGATAAAAAATAAACAGTGGGAGGATGCATGCACAGAAAGGGACACAGGACGACGCTGGACTTGCAACTGATTTTATTCGCAGCAAACGCACAGATAAATACCCTTCATCAAAATACCACCAGATGCGCACACCATACATCACACATATGGAAGCCCTTAAGAGACGAAACTCTTTTTCATGCAATATCACATACGTGTAACTAACACAATTTTCTCAGTTTTGGACGATGCGATGTGCCTCCAAAATTTCGCTTTGGCTTTTGCTTTTTCCCCTACCCAGAATAATGGTGGTCTCAACCAAAGGATGGCAATGATGCTCCAGGCAGTGTTTAGGCAAATTATTCCCATATTCAGAAGGCACGGACCTTTCATGTTCTCGTAGCCTAACGTTCAAGCACCGTCCCGTTTGGCCCACATATATCTTTCCGCAAGATAAAGGCAAACAATAAACGACTGCATTGCACAAAGAACGTACTTGAACTCGTGATTTACAGTGCACTGCAAATTTTTTATCTTACCAATGCGTCTGCACAAACTGGATAATTTACATAAAGATGAAAATACAACTTCATCACCTTGACGATTGGCGACTTTCCTGATGTGCGAAAGCGAATACGCGTAAAGCATGACTTCACATTTTTTCCTTCTCTTTTTATCTGACAGGCTCCGCCTCTTTCGCCTCAACTGTCTTCATGAGCTTTTCGGAAATCCCCTTTTATTATGTGCGTAGAGAACCCCGCTTCTTTCAAACGTTGCTCTTGTTGCAAAAAACTACCTTGCATGGTGTGATAACAACTTTTCTGCAGCGCGTTCGTAAGACACAGACTGTCTATGCTCCTGGTTAGCTTTCCATGGCATGAACTGTATGGTCGGGACGCTCCTTCGAACTTACCCGAGCTTCCTCCCATTGGCTGCACCTTGCGCGGCGATCCTCCGAACTAAACAGAGCTTACCCGGGTGACTAGAGAAAGCTCGGGTTAGTTCGGAGCACAAGACAAGAGAGGACAATATTCTTGCTCGGGGTTGGTACGTCTGAAGTGTTGCTTTCGCACTAAAAATGTAATGGCGATCAATTGGATTGATGCGATGGAAATTCAATCGCATACTTCTTTTACTCTCCGATCTATTCCAGTTCTGATTTGATTGCAATTCTGAATCCATTGTTTTTCACTCCTGGATCTAGTGCAATTGTGATTCTATGCCAATTCTGACTACGCAACTACGCAAAATGCGTCACATTGTTATATCGCTGCGAGTCTTCCTACCAATCGGCGGTGTGGCTCTGCGGTTAAGCGATGCGTCACTGCACTGGCAGGTGGCTCTTTCAAACACAGCCCCCGGGGGAACTTGTGAGGCCCTGGTGGTTCTTACCGCGCAATGGGGTAGGGATTGCTACCGCAGGCCTCATTTTTGCACACGTATTCCTTCGGGAGGCTGTATCTTTTGCTGTTGTTTTAGTCATTTTCATTTTTTTCAGTCAATCGTCGTCTCCTTCCTTTCTTTTACAAGTGGAGAGGGCCGGCAGAGGGAGAGCGAGCAGTTGACAGGTGGCAGGTGGAGAGATGCAAAATAACCTAAACACCACCTGGCAGGTGGAGGCTGCACACGGAAGCCGACACAGACGCCGAGCAGTTTTCCCCTTTTTCCGGGGAGTTTTCCCATTCAGGAAGCTAACAGCCTCAGAAATTAAGGAAATCATGAAGAATGATTTTAATTTTTTAGGTGTTAATCAACGAAAAATAAACAGTGTAATATTTTATGTCTGAAACACAATTGATTAATGAACTAAAAGAAAAAACAACCCTATGCGGTCGATGAGAATCGAACCCGCGGCTTCGGAATTTTGCGTTCGCTGCTCTACCAACTGAGCTACGGCGGCGGCTGCCCAGGTTTCTACTGAAGGGGTTGTTTGCTCTACATGTATCCTAACCTTTGAGAGCGTTCCCCAGCGCCACCCTCGTTTATCGCGGCCGACGTAGTTCGTCCTGTATTATACCGCGGCTGTCACGTGTGACGTGATTTCAAGGGGAGATGAAAAGCTTTGTAAGAACCTTCTTGCGACAAATATGGAGTCAAGATTGCCAGAACCGTTGCTCTCGTTAGGTTATTGGGCAAACAAGGGTAGGAAAATGAGGGCCCCGTTATTTTTGGGTTGTGGGCGCGGATCCCACCAGCGGCATGCGGTTGATATTCTCCTACTTTATACTCAATTGCCTTTCAGCCATAAGGTATCACACTATTTTTTTCATTCATTAACTACTCAATTAAAATATAAAAAAATTTTCCTATGCATTGCTTGTATTCAGTGACTTTTGCCTTCCTTTATGTGTATGCAATAACGAGCTCCACATTTCCTTACCTTTGTCTGCTCAATAGCTTAATGAGGACCTCGGTTTTGGCAGTCTTACTGCCATTAGAAGGTTCTCTCAGTTTCTGCCCTCACTGTTCAGTCGCGTTCCACGTGACGTTCGCAGCAATACAGGATGTACTACGTCCGCCGCTATGAGCGAATGTGACGGTGGTAAGCACAGTAAAAAGTTATGTTACACGCAGCATATGAATCCCCGAAAGTAGAAGATTGGACAGCCGCCACCATAGCTCAATTGGTAGAGCACCGGATGCGAATTTCGGAGGCCGTGGGTGCGGATTCTGCTGGCAGCATGCGGTTTTTTTCTTCTCCTTTATAATCAATTGTCTTTCAGCCAAAAATAATACACTTCTTCTTCCTGGTAATATAAAGACCGGGATAATATAACAATCTCATTCCTTTGTAATTCTCTATCGTTTCTTTCTTCATCACTGGCCGAGGCGCCACCACATTCTCGTTATCGCCGTGATCAGCTTTTGGCGCAGGAAGTAATAATAATGGAATAGAATGCAGTGTAAAAATTTCCAATAACATAACATACATCCCATCCAAAACATATGCGGCCTGCCCTGAAACCTGCGATACATACAGTGCGGCGAATAAATGTCAAAACCAACAGTCTCCGAGACTGAAGTGATTTTCACGAACTTTAATGACCTGAATTAAAATAAAGTTTGTAATCCGTTATAACTCATGAATTAGACTGCACAATAATTGCAATTATATGTAAACATATTAGCCGATCGCCTGCTCCTTTCACAGCATCGCAGTGTGCCGAATAAAAAAAATGAAAGTGAAAACGTGGCAATTAAAAATTCGAAAGAAAAGACAAAAAATGCTCTTGCGCCATCAGCACTTCGGCATCTTGCCTTCAAGAAACTGAGCCCCGCCGCGGTCTTTTACGAGTCGAAAGTGAGGCTGTGGAAACGTTCATCCTTCATTGGTTAGCCTTCCTGTATTCAAACTATTCTCTCCCTGCCATCTGAATGAAAAGATTCGGTCCATCCATGCAACCGGTGTTGCGCCTTCCTGCTACACCTTTAGCCCCGGACGTGCATGGCGGGCAGGATTCCGTCGCGGAACACAAAATAAAAATAAACTTTGCTCTCCCCCTCTTTCTCATCAGAAATGGGGTTGGCAATATGATACTTAAGAGGGAAAGAAAGTAAGCGAGGAATAGACGGTGTTCTTTGGCTGATTGGATTAAAAGCAGGGGATGAACCACGCTTAACATTTTATAACAAAAGGAACTCTACCAGGTTTACTGGAAAGTCGTTTTCGCAGGGATTTAATTTAAAAAGCAGATGTTGGTAATCAGCAGTTGAAAAAGTTTCAAGAAATAAAATTTCTTTGCCCTACGTGGTCTGCGGTATGCTGACGCAAAGCATGAGACATGATGTTACCATCGCGAAAATGAGCACACAAGCTAAGCCAACAACGACCTGCGATGTTTACCCAATAAGTTCTTTGGAAAGAAATTGTGCAAATGACACTGTTATGTACCGAGTAAAGGAATACACAAAATTTGAACGATGTGTACAGTAGCACCAGTTTACCAGGCAATTAACTCTGAGACGCCAGGTAAGTGGAGAAGCGGCTGTGCGCCTTAAGGAGTACCAGCTAAAACGAACGCTGTTCTTTTTTAACCGTTAAGCTGGAAGCTACAGCTGCTAGGGGAGCTTAGGAAAAGCCATTGAAGCTCACTTAAGTGCACTTTGCACCGACCAGTCTGCGTGTTTTACTGATTAGTTCGCATTTGTGTGATTGCTGTCAAAAAAGAAACTTGTTCACTAATAAAGTAACAACCTCATCTCAACACGGTCGGTAGTTAGCCCCTCCAGAGCCACATGAGCGGAAACTGGTAGCGAATAAGAAAACGGTTCCTAAAACGATAGAAGCGAAAAACTGCCACGGAAGCGAGGCAAAGAAGGATACCCGCTAATGAGCCCCCACGCGGCATTTCGTTTCGTAGAACTTCAAAGCTGCTTGCCTTAGACGAAGAAAACGCGGGCACGCTCGACGCCCAGTTTCGCGAGAACAGCTCGTGCGACGCCACTCCTTGCACGACCACATGCGCTTCGGTGTCGCATGTTCTCTGCAACTTTGCTGGCGTGTTCCAGCGTCGACGATGTTCGGCAAGGGCTATTCAGCCAGCAGCAATAGAATAACCGCAACAAATAGTGTCAGGAGAGAGTGATTGATCACGGTGCTGTCCCGCGCGAGAGGAATGTGAACCGCTTTCGGTCGAAGCATCGCGAAAGAACGAAATCAGCATGGCAGGGACGGAGAGTTGGATGTGATGCCGGAAGGGGATGTTTACTTACACCCTTGTGTGGGCGGTGGTGCCTTTGCAAACCTGAGGTCCAAGGGTTCAGCTCTAGCACTGGGGCGATGTTTTCGCAGCGTCCGCGTATTCCGCTCACAGGACCTGAGCTAACATACGGTGTTGAGAGGTCATAGCAGATTTCTTTGAGGCACTGTTCGCGTCAGACTGCTTAGTCTGTAGTACAGAAACGCCTGCGACTTTGATCAGGCTCCTGACGGAACTTCAGGTAGAAAAATAGTCATGAAAAACAACAAGAAAAAATGGTGATCAGCGCATCATTATCCTAGGCTCAATCAAACCTGCCCAAAATCCACCGCTAATTCCATCACGTCACCGCTGCCGCAGTGTTTAAGCCCACCTCTGATTCTTCTCTTTTGTTATCGACCCATTAGTTATTTACAGTGCACTGGTGCATGAATGTGATGCAAAGCCCGTTAAACGTCGCCTTGTCGGCTACTCTCACGACTGGCCTACGTACGGGAGTTAGCCATCTTAAGCATTGCTGCGCGGCTACGAACTCGGCACAGTCAAAAGGACTTGGAGTTGAACTGTATTGCTTTTATTACAGAGGACACATGACTGAATGCCACAGTAACAACTTGGGAGAAGGACCCGAATACGTCCACACTTTTACAAAACATGCCTAAATCCATGACAAAGCAAAACCTTCCGACGTGGAAAGGAAGAAAGACTTTCTAAATACGAAATAAAACAATGAACTAAACTGAAGTGCAGTCATTACAACGGTACTAACCAAGGCAAGCAATGAGGAGAAAGTCACAGGTGGTCATTGTGGGCTATGCATAGCGCCCTTCGTTTTCGGGTTTTATTTTTATACAGATATTCGGGGCGGTAAAAATAGGGCGATATTTTTTTTACCTGAAACTTCGGTAGAAGATGGGTAATTCAACTGAATGTTCGATAACTCCAGTTTTTTCGGGTAATTTTGTTTCGCAGCAATAAACAATTTACCATTGAAATTAATTATTATGATCTGTTGCGCGAAGCATAAGCTGACATTGTATATTCAGGTGCTTTTTATTATTCATGTAACCAAATGAATTTTCTCTCCATTTTTGTATATTTATCACTTCCCCTCTGTGATGCCTCTGGTCATGAGGGCTATAATAAAAAAAATACACAAATTGGCGTTTGCTTCTGCGCCGCCCATACAATGCTTTATTTTTTGCTCTTTAGTATCACAAACGATACCAAAATAGGAACGCTAATGAACTGTATATCCATTCGGATGCATTCACACTTATCTTTCCAAGAGACACCAGTTCGTTAATGTATTCCTTACTTATGTCAATGATTTGGTTTCCTCCGTAAATACGCCCGAAATCAATATTAGATCTTTTACAGGGGACTGCATTCTTCTCCAAAACATCGGCAGCGCTGCAGATATGAAGTTCTTGCAATCAAATCTGAATGCTGTCCTTGAGTGGTGCAGCCTCTGGTCTGTGGAATAAATAGTGGCCAATCTGTTCTTCTCTAGATTATAAATAAGAATGTGCCATAAAACTTTAAATCACAATTAATAGTCAACCATTGGTGCAGGCAAGCGAATATAATTATCATGGCATTACAATTAGTATTCGCCTTTTATGGCCCCAATCACATCAATGATATTTGCTCGTCTGCTTGGAGAAGTCTTAGTCTACTAAAACACAAATTCAAACACGCTCCGTTGAACTTATACTGCTTGCTTTCAACTCCCCTATTCCTCCGAAACTAGACAATGCCTGGGTTGCACAGCTCCTATTCCTTACAAAAATATAAAGAAACTTGAAATGTTGCAGAGCAAAGCCGTCCCTCTTTTCTTTATGATGACGACCAATACTATATCCACTTTAGAAAACAGGCGACGACTTCCAATATTTAGATCTGTTTACTGATTGTACTTACATCAGTCAATTTAATTTTAGTCCCTGCATCCTACCCAACTTCCCGATTCACAAGAGCCACAACTTTTCCCCAGAGTTAGCGCGCACCAGTACATTAAAATACCGTTGTTGTTTTTTTCGCGAGCAATCACGACGTGGAATTCAGTGCATGCAGAAGTCTTTTCGGCTCGTAATGTCACTACTTTTGAAAAAAAGTGTCTTATCCTATGTGTTGTCCGCACGTTCAGTTCCTGTTTCATTCAATTGATTTCTGCCTGAGAGTGTTGGATTTGAGAAGAGGATGTTTCTATTTTGCTTTTTCTAATGTTGTCCCCCCCCCCCCCTCCTTGCTTGTTCTGTCTGACTTCAGTATGTGTGTATAAATTTTCTTTTCTCGTTCATTATAGGTTTTTTATCGCGTGTATTGCCATCTGCTACTCAACGCTTCGGTATCCGTGCAAGACCTACCTGTCTTTGTTTTTACTCTGGCAAAACATTCATCGATGACCATTTTGGACGCACAAGAAGCTTGGAGCAGGACGTCGTCAGCACGGGTAGCGCTTTATATAGTGGCGGCAATGAGGCGTTCGGCTAGTGCCCATGTCATAGACTCTCGCTTCTGAAACATAATTGTCGACGTTTTACCCATACTAAACAAAGTCATTGATAACAAGCGCTGGAACAGTTTTGAAATCAATCATAAGTTAACTGAAAGCACTTCTCTGGAATAACTGCAAGATATCCGCTAATAATTGCGTTTGCGCGCTAGAAAACTGAGGGCCACAAAGGCGCATTTCCGGAAGAAACCGCTTTCGGGCGCTTTCGGGTGAAAGCGAGTTTTACCGAAACACGAAGGGTCATATAGAATATACAGCGCTCGTAATGACGTATATTAACTCGTAGTGTGCCACTGTGGCAGAAAGAGGTGCGGCTGCATTAAAGTGATAAGCCGCAAAGCGTTGTGCACATGTTGAAATTTTAAAAACGCGCGCCGCAAGATAGCCTAAATATCAGCACATACATAAATACCACTCATCAGCGCAGCGACTTATCACAAATAGCTCTGGGTATGAAGACGATCCACACGTACTGCGTCAGTCGCAGAAAAATGCCACGGCTTCTGGCGGCCCGTCGGGCAAAGTTATATGGGCGCCACGCGCGCGGAGTCTGCGGGACACGCGACTCGGCCAACAGCGACGATCTTGCGTGGGAAGCGGTGCAGGACGGGGGTATCTGGGACAGCTCTCAACACCGTTTCCGTACTCGCGGCAGCGTCGCCCTTTGTCCTCCCGTCTTCGAAAGAAGCGGGCAGTTCCCTCATCCTGCAGCCACTGCACCTTATTATTTGCTATTTCCCGTCCTCTCCCTGAGGCGAACACCACTCGCAAAGCCCGCGGTGGCCATTCTTCTTCCGCTCGAGTTCGAACGGGCCACAAATTGGGCCGACCACAATGAATGGATGTGCGCGCCCAAATCCCTCAGCCTGGCACATGCGAGCCAGCGACATCGTCTCCCGAAGATTAATTGGACGCAGGCCTGATTACCGTGGCGTACGGGCTCGTCTGCGGTGACTCTGAGCGGTCGCTGAGGGTCCCGTCTCTCTCTCTCCAACCTCCGGCGTCTTCCTCTTGCCTGCCCCTCCTCGGTTATGCCGACTGTTCCGAGAAGCGTATTTCGCCATTGAAGGATTTTACTCGTGAATTATTGCTCGCAGAACGCATCCGGCCTGTGTATCGCAGTTTATCTCGGCATCGATCAGTTTGGATTTCAGTCCGTCCTTTTTATTATATAAAAGCCTCCTACAAGGCGCCGAGCCGAGAATAGTATTGCACAGCCAACTAAGGAAGCTAGCTTACGTTGCATGACAGTCAACGAAAAGGACAGAAAAAAGCGTTGAAATAGAAATAATGCCGTGGGGGTGCGCTGAGGAAATTTCCTGCGTCCGGAATAATTGCTAGAACCCACAGTCATTAATCGCATTTTACACCGCCTTAAGTGAACACCGCGCACAGCTCCCGTTTGCTCTGAAAAATTAAGAAAATGTGACCATATAACGCATGAACTACGGTCAAGAGCTTATGGGGCTCACGAACCACCAGAAGCTGAAGATATCACTATCTTCAATTCTCTGGATACTTGTTGCGATTTATTTCCCCTTGAAGCGCTCTTTTCCTGAAGCCTTCATTGGGCTAGAATGTGTGACGGCGCGGATAAAAAGTGGCTGTCCAAACCCATCCTATTCTATAACAACAACAACCGTACCTCGAAGCTGAGCTGCACCAGGTTTTTTCTTCGTCTTATGGACCATTTTTGTACCGCTGCACAGCCTGATTTTA